>NC_052078.1:11585037-11887537 GCF_015852505.1 Tachyglossus aculeatus | reverse complement strand
GCTACCGCTTCAGCAGAACCCTTTAATTTTGGCCTCGTGATGGCTTCTGCTTAGTTACTCGGTTTTATGAAGAAAAATTGGATCTGGCACCTGCAGTATTGGGGAACCTCCAGCTCCTCAATTTTCCTCGCTTTTGGCCCGCTACACATCCGCCATACACCCCCTGGCCTGGAATGCCCCCCCTCCCCACATCCGCCAAGCTAGCTCTCTTCCTCCCTTCAATTACCAGCTGTGTGACTTTGGGCAAGTCACTTAACTTCTCTGTGCCTCGGTTCCCTCATCTGTAAAATGGGGGTTAAGGCTGTGAGCCCCCCGTGGGACAACCTGATCACCATGTAATCTCCCCAGCGCTTAGAACAGTGCTTTGCAAATGGTAAGCGCTTAATAAATGCCATTATTATTATTATTTATTATAAGGCCCTACTGAGAGCTCACCTCCTCCAGGAGGCCTTCCCAGACTGAGTTCCCTCCTTCCTCCCCCCCTCCCCCCCTCCATCCCTCCCGCCTCACCTCCTTCCCTTCCCCACAGCACCTGTATATATGCATATATGTTTGTACGTATTTATTACTCTATTCATTTATTTATTTTACTTGTACTTATCTATTCTATTTATTTTATTTTGTTAATATGTTTGGTTTTGTTCTCTGTCACCCCCTTCTAGACTGTGAGCCCACTGTTGGGTAGGGACCGTCTCTATGTGTTGCCAACTTGTACCTCCCAAGCGCATAGTACAGTGCTCTGCACACAGTAAGCACTCAATAAATATGATTGATTGATTGATTGTATCCCCCCTAGCGCTTAGAACAGTGCTTTGCACATAGTAAGTGTTTAATAAATACCACCATTATTATTATTATTATTAATGTTGGTCCCTCCCATCTAGACAGGGAATGTGTCTATCAACTCTGTTGTATCATACTCTCCCAAATGTTTAATATAGTGCCCTGCACAGAGTAAGCACTCAATAAATACCATTGATTAATTAAAGGCCTCTTGGAGAAGATGTGATTTTAGTGTGGCTTTGAAGGAAGGGATAGCGATGGTCTATCGTATATCAAGGGGGAGGGAGTTCTAGGCCAGAGAGAAGACATGGGCAGGGTAGATGGGACGAAGGTACGGGTGAGTAGATTGGTGTTAAAGGAGCTAAGTGTGTCCTGAGCATTTAGTACAGTGCTCTGCACACAGTAAGCGCTCAATAAATACGATTGAATGAATGAATGAATGAATGACTGGATTGTAATAGATAATCAGTGAGATAAGGTAGAAGGGAAAGAGCTGTTAGTACTTTAAACAACCAAACGAAGTGTTGTGAGCAATTCCACTTTCAGTTTGCAAGACAACAGAAATATGTTATGGAAAAACAAGGCCATAGTTTTCTCACTCTAAGAATGAACTTCATAATAGCACTGGGATTGGGGAAGTTTTCTATTGTGGTCTTGAAAAGGAGTCAACCATCTCCTTAGAGGTTCTAGTAGCGCTTCTTCTGAGAATCAAGGGATTGGATCATACATCTTGAGTTCTTTTTTTTTTTGATGGTATTTATTAAGCACTCACTATATTCATTCAATCATATTTATTGAGCACTTACAGTGTTCAGAGCACTATACTAAGCGCTTATATGCCAGGCACTGTATTAAGCACTGGGGTAGGTATTGTTGGGCATACTTTATTTCCCACAGGACGCTCACAGTCTTAATCCCCATTTTACAGATGAGGGAACTGAGGCATGGAAAAGTAAAGTGCCTTGCCCTAGGTCACACAGCAGAAATATAGTGGAGCCAGAATTAGAACCTAGGTCCTCTGACTCCCAGAAGATCTCTTTCCTCTTTTCACTAGAACACTGGCTTCTCTTCTGGTTCCAGAATTTTAGGACCCTCCAAATGGGAGAGTTGCCCAAAATCTCACTGAGAACTTTCTAAGATCACAGTACCCGTGTTGGTGCTCAGAGCTCATCCATGGCTAAATAGTCATTCTAAATGACTTGGATTATATTGAACCAATGTATTTTTTAATGGCAAAGACTTCAGATTCTTTGAGGAATGGACAAACTCCACTGGCGTTACACTGCCCTGAATGTAAAACTTCATTACATCTGGCTCAGAGAAATAGCCTGGTAACTTGACATTTAAAAATTCTAATCTCAAACCCCTACTCTCTCGCTGTGTTTTCCTTTTAAATTAAAAGGGGATAACACCATAATGAGGTGCTAAGTAGGAAATCAAGTGCTCCAGTACATCCCAGGCAGCTGATTAGGTGCTTTTGAGGTGGCTAAGAAATACAGTTCTTGTAATGAACTAATAGATTTCCAGGTTCAGCCAACACCCAAGTTCAACCTGAGACAAGTTAAAGTTAATCAAGTACAAAAGGGCTTAAATAAGAACATTCAAATTCCACGGACAACAACATTAGAGAAGTTCTTTGGTCATCGCTCCTGCTTCCCTCCCTTCCTCCTTCCCTCCCTCCCTCCTCACTGTGCCTTCCTCTCTCTGGGCTCTGAGGCGAGCAGTTGCAAGGAGAATTCCAGTTGAGCTATTCCACTCTTTGGGGACTTCATGTTTCAGCACTTTACCACCCATGCATAGGGAGTTGCTAATGACAGAGCGGCTACCCATCAGGGAATGCAATTCCTCGTAGACATTTTCACCAAAATGGATTATTTCAGCCTCGTTGGTCACAGATTCTGTAGTTTTCCAGTGATTCATCTTACTATTAATAATGTCAGAGATTTTTAGGCCCTTGAATTAAATAATGATAAATAGGAGCCACTGAACACACGGGGCTGAGGCAGTGCTGTTTATTTCAGTGTGAAGCACTGTCAGGCCTGATAAATCGGATCCCTGAAATAGTTTATAAAGTACTGAATTGATGTGGCGGTTGGTGAGGGAGAGAATTAATGTTCCAAAATAGGCCTGCAACCCAGATTTGATGAAAGCTGAGGAGAGCCTTTTATATAAATTCGGTGTCTGTGTAGGAAATGGTTGCAATGAGAGGTGAAAGAGCTCCCGGGAAATAATGTGCTTCTGTAATCTCTGCGGGCTTCAGGGCGTGAGGGAAAGGCCTCTGAGGAGGCTCGGTGGGGCCGGGCGGTCTGCCGGGCTTCATTAGAGCTTTGCAGATGGAAGGGGTGGACGTGGGCGACTCGTTGATAATAGAAAACAGTCAGGACATATCACCCAGGAGAAAAAGGAAAGCCCATTTAAAAAGGCAGTGCGGGCTTTCCAGTTCCATGAGGTTATGTTTACTAGGTGAGGGTGGGGAAAGGGAATTCTTGAAGCCCAACAAATCTTGGTAGCTGCTGCTTCTGACCTTTGCTCGATTTTTGACTCTCTTCTCCACCTCCTGAGGACGTCCGGGAAAAAGACCCATCTCTCCCACCTGAAGCAGAGTTAGAATGGCACGGCCTGATTGAGAGCTAACATTTGGGTAGAGATCAAATTTCGTAATGTGCCTGTAATCTGCCATATTTCTGTCATTGTGGTATGGGCGCTCTATGAATATTAAAAAAAGAACGACTTCTATATGTCTGAATAGCGTCGAGGGATTCATTGTCTTCCCAAGTGTAGGGTTAAGAGTTCCCGTTGACAAAGACAGTAGTCGTAAATGTCCAAGGAGAGTTCAAGTATGAGACTGCACCATGAAGTCTATGACTTCATGGTTACATAAAGTTTCGCCATTTGGAAGAAATAACCCAGAACATAGTTTGTTAAGGATTTGAAAAAACAGAGGACTTAGAGAATTAAGGAGGCTAAATGAGAAAGTTAGTGAGGCTTCGGTCTTGGAATTCAAAAATGATGTTCTCCCCGCCTCCCTCTGGTGCTGTCGTAGTATCAGTTTCACCTCTGCTTATTAAAATCTCAAGAATTTCAATTCCAGCTTGAAATCCAGATAAACCCCGTCTTCAAGACACTCTCCTCCTAGTATGATTTCAGGCAGAGTTTGTTCCGAACTGAAATTATTTTGAAATGATTTAGGAAACTAAACTTCTAGGCTTCCTTATTTTCCCATTGAGATTTCATGCATCCCTCTTCATCTAAATCTTAGGATTTTAGACTCTGACAGGCGGGAAAAAGTCATGCTGCCTCAAATATAGTCAAATGTAACATTTGGCCAGTTTCACACCGCTACGCAGATCATCTTTCAGAATTCCAAGCATTGCCACTGTACGCAGAACACTAAGAGTTGGTTGAGCAACTTAGAAAAGTTGTAATAATAATAATAATGCCATTTATTAAGCGCTTACTATGTGCAAAGCACTGTTCTAAGCGCTGGGGAGGTTACAAGGTGATCCAATTATAATTTCTCTGGGTTGAAAACATTGAGAGGAAGATAGGTTTAAGGACTCAAGAAGGGAAAAGGATAGGGACAAGGATCACCCCAATCCTGACATTTTTCTCTTGTGAGATCAGGTATGTTTTGGGTCCATTATTCATTTTTTTCAAAAATGATCCTAAATAACTCAGCAGTCACACTGAATAGGGATGGGATTTCAATTTTTAAAGAAAAAAAAAAACCAAACAGAAGACTACTATTGGATGGATGCAAGAATTATCCTTCCCTAGATGCCTATTTAGGTGTCTATGGAGGAAATGATTGCAATGAGAGGTGAAAGAGCTCCTGGGAAATAATGTGCTTCTGTAATCTCTGTACAAACCCAAACAGAAGACCACTATTGGATGGATGCAAAAATTCTTCCTCCCTAGATGCCTATTTAGGAGGTGGGTGTGTAGAAATTGCTCCTACTCTACTTCTGCAGGGTTCATTTTCTCTTGATATCTGAAGGGCAGAGCGTTGATTACAAGTGCCATCGGTAAAAGTGGAATGGGCAAGATGAACCTGGTTTTTGGCTCATTGATTGCTCTTCTCCAGGCCGCCCAACCCGAGAAGTGTATAATGTTTTCAAAAAAATAATGTTAGCGGGCAAGAGTCCACCTCACACTGTCCAAATTTGGTTCTTTGTCCTTGACATTAACTTGGCCTCGCAGATTGTGGGAGTTTCCAAATAGGACATATGAAATGATTCCCCATGTGTTCTGGTTCTGATCAATAAGAGTGGGCCAAGGGTGAAATGGTGAGAGACGTCGACTAGAAACCCTGTGTCCAGGTAGGGGGAGAAGATATATTTGACTCTTCAATCCATTCTCCCCTGAAGCCCTGGCAGCAGAAAGATATCAGAACTAGGGTTGGGAGAAGGACCTGGGTTCCAATCCCAGTTCTGCCACTCATCTGCTGTGCGACCTTGGTTAAGTCACTTAACTTCTCTGTGCCATCAGTTCTCTCATCTGTAAAATGGGAACTAAGACTGGGAGCTCCATGTGGGACATGAGCTGTGTCCAACTAGATTTTTTTCTACCCCAGCACTCAGTACAGTGCATGGTACATAGTAAGTATTTAACAAATACCATTAATATATATATGTACATATTTATATATGATTAGAAAATACCATAAAATATATGATTATATGCATTGTGGATTTTGTAGACACAGGTTCATGAATCTCTAACAGGGCCAACTAACAAGATTCGGGAATAACCCCAACATTTTATATGGGTTCAGCGCTAGAAGTCACCCTCAAATCATTAATATCAGACACAACTACACATTACAAGGTCAGCATTCAAAAATCAAGTATCAGCCCTTTATCTTCTAGTTTTGCAGAATTTTGAAGCACATAGGGTTAGTTTTGCCGTGGTGAACCAAGTAACCACATTAGGAAGGTAATTTGTCTTAAAGTTCAGGACAGATGAGTTTCTGCTTAAAAATGGACAAAATGAACTTTTAGTTAAGAGGGACAAGTTACTAACGTGTAACAGCATTTTAACACATACAAATCTCAGCTAAAATCTTGCAATTTTCACCAATCCGGTGACTTTTGCTCCAAGCAATTTGCTTTTAGCAAATGGCCAATTCCTGCCTTAATATAAGAAACTCTATAGTATATTTAAAGGTTTATAATCACTCTTCTGTGAGCAAAAGGCAGTTTCCATGAATTAAGGTATAACAAGGTGACTTAGATGTACTGCATGTACTGGAACTGAAATTAAGTGCCTTTTGGTGTGCAGTTGGAGACTTGCAGATTTGATGTACAAATTGGCAGAATATAGATCAGGCATACAGGCTTATCCACATTAATGTTGAGTTTATTCCCCAGATATTCATGCGGGTATTCATTATGCTTTCTGGGAGATATTAGGGCCCTGTATCTTTTTAGAGAAGCAGCATGCTTAGTAGAAAGAACACGGGCTTGGGAATAAGAGGACGTGAGTTCTAATCCCTCTGCCACTGGTCTGCTATGTGTCCTTGGGCAAACTATTTAACTTCTCTGGGCTTCGGTTACCTCACCTATAAAATGGGGATTAAGATTGAGAGCCCCACGTGGGACAACCCGATTACCTTGTATCTACCCCAGTGCTTAGAACAGCACTTGTCACATAGTAAGCACTTAATAAATACCATAATGATAATGATGATGATGATGATTTTTATATGGCAAGGATAAAGAAGTGAGAGACTAAGCTTCTGGAAACTACAACGAATAGTTTTGGAACAATCTTGGGCAACTTTACCACCCATAAAAAGTCGATGTGAATGTTTCAAAGCATCATGCCAAGGCTATATGTGAATGGAAATACTTTCTGCTTGAAATAAATGCCTTTCCCACCTTCCCACATTACTCACTCCATTTGATCGGTTTCTAGAAATGCATCTGCCATGGCAAACATCACTAAGTTCACACCTCCTTCACCTCTGCTGGCTTCTGGGCTTCCATTGCATTAGAGGACTGGGTGTCAGTTTCCATCTTGCTCTTCAGTTAGTTAATATTTGGTATTTGAATAGCCTAGCTTATTTTTCAGATACTTCCAAATTATTAGTCATTTTGAAGTAGGCCCCTCCTCTGTCCATGTTTTACTAAGTGTTGACCTTTTCATATCACTTTGTGTAATGCTTCACTAGGGATAACTAAGATTTTGAGTCCTGAAAAAATCTCATTCAATTTAAAATTTGAGCTTCAATATAAATCTAGGCTTTAAAAACAGCAAATTCCCCCACAAGCTTTTCTCGTACCAAGGAAAACGGCTATTCATTGTTTGTCCCTGTCATAGTTGTGCCTGTGTAAGAAGTTAGTGAAATGAGAGTTTCTATTGTATAGGGAAGCATCATGGCTCAGTGGAAAGAGCCCGGGCTTGAGAATCAGAGGTCATGGGTTCTAATTCCGGCTCCACCACTTGTCAGCTGTGTGACTTTGGGAAAATCACTTAACTTCTCTGAGCCTCAGTTAACTCATCTGTAAAATGGGGATTAAGACTGTGAGCCCCACGTGGGACAACCTGATCACCTTATATCCTGCCCAGTGCTTAGAACAGTGCTTTGCACATAGTAAGCGCTTAACAAATGCCAGTATTATTATATAGACAAGCTATAGATCATCAGTTTATTAACTATGTACCAATTCCCTTAATGCTTTGAGATTTATGAGAACATTGTCAGTCCTGGGGAAACATTAAGAAAAAAATTTGTCATTTCATAGTGCCAAGACCTTGGTTTCATTCATTCATTCATTCATTCATTCATTCAATCGTATTTATTGAGCACCCATTGTGTACACAGCACTGTACTAAGCGCTTGGGAAGTCCAAATTGTCAACGTATAGAGACAGTCCCTACCCAACAACAGGCTCACAGTCTAGAAGGAACAAGGGAAAGTTTATTGCATGACAAATTTTTTGCATTGTGACCTGCTACCTAGTGATTTGATTTGAATGGTAAATTTAATAATGAAAGTGGGCAGTCCCATGTTATAAATAGCTTTTTAAAAAGATTGTGGAAAAAGTGAAGACTAATGAAATATGAAGAATCAATATTTTTCAGCCAGGAAGATTCTAATATTATGTCATTCCTTTTTTAAGCTGTCCAGATTCTATCTTCGTAATCCTCAAATCCTCAGCTTATTCCCATCACCATAGAAACACCTGCTGCTAAAATCTGTGTTGATCAGTAGCGTTCTTGCTCTCTGTCTGCTTCTGCCATCAAAGCTGTCCTAAGCTTCAGGCTGTATTTCCCTGGAATGAAGAGATCAAAAATGGGAAAAAATGCAAACCAAGGTCTTTACATTTCTCTTTCATCATTTCATTTCTTCATTAGCAAAAATTGCCCCGGGGCTCATCTTCACTTCCGATTATGCATGATATTAGGAAATGCTTAAAAGTTGACACCATATAAGGCCTTTAGAAATAGCTACATGTCCTGGGTCAGATGTTTTATGTGTGTGCTTTTTCTAAATCTCTCCTCTCTTAAAGCTCCCATTAACTTCATCTCAGCTTCTTGAGGAGTTAGAGCAAAGTACAAAGAAAAGAGAATTGCCCTCAAATTGTACAAGGTCTCATCCCAAATTGTGGTTTTTAAAATCTAAAATACAGGCCGTCCTTAGACTTGAGACACAGCTGGTTCCTGTAAACTGTGCCATGAATTGGAAGCAATTATCTCATAGGAACAACGTGATAAATTAGGGCTGGGTTCCTGAGTCCTGGTCGGCATCCTCTTTTTGGTCGAACTCAGAATTGTGTACTCAATTATGGATGAGAAACTTGAGAACATTGGTGGTGCTCAGTTCTTTTCTGCTGCCCGTCCTTCAGTTCAAAGATGATGTAAGCCAACTGGGAGATTGCATCTGCGAGTGTCTTTGAGAGGAATCACTTGCACACTTTGTCTGTGGAAATACAGCCAGACACTCCTTCCAGCCCGATGCCATTTGGGGGACCATTGTTCTAACACCGATAGAGGGGATGGATATATGTCCCATCACCAGCAGGACATGTGCTTGAATCATTTCGGCAGTAGTGCTGTTAGTTCTCACCGAACCATCCTCACCCTCTCACCTGGTCCCCCGCTGCCCTATACGCCACTGCTCAGCAGGACACTCAAATTGGTTTAGTACAGGTTGGGAAGGTCTTTACTGATTTATTGTAAAAACCAGAAGTTCCTCTAGTGGCGTTATGTATTCATATTGAAGCAGAGATGCCGTGAGAGAGGGTAGCTGGCTCATTTGATCGGAAGTCAAATGGAAATGTCAGCCTTCCTGGGTGACTGCCCTACGGCCAAATAATACTGCTCCCTCCAGCCCCCGTCGTCTTTAAACTCATTCATCCTCTGCCCCTGGACCCCAAGACTAATGCTGTGAAGGAGGCTAGTGTGGTAAAGTCAAAACTGGTGAGGTGAATCTTTAGAAAGGTGAGCGCCATTTTTTTTATAAGTTGAAACTTCGTTTGGTTACCTGTAGAACCTTCAGTGTTTCTCCTCAGGTCCTGTTTTTAAGGGTTATACATAGTTTCAGATGGGTTCATGATTGTGTGTGTGTCTGTGTGTGTGTGTGTGTGTGAAGGGTGTATAGAACAACATAGGTAAAAACATTTTAAGATGAAAAAATCAACTGAATTTATGTGGGATTGAACACAAGCCTTTAGCTGTCTCTACACAATTATTCAGTTGTATTTATTGAGCACCTACTGTGTGCAAAGCACTGTACTAAGCACTTGGGAGAGTACAATATAACAATCAGCAGACATATTCCCTACCCGGATAACAAGATGTTTGGGACTGAATTAAACTAGAGGGGATGGGGGGAACCCATGTTTTGAGTTAAGAGTAAGTGATTTACATTCACCATGATTAGTTTGCTTCGATGTATACCTCTTAATCTGGGTTTCACATTCACATCAGATATTGAGAAGCAGCATGGACTAGGGGATAAAGGGGATAAAGCTTGGGCTTGGGAATACGAAGGATGTGGGTTCTGATGCCGGCTCTGCTGCTTGCCTGCTGTGCGACCTTGGGTAAGTCACTTCACTGCTATGCCTCAGTTACCTCATCTGTAAAATGGGAATTAAGACTGCGAGCTCCATGTGGGACATGGACTGTGTCCAACCTGATTAGCTTGTGTCTACCCCAGCACTTAGAATTCCCAGCACATAGTAAATGCTCAACAAATAACATTAAAAAAAAAGCAAGGCATAATTGCGGTTGTTGTTTGCAGTTTTCTGGGAAATAGAGGCATTCGGATACTGCCTTCAAACCATATTTGTAAAGATCTAGGCAGTTGAAGGAGTCTGAGGTAGTGACAGCTTCCTGTCCCGATGTACTCAAGAAAGCAGAGCGTAAAATTAGGGGCAACTGTCCCAGTTTTTTTTGAGACCATAAAGAATGATTATGATCATTCGAAGTGGAACTGAAGCAAATCAAAGTGAGGCCAGTGGAGCTGATCCAATTAAAAAAGAGTCAATCTCTTAGGTAGCAATAAATGCATTTCCTGAATGGAACATTTATGCCTAAAAAATGGAAATTGGGTATCATATAATGTAAGGAGGTGAATTGTTTTGTGGGTTGTGCTTATCCGTGTGCCTTTTCATAGTGATATTTTTTTATTAGATTAGGTATCTGGAAAAGGTTCCTTAAGCTTAGAATTAACTCTGAGGCAAGTCGATTCTGTTACCCAATTTTAAGGGATTTGATATCAGCAGTATCGTGTGTGTGTGTGTGTGTGTGTGTGTGTGTGTGTCTGTGAGTTTTGAAAGAGGAAATGATGTAAAGAGTTCGAGTTTCCTTGTCTAATGTGGAATCATCAGAGAAGCTCTTTTGGCCTAGTGGAAACAGCGTGAGTTGGGGAGTTGAGATCTGGGTTCTTGTCACAGTTCAGCCACTCTCCTGCTCTATAATCTTCAGCAAACCATACAACTCTCAGAGTCTGTGTTTCCTCATCCTTAAAATGGGCATGAAAATGCATGTTCTCCTTCATCCTTAGACTGTGAACTCCCTTTGGTACAGGGATATATCTGGTATCTAGTAAGGATGTAATAAAACCATTACTTGCTAACTACCCTAGCTCTTATCTCAGTGTTTGGCAAATAGTCAGTGCTTTAGGAAATGGTGGCAGATTTGATGCCTACTGGGTGCAGGTAGGAGACATTTAGGTAAACTACAGTAGAAGTAGGTACATTCCCTGAACTCGAGGGGCTTTCCATTTGGTAGAGTGGAGATTTGTCATACTAGAATACAAGAAAATAAGCAATGCCCATTACTGGATCAGATCACTGTTGCCTTGAGCCAAGAAATCTGTCCTTAGATTGGTATCTGGAGACTAGCACAGAAGATTCAAGTGAGGGTGGCCTTCCTCACCATCCATACTCATATTTTCCCTCAAGAGGGTCATTGTGGACCCCATATTCATAAATTTATCCAAACCCCTAAAGAACCTGTTTTCTGCCAGTGCAGCTTCTTGCAAGAACAACTTCTCTGTGTATCTCCTGCTGCATGAAGAGCTGCCTCATTTTGTTTGTTCTGAAGTAACTACTCTTAAGCATAAGTGCATCGCCCCTCTTCCTGGTACGTAGGATTTGGGGAGCAATAATTTTTTTGTCCTCCTTGCCTACAACGGTATCAAAGTAGGGGGAGACAGTTTTCCCCAAAGAATCTGCAGAGTTGCAAGTTATTTTTTTACACTTAAACCGAATGGAACATTGCCTCCCCACATCTGAGTTTGATTGACTTTGCTTTCCTCTGGACTGTAAACTCGTGGGCAAGGACCATGTCTGTGAACTCTGTTTTATTGTACTCTCCAAAAGCACTTAGTACAGTGCTAGAGCCACGCGTGCTCAATAAATTTGATTGATTGACTCTGCTGACTGTGAGAATCAAAGGCTTACATGGGATCAGAGATGCCTCTGCTCAAGGAGAATATCCCCTTTCATATAATTCATTCCAGGCTGGTCTGTTTGCTACAGTTGTCCATTTGAACAAGTGCCATTAGCCCCTCTAATCAGTCAATCAGTGGTAGTCTTTGAGCGCTTACTATGGCTAGAGCACTTGGGAGAATACAGTACGACAGAATTAGCCGACAAGTGCCCTGCCCAGAAAAAGTTTACAGTCTAGAGCTGGAGATGGGCATTAATATGAATATGTAATTTATAATATATAATTTAAAGATATGCATGTAAGTTCAGTGGGGTTGGGGATTCAGGGACTCCAGTCGATGCCCTGTTATTCAATATTTGGAATTTCTTTGTGTGATACATTAAATGCTCCTGACAGTTCTATTCCAATGATTGTTTTTATGCTTCTTTCATTTGTTTCATATAAGTTTACATCCACACTTTTGTGTTTGACTCATCTTCCCTCTTAATTAAAAGCATAAGATGCCAAGAGGTTTGCCTTTTTTAAAATGTATTTTTAACAGTGGTCTGCCCACAGTGGCTGTTAAAAAGAAAAAAAATCACTACTGACTAACTGTCTCAAGGGAAGAATAAGGAATGTAGACTTAATGTGTTATGATCTGGACCTGAGAGAAGCGGAAAACAACCAAAGCATCAGCAATGAGGGGGTTGATTGTTCCCTGTGTTTGGCTGAGCCTGACTGCCCAACTTTGCCCTCTCTGTGGGTGGGTGGTGGGGTTTCCTTCGTGGGTACAGGTGTAGATGGGCTAAGTTAAAAAAAATATACGTCAACTAGTAGGTGGAGCATGATAAACCATGGGGGCTAGGAAGGGGGTTGGGAAAAGGGATGGGGAGGGATTTGCTGACTTGAACTGTAAGGCTAAACTACTATCAATCAATCAATCGTATTTATTGAGCGCTTACTGTGTGCAGAGCACTGTACTAAGCACTTGGGAAGTACAAGTTGGCAACATATAGAGACAGTCCCTACCCAACAGTGGGCTCACAGTCTAAAAGGGGGAGACAGAGAACAAAACCAAACATACTAGCAAAATAAAATAGAATGGATATGTACAAGTAAAATAAATAAACAAATAACTAGAGTAATAAATATGTACAAACATATATACATATATACAGGTGCTGTGGGGAAGGGAAGGAGGTAAGATGAGGGGGATGGAGAGGGGGACGAGGGGGAGAGGAAGGAAGGGGCTCAGTCTGGGAAGGCCTCCTGGAGGAGGTGGAAGGCCAACTATTACCTTGAAATAGGCCCAGAGCAGAGTTTAAGATCCCGTCCCAATCTATACTGTAAACTTGTTTTGGGCAGGAAACACGTCTGTCAGCTCTGTTATATTGTCTTCTCCCAAGCGCTTAATAATAATAATAATAATAATAATGATGATGATGGCATTTATTAGGCACTTACTATGTGCAAAACACTGTTCTAAGTGTTGGGGAGTTTACAAGGTGATCAGGTTGTCCCCCGGGGGGCTCACAGTCTTAATCCTCATTTTCCAGATGAGGTCACTGAGGCACAGAGAAGCAAAGTGACTTGCCCAAAGTCACACAGCTGACAATTGGCTTAATACAGTGCTCTGCATGCAGTAAGTGCTCAATAAATACGATCCACTGAACATGCTCTGCACACAGTAATAGTGATGATGATGGTATTTAAGCACTTACTATGCGCCAAGCACAATTCTAATCGCTGGGGTATTCATTCATTCATTCAATTATATTTATTGAGCGCTTACTGTGTGCAGAACACTGTACTAAGCACTTGGGAAGTACTAGTTGGCAACATATAGAGATGGTCCCTACCCAACAGCAAGCTCACAGTCTAGAAGGGGGAGACAGACAACAAAACAAAACGTGTAAATAAAATCAATAGAATAAATCTGTACAAATAAAATAAATAGAGTAATAAATACGTACAAACATATATACATATATACAGGTGCTGTGGGGAAGGGATAGATAGGAAGTAATCAGATTGTCCCGCGTGGGGCTCGCAGTCTTAATTCCCATTTTACAGATGAGGTAACTGAGGCACAGAGAAGTGAAGCGACTTGCCCAAAATCACACAGCAGACAAGTGGCAGAGGCAGGATTAGAACCCACGACCTTTGACTCCCAAGCCCGGGCTCTTGCCACTGTGGTCCTAAATTATCGCATAAAAACTGAAGGTGAAGCATATCTCATGATCCCACTGGGTTGTGTTCCAGAAAATGTGGTTGTGTCAAGGAGTATGCTTCTATATTTATTTGTCCATGGTTTCCACAGGGCGTCTACTGTGTCCTTAACGATGTGGCTCTCAACCGAGGGAAACACACTTTTTTTTAAACTGATACAAGGATTGCTGCTTTAGAGCTGAAATTAAATGGCAAGTCTGTCCTGCCAGCTCAGTTGCTATGAGCAGAGGGAGGGAGGGCGTGTTCTGATCAAATGGAAACCAGGTATTCTCCATTCATTCATTCATTCAATCGTATTTATTGAGCGCTTACTGTGTGCAGAGCACTGTACTAAGCGCTTGGGAAGTACAAGTTGGCAACATATAGAGATGGCCCCTACCCAACAGTGGGCTCACAGTCTAGAAGGGGGAGACAGAGAAGAAAACAAAACATATTAACAGAATAAAATAAATAGAATAAATGCGTACAAGCAAAATAAATAAATAAATAAGTGGACTTAAGCCAGCTGCTCCCTCTTTAGCGATGGGGAGAGGGGCCAAAATACACATCCATCAAACCACCCTGCCTGCCATGTGGGTTTACTGTGCTCTGAGAAACTTTTTTAAGCAATTGATAATCCAACGTTGTTTACCCCAATATGCGGTAACTGTAGGAAAGCAAAGCCAAAAACAAAAAGGGTAACCAAAGAAATCTGGTTTTGCACCTGTCAGAGCACCAAACGCAACTCAGTTTGATGATCTGATTCTGAAGTAGCCGGGGATCCAATTATTTTGGATACTTCCCGTTCTCCTGCCGCGTCAGCTAGGTTTTGCTTTGGAACGCGAGCTATTGATGAACAACACAGCTCGAGTCTGGGGGTATTGATTCATGGGGGAGATGTTAGAAATAATGCAGAATCTGAGCAGGTGTGCTTACGAGGGCTTTTTAGTGGTTTCTGAAGAATCCTTTATCTTCTCCTAAAGATAATAGGTCCCAGAATGAAGGTTTGCAGAGTGAATGCCAGGGAATGTATGTTTCTATATAGCCAGAAACTCTTGGCCTCTTGGCTTTGATTGATAATTAGTGCGCAGTAATGAGAATCTTTTTTTTTCCCTCCCTCCTAGCCCACTTCAGAATTTTTCAGGTTTTCCTAGCTGTGTGTTACTATCAAGCCAATCGGGTGCAGATCTATACTCTCAAGATGCAAAGACAAATAGATTTATGAGTCCCTGGGCAACTCCGTCCATGAACTGTATATACGTATATATGTTTGTATATATTTATTACTCTGTTTATTTATTTATTTTACTTGTACATATCTATTCTATTTATTTTATTTTGTTAGTATGTTTCGTTTTGTTCTCTGTCTCCCCCTTTTAGACTGTGAGCCCACTATTGGGTAGGGACTGTCTCTATATGTTGCCAACTTGTACTTCCCAAGCGCTTAGTACAGTGCTCTGCACACAGTAAGCGCTCAATAAATACGATTGATGATGATGATGATGATGATGATGAACTATTTATGTCTAAACAAGAAATGACCCAGGAGGCATCTTACCCTAAAATGCCAGAGGAACTTCTTCAGGGAAAATCCATGGTTCGGCTAAGCCTAACACACACATTGTGGGGTAGTCAACATTTTAATCCTGTGGTGGAAGGGAGATGACCTGTTATTTTTCTTAGTCCAGAGATTCTTGAAAGCAATCTTAAATAATTTGGAATTGCTGGCCTTTTTTTTTTGACAGAAGAACTGAATATTTGGGTTCACTCTTTATTGGCTACCCACAAGATTAATGCCTTTAATGGGAATTGATAGATATTTCCCCATGAGACTTTTTGTGGATGCGATGACTTCCTTAATGATTATTCCATATCAAGCCTCTCTGCTAAATAGGTACTAAGTGAAAAGGCCACTCTTTGAAGCAAAAGCTGCAAGCTGAATTTCAAACATCTAATAAGGTACAGAAAATTACCTCAAGCTTTCAAATGTCACATACTGAAAAATACAAATTAGATTGGCAATACCACCCTGCCATAATTAACACTATGATGTGCTCAAATAATCAAACTATTCTCAGAGGAGTCTACTGAGGGAGATTAGCACGAGTGATAGTTCACTAATCATTATGTGACAACTATTTTTTATGTCATCGATCTAGACCGCCTTGTCTGTTTTTGTCAGGGTCTCTCAGAATCAGTAAAAAAAAAAAGGTACTATTTCTCTCCCCCCACACATGGAGACACCTCGTTCCGCAGCTCCGATTGATGTCAATCTTTGCTCACAGTTATCATCTGCACCCAGCCATCCCTCGTTTTAAATCAGTAAAGCGGGGATAAATAAAACTGGATGGCTTTCAGTTCCAATCACGTCTTGTTTTACCTCACTCTAGCCAATAAGTTATCGGGAAATAATGGATTTTTATCTGTGAAAATGAAAGATCGGGTTGAAGGTTTTCAAATTTTAAAATGTTCCCTTCCCACATATTATGTGATGAGTAGAAACTTTTATTGGGTCCAAGAAGGAAAGTTTAGTTCATATGGGGGGGCGAGTGAATAGCTTTTGTAAAAAACTTTAAGGTGAAACTGGACTTTTGCTCTAGGTTGTGAATTTTGATGACGGTTCATCATTGATGCCTAAATTTGCTGACTTGGAGGGATTGATTCCAGTGCATTTTCAACATGGAAGGAAAACACCACCCTCCAAAAGACTCCTTGCAGTTTGAAGGAATCAAATCTCCTCAATATTCCCCTTGTCACTAAATCCTCAGAGTAGAATAGCTCCATTACCTCTCAGTCAAATTGGTTGCATGCCATTAAATGTATAATAATTATGGTGTAGGTTAAGCTCTTACTGTGTGCCAAGCACTGAACTAAGTGTAGTAATAACAATTAGAGAAGCAGCGTGGCTCAGTGGAAAGAGCACAGGCTTTGGAGTCAGTGGTCATAGGTTCAAATCCCGACTCTGCCACTTGTCAGCTGTGTGACTTCAGGCAAGTCACTTAACTTCTCTATGCCTGTTACCTCATCTGTAAAATGGGGATTGACTGTGAGCCCCACGTGGAGCAACCTGATCACCTTGTAACTTCCCCAGTGCTTAGAACAGTGCTTTGCACATAGTAAGTGCTTAATAAATGCCATTATTATTATTATTATTATTATTACTATTATTAATCAGATCAGACAGTCTCTGCACCGTCCTGGGAGAGGGAGGGAGAATAGGTATTGAATTCCCATTTTACAAATGAGGAAACTGAGGCACAGAGAATGTTAAGTTCATTCATTTATTCAATCGTATTGAGCACTTACTGTGTGCAGAGCACTGTACTAAGCACTTGGGAAGTACAAGTCGGCAACATATAGAGATGGTCCCTACCCAACAACGGGCTCACAGTCTAGAAGGGGAAGACAGACAACAAAACAAAACATGTCAACAGGTGTCAAAATCATCAGAACAAATAGAATTAAAGCTATACGCACAGCATTAACAAAGTAAATAGAATAGTAAATACGTACAAGTAAAATAGAGTAGTAAATCTGTACAAACATCTACAGGTGCTGTGGGGAGGGGAAGGGGTGCCCGGGGGGGATGGGGAGGAGGAGAGGAGAAAGGGGGCTCAGTCTGGGAAGGCCCCCTGGAGGAGGTGAGCTCTCAATAGGGAAGTACAAGTTGGCAACATATAATAATAATAATAATAATAATAATAATAATAATGTTGGCATTTGTTAAGCACTTACTATGTGCAAAGCACTGTTCTAAGCGCTGGGGGGTTACAAAGTGATCAGATTGTCCCACGTGGGGCTCACAGTCTTAATCCCCATTTTACAGATGAGGTAACTGAGGCTCAGAGAAGTTAAGAGACTTGCCCAAGGTCACACAGCAGACATGTGGCTGAGCCGGGATTCGAACCCATGACCTCTGACTTCAAAGCCCGGGCTCTTTCCACTGAGCCACGCTGCTTCTCTAGAGATGGTCCCTACCGAGAGGTTGGCTTTCAAGGAGGGGCCGGCTGTGGTTTGGAGCAGCAGGATGGTGATGATGATGTTGGCATTTGTTAAGTGCTTACTATGTGCAAAGCACTGTTCTAAGCGCTGGGGGGGATATAAGGTGATCAGGTTGTCCCACGTGGGGCTCACAGTCTTAATCCCCATTTTACAGATAAGGGAACTGAGGCTCAGAGAAGTTAAGTGACTTGCCCAAGGTCACACAGGAGACATGTGGCGGAGCTGGGAAGGTGGTAGTAGAGGTAGGAGAGCAGAGGGCAGAGACATAGTGAGGCGCTTAGTTTGAACAGACCGGGGTGTAAAGTGGGAAGAGGAGCCTCCTATATATGGGGAAGTGTGAGCCCACTGTTGGGTAGGGACCGTCTCTATCTGTTGCCAACTTGTACTCCCAAGCACTTACTACAGTGCTCTGCACACAGTAAGCGCTCAATAAATACGATTGAATGAATGAATGAATGAAGTGAGCTGGGGTGGAGCCTTGAAGCAGATGGACTTCAACTAAATTCTGTTGAGTTGTGTTATATCAACCAAGAGGAGTATGTTTAATGCAATTGAAAGGAAGCCCTCCTTTTCTCACATTTATAAAAGAAATTTTTAAGAGCAAATAAAAATTATAAATAGATCGTTGCTAGGTGATAATTCCTTATTCACTCGATTTGGTCATGTTTGGTCAGTAGGTGATCTGGCGGGCATAGGTAAGCTGCTCTGGAAGTTTTGCAAGAAATTGAGCGGCTGCTGGATTTTATTTCCCAGGAAGGGTACAAGATGAGAGTAGAGCTTTGGATGTCACTGTAACCGGTGAAGTCCTTGGGGAGCCACATGACCTGTAGAATCAAGCAGAAGAACAGAGATTAGAAATCCCGGCTGTTTATTTGATAAGTCCCTTAGCCTGTCTCATTGAGATAGGCAGATGAATGTCTGTATAGTGCTTTGAGTTCCCGGTAGGAAGGTTGAAAAACAATGTAAGGAAGGTGAAGTTGCCCCTATTCAGTGATTTGGTGCCCCTTTACATTTACACAACCTTTTAATTAAAAAGAAATATTCAGGTTCATTATGTCTGCATGTTAATGAAGGGAGAGTTGTGTGCAGTGTTAACTGGTCATTAAGATGCATATAGGCAAAAATAGAAAAATTGTTTAGTGATGCACACTAATAAAGACTAAGAACTAGTTAGCAATAGTTGAGGTTAAAATTATGAGCTTTTAAACTCACTTGAAAAACTGAGTCCAGCAATTGGAATAGGAAAGGAAACCAAACAGCTTATTCCGGTGTTTGCCTTTGCAGAATAATTTCTACAAAAACTTCCCAAATAAATTCATTCCAATTTAGATTCGTTCAGTTCCTCTTCTATCTCTGGTTCTGTTTGGCCTCTGCTGGAGGGACTAAGAGGCTTATGGCTGAAAGACAGGTAATTGGGAAGAACAGAGAGATGCAACCGGGGGAAGTAGAAATTAATGACAGAAATAAGAGTTGTGGACTTGAATTGGCCCATCAACCTCTGCCTGCCCTTACCCCAGGTAACTGACAGTTAGTGGGCAAGGAATATGTCTATCAACTATTATATCGTACTCTCCCACGCGATAAGTATAGTGCTTTGCACAGAGTAAGTGCTCAATAAACACCATTGATTGACTGGTTCTTTTTATACGGTAAGGGACTCCCTTTATTGTCTTTAGTGGCCTCTGTTTTAAATCCATGACTCTTGTGAAGTCATAAGATTTGCACTTTGAAGAATAGATGCTCAATTAATGCGATAACTGAAGATAGTTTTCCACTGCTGTTCCTTCCTTCCTTTCCTCTCTCCCAGCATTTAACTCCTTGTAACACAATCTTCTTCTGCTTGTACGAACACAATACTTAACACTGAGTTTGAGTAGATGGAATCACCGACTCAACAAGATCTTACTGAATTTCACTTTTCTATTGCCACAAATACGGCCCTCCCCCCAACCCCTTTGCCATTTTTCAAAGTCAGAGCGTCCCATAATGGCAATGATTTTCTAATAACGGGCTTTGTTCGAAACAAAAATTGGCAAGGTACAGGGTATGACCTCGTCTCTTGTGTTTAGTCTCGTGTTTCGGTACTCTGCTTCATTTGTTATTTTACCTCACTTGACTGGGAATGGTAATTACAGTTAAAATTAAACTCTATAGACTGTGTCCCGCTGCCTTTTAACTGCAAGACACGAAGGAGAGGCTGATTCCTGTGTGTTCACCTCTTGTTTAGAAGATTCATGTTTATCTAATGTGAAGTCAATATTATTGTCCTGAAAAGAGTAAGGGTATTGCTAACAATCCATCAGGGAGCCCTACTTTATAGCTCTGATGCTATGCTCTAGTGACTCAGAAACCACTTAACAGCCCTAAGAGTCTGATCTACCTTCAGCTATCAAATTTTCATCCATCATTTATCTCATCTTAAGGTGTTTAACTTTAAAAGTGTTTCATAGGATTTTAACAAAAAGACTTAGCAGTAGGGGCTGGGATGGGGCGGGGGGGAATGTACTGTGGGACTGAAAATGAACAGAGGAAAACAGACTTGTACTAGACTCCTCTCTGTCCCCTGTCGTCCTTCCGAGTAGAAAATTTGTGTTCTATTTTAAAATTAGAATGGGGACTGCTGCCCCTCCTCCAACAAAATTGAAGATCGTACAGATCCATTTAGAAACAGAATTCTTTAACAATGGGGACAGATTACACAATTACATGAATGACAGTAAATGATATACCACAGTTTAACAGATGATTCTGAAACACGCCAAAGCCTCTTAACCATTCTAAAATTAGTATAGCTGATTTTTCTTTATTGATTTGAGAGTATTTTTATAGGAATCGCCAGATCTTTTTTTTTTAAAAAAAATATCCCTCAAAAGTCTGGTATTCAGTGACATTCTACTGACAGGTGGACTTTTCAATCAATCGTATTTATTGAGCGCTTACTGTGTGCAGAGCACTGTACTAAGTGCTTGGGAAGTACAAGTTGGGCTTGGGAAGTACAAGTTCGTGACCTCTAGTGTGAAAACGTGGCAGTTGGCATCCGCTAGAATATAGGGCCCTTGAGGACAGGTAATTTTTGTGCTTCTCTTGTACTTTCCTGGGCATTTAGTATGGCATGGCCTAATGGAAAGCATGGGCTAGTAAGTCAGAGGGCCTGGGTTGCCTGCTGGGTGACTTCTCTGTGCCTCAGATTCCTCATCTGTAAAATAGGGATTGAATACCTACTTTCCCTCCAATTTAGACTATGAGCCCTGTGTGGGGCAGGGACTATGTCCAATCTGCATATACTGTTTCAACTCCAGAGCTTTGTATTTCATTCATTCATGCATTCAATTGTATTTATCGAGCACTGTACTAAGCGCTTGGGAAGTACAAGTTGGCAACATCTAGAGATGGTCCCTACCCGTGGCACATAAGTACTTAACAAATATTATAATTATTATTATTTGGTGTTCAATAAGTGTCATTACTCCCTCTACCCATTCAGTTACTTGCAACAAGAGAGTGACTCTGACCACTTCCTCTCTCTTCGCTTTCTGCATCTCTGTGGGGAAAGAGTGGTGTGGTAGTAACCTATTATTGATAAGGAGTAAAATGGGTTGTTTTATGTCCTCTCCTTACCTGTGCCCACCTTTCACTGGTGTTTCTATTGAGCCTTGCGAGGATCTGGTTGGGAGAAGTTTGTGGGCGGAGAAGAAGAGAAACAAATGGTAAAGGCCATGCACAACTTGAAAAATCAGCCCCTAAATATTCCGAAGTTGTGTTTTCCTAAGAATATACGTGCCCTTTAGTTCATCCGAGGTAACCCCAGACATCTGCTCTATTGCCCTGGGCTGCCAATAGACGACAACAGATCAGATCCTCAGGAGTTTAGCCCCCACTCTGGAAAAGGATGAAGCGGAAGAGGCAAGAATCTTAGCCTAGAATTCATGCCGAAGAATATACAAGTGAAATTAATTTGGAAAATGAGTTTTGGGCAGACTTGACCTGACAACTTTCAACAGCTATAACATTTTCAGCAGAATACAGTATTTCTTTTTGGTGGGTTGATTAAATAAGGAAATAGCATCTTTTATAAAATCATTGGAATTATCCACGTTTTGAGCAGATAATATAGATGATGCACCTATCCAAAGGAAAATGTCCTTTCCATCACAATCACAGAAACATGCACCCATGTAGTCACATGTCTCTCTCTCTCTCACACACACACACACCAAAGAAACATTCCATTCATCTCTTGATTCATTCGTATTTATTGAGTACTTATTATGTGTAGAACACTGTGCCAAGCACTTGGGAGAGTAAACTTCAGCAATAATCACACATTCCATGCCCACAGCGAGCTTACACTCTAATGTTGTGGCTTCAAGTGGACATTGTGTTTTGTGTGACTTTGGGCTAGTTAGTAACTTAACCGTCACCCAGTTTTCTCATTGTAAAATGGAGGTTAAATTTTTGTTCTCCTTACCTTTAGACCGTGTGTTCTGTGGAACAGGGACTGTGCCTGATCTGATCATATTGAATTTATCCCGGGACTTAGCACAGTGCTTGGTACACGGTACCTAACAGATACACTATGAAATGTGAATAGGGGCAGTGAACCTTTTTCAGCCTCGGGGAGACCAAATGCCTGAAGTGACCTGGTACTTTTCTCCTCCCTCTGTGATTATACTGGAGATAATTCTCTGAATAATGCATTTTGTATTAAAACATTAGACACACAATTCGAGTCTTTGAATAGTTGGGACCATGGAAATTGAGCCAAGTCTTGTCTTTTAGAAAGTGGTTTTGTTTCATCTTGAAACTTTGGAATTGTACTCTTCTAAAGTAAGTTTTCCTGAATAAATGCCAGGAATTGGAAAGAAGGTTAGATTTATTCTTGTGAAGATTTAAATATGAAGAGCTATTCTGAGCAAGTTAAGAGCTTCCTTGACTCCACAAACCACATATGGTTAGAATTCCAGTGACCAGAAGCCTTGATGTTTTGGTAACTGTCTTCCTTTTCTCAGATTGAGGCCAAGAGGTATTTTTAAAATACTCAACTTTTTCTCACCCGAATTTACCTTCTCTCTTTCTCCATTTTATTTGTGAAATGTCTTTGTTCATGTAATGGAAGATTCCCAACCTGCGTGTTATCTAAACCACAGAAGAAAAAAGGAAAAGGTCTTCAGGGTTAAGGTATTGGGTATTAAGTTCATGCAGCTTAAGTAGAGATTTCTCTAATCTCCCTTCTGCTGAAAAAAGTCTCTGCCCAGAAGAGACCTGGCTCTCCATTGACTGAGACCAATCAACTCCAGGAAATTAGGAGCCTCCGAGTGGGATTGTCGCCATTCAGACGTTTGTGAGGACCCGGATACTTACACTGGCTCACACTTGCCTGCCCTGTGATGGTGGACAAGTCACTTAACTGTTCAATGCCTCAGTTTCTTCACCTGGACACTTGGGATGAAATCCCTGTTCTCCCTCCTACTTACTCTGGACCCCTTAAAGGACAGGGATTGGGTCCAGCCTGATTGTCTTGTGTCTACCTTAGCACTTAGTATAGTGCTTGGCAATACCACCATTTTTGTTATTACTATTATTTTTATTGCAAGGCAGATCATTTTGTGCTCAGAATACAACATCCTGGATATAATCTCTGCTTTGGTGGTTGCTAAGCAAGCAAGAAAATCCAGTTGACTCCTAAATAGCAAGAAAAAAGGAAGCCAAGAAACAGATCCAGTGAAGAAATTAGAGTAGAAACTAGAGGAGTCAAAAGGATTTGAGAGCAGGCTTGAAGATGGAGAAGAGCAGCAGACAGCTAAGGAAGGAGAGAGAAGGCCAAGCCAGCTTGGCCCGAGGAATGAACGGGAACCATTTTCCTCTTGCTGGGACTGGTCCTCGCTCCCTCGGAAAAGAGACCCTGAAACGTACAACTCATCAGGGGCCTTTTGGCTCCTTCCACGGTCAGCTTCCCGACGTGCCGATCAGCAAACGTTTGCAATTATAGCTTAACTATTAATCATACATGCATGGCACTTTATTTAATCACTTGGTAATTATCTGGTTTATGTCTTCTGTTTTCATCTCCTAAACAAGATTTGCCTCATCAGATCTCAAAATTGCATTTGACATGGTGGCGAATATTTGAATTATTTGTTAACTGCGGATGTAATTACAGTATTTACCATGTCATTTTCAGGAAGATGTGCTTTCCAAATCTCCATATAGAACTTGGCATGTAATTACAGGGCTGGCCACGCCCACTCCTCCACTCCTCAGCTGAAGAGGCCTTCATCAAGGGTGTTTTGAGCCGTGGTGGTGATGGAGGAAATAGGATAAATGGCAATGTGGTGTTGGACACGGTTGGAATGTGGTGAATTATAGTCTCAGCTTGGCCAGTAAGGGCAGCACAGATGGGGCCAGATCCTCTAGACAAGAAATGCTCTCCCCTGCCACCCGCTCCCCCTAAAAAAAACTCATTCTGCTGTTGCTGGGTTAATTGATGGAAAAAAATAAACGAAGATGGACTTCGGAGTTGTTGAACAATTTGAATTGGAATGATAGAATGAATCACATTTTTTTCTCTTTACAAAATCTGATGTGGGGCACCGTCCGCCCCCACACCCCCGCTTAGAAATGCGTGTCAATCCGTCGTATGAGTGAGCCCCTGCTAAGCCTTTGGAAGAGTGCAACTCAACCAAGACCTTTCCTGCCCTCAGGGAGCTTCCAAACTAATGGGGGAGACAGCCCAAACTGACATAAGTAATGGGAGCAGGAGGAACAAGAAAATAACAGGTAGGAATATGCCAGGATGAAATATAGCAGAAAAGAATTAAATAGTGAAATACAGCCTCTAAAGGAACGTAGAGTTAGGGTGGCTCTTTTGGAGTGCAGGTTTCAGAAAGACTGGATCACTCGGAAGAATCATGGACACACAGCAAATGTCAAATGACTGTCAATTCATTCATTTAGTCGTATTTATTTAGCGCTTACTGTGTGCAGAGCACTGTACTAAGCACTTGGGAAGTACAAGTTGGCAACATATAAAGACGGTCCCTAGCCAAAAACGGGCTCACAGTCTAGAAGGGGGAGACAGACAACAAAACAAAACATGTAGACAGGTATCAAAGTTGTCAGAACAAATAGAATTAAAGCTATATGCACATCATTAACAAAATAAATAGAATAGTAAATATGTACAAGTAAAATAGAGTAATATATCTGTGCAAATATATAGACAAGTGCTGCGGGAAGAGGAAGGAGTTACGGTGGGGGAGATGGGGAGGAGGAGAGGAAAAAGGGGGCTCAGTCTGGGAAGGCCTCCAGGAAGTCAATCACACAGTACTATTGGAGTGCACTGTGTTTGGTTTTGGGGAAAGTACAAAACAATAAAGATGGTTAACACAGTCTCTGCCAGCAAGGAACTTACAGTTTTAGCAAAGCACAATGGAAAAGATATCTGTCTCTTAAGATACGCCCATACTTGTGGATAAAAATCTTACTTTGATGAGGGGGGGAGGGAGAGGATGGGCATGCTTTCTTCATTGAACAGGGTAAAAGCAGAACACTCCCAAGTCCTGGGGGGGAAATACTGTCACCAGGGACATCAAGATGGTAGACAATGGTGCTACTTCTCTTCTACCTGGTAGTTATGGAGAGGATTTTTCCATCCTTCATTCATTCATTCAATCGTATTTATTTTGATGAGAAGTCTTCTTATGGAAGAATATTTCCTGGGTGGAAACTGTGTTTTTCTCATTTCAAGAGGGAGAGTTTTCACAGCACGGAGAAGTTAAATGATTTAAGGCGACCCAGCAGGCAAGTGGGGGAGTTTGGACTTGAAACCTGGTCTTCCCATGCTTGATCCCTTTCCACTAGGCAATGCTACCCCAACAGGAAATGATTTGTTGTGGGCAGGAAATGTGTCTACTATGTTGTATTACACTCTCCCAAGCACCTAATACAGAGCTCTGCACCTAGTAGTAAGTGCTCAATAGTACTTGCACACAGCAAACACTTACTACCCCAATTATTATTGTTGTTACAACTCTCTCACACTCTGATTTGTTAGTTCTCCGGAAGAATGATCAGCACTGAACACTTTTCATTAATTCAATCATATTTATTGAGCGCTTACTGTGTGCAGAGCACTGTACTAAGCGCTTGAGAAGTACAAGTTGGCAACATATAGAGATGGTCCCTACCCAACAACGGGCTGGCTCACAGTCTAGAAGAGCGGGCTCACAGTCTAGAACCCTTGCGCGGATTTGCAGAGTATGGTAAATTTGTCTCCCAAATGCTATCAAACTTTTAGCTGCCGTCTCCACTTACGTATTTATGCCCATCCTGAGCACTTGTGTGTATTTATTTGAACACTCAATTTTATCATTTCCACTGTTTGTGTATATTTTTACATCTGTCTCCCCCATTAGAGTGTAAGCTCCTCGTAAAGAGGGATTGTCTTGAATTTTCCTTGTGCTTTCCCAACTTTTAGTGCAATGGATTGTACTTAGTAGGCCCTCAGTAAAATACCATTACTCCCTCCTACTTAGACTGTGAACCCCATGTGGGATGGGGACTGTGTCTGACCTGATTATCTTGTATCTTTCCCAGCACATAGTCCTGTGATTGGCACATAGCAAACACTGTTACTACTATTATTACTACTACTACTCTGTTAATGAATAAGAAAATCCCCAAGTAGCCAAGGGAAGAAGCACATGGTCATCATAATTAGGGTTTTTATTAAGCCCTCATTAGGTGTCAAGCACTATGCTAAGCAGTGGGATAGATGCAAGATAATCAGGTCAGACTGTCACTGTCCTAAACAGGGCTCAATCTGCATGCCCACTATTGAATTTTTATCTTATAATTTTACCTTGTATAACCACAGATACAGTCAACCCTGGACTCGAATTATTGCATATCCTCTCAGATTTTAACAATGTCACATTCAGAAAGGTAAGGCCTTGGACCACATAATGTTTAGTCAGCAAACACATAAAGCCGCAAGATAACATAACGCAAACTAATTTCAAATCGGGTTCAGGAATAAAAGTGGCAGACGGAATGAATTCCCGATTTGAAGAGCAAACATTTAATGTGGCGTGTTCAGTGTTGGCCAATTTGATTAGATTAAATACCTTATTTTCATGCACGGTGTAAATATTGAACTACGACTCTATTGCACTGTTTGCTTGGCTGGAATGATTAAACGGGTTAATAAATATAACCTCAGTTAAATTTTCTGTAGCCAAATTCCTCCTCCTTCCTCCCATCCTAAAGCAGTAATAACCGACAGTGGAGCTAAACGCCAAGGACTCTTAGTCACCCGGCGGGTGAGATCAAATCTGGAAACTAGTCAAGCTTGGAGCTGCTCTGAGCCCTTGGCGAGGCCGGGATGAACTGAATCATTAGGGTGCTTGGGGAATCTGGGCCTTGGACAACCAGAGCCTCTCACTGGGAAGGGCTGCACGCATGGGCTGGTGTGATTGAGTGGGTAGGAGGACTGTCGATCAATCAGTAGCATTAAGCGAGCGTCTATTCTGTGCAGAGCGTTGTACTAAGAGCGTGAGAGGGTTGTAATAATAATTGGGGTATTAAGCGCTTGCTATGTGCAAGCACTATGCTGAGCAACTGGGATAGTAATGCAGTCGGCTCAGATACAGCCCCGTCACATGTGGAGCTCACTGACTAAGAGCTAGAAAGAACAGGCATTTAATCACCATTTTGCTGATGAGGAAACTGAGGCACAGAAGTCAAGCGACTTAGCCAAGTTTACACAGCAGACAAGTAGTGGAGCTGGAATTAGAATCCACGTCTCCTGACTCCCAGTCTGGTGGTCTTCCCACCAGGCCACATGGTAGAATGGGATTAAAAGACGTGCCTCCCTGGGCCCAACTGGGGGACGGGCCTCGATCCAATGAAGGAATCCTGTGTGCCTGGCCATGCAGGAGGAATAATTGCAACTCCCTTTCTCTTCCGACTGACTTGCTGTCTGCCATAAAAAAAAAAAAATTACAGTGCGAGTCTGCGTTCTCGTTCTCAACTCCTTGGAAGAACCAACTTCAGTAACGAGATGTGGAGGAAATAAAGCCACTTCAATGGGCTATCTCTGATCCGGTGGTGAATTTTGTTTCAGTCAAATATGCATTCTCATTTTTGTAGGATGAAGGATCTTGAGTACTCTATCGGCATCTCAAGTTCCGGAATCCCCAACCTCAGGGAAGGGGTAGTTATATGGTTGGGAGGAAAAGATCTTTCTGTCCAAATAACTCCCAACGTGTAACCATAAGAACTGAGTTTCTCCCCAAGTAACTCATCTGCTACCATTTTGTAAGTGCAAACTTATGCAGGAAACAAGATAATTTTCCGTCTGTAGGCACCTGGGTTGTCTCCTTCCCAAAGTGATCCTTGGAGGTCATTGCAGGCCTGGCTATACCTGTGTGGCTAAATGTGCATTTGAGCGGAGTTGGCTTTTCAAAGACTAAACAAATTCATCCCCGAGTTGGTGATGGACACACCTGGGGTAGGGTTTGGGATTTATTTAGTTTGATAGTCACGCCAAGGTTTATCATTGTTTTTTGAACAACAGTGCCTCAATCCACTGGATGATTTTACAGCTGTTCTGGGATATAAATTGGTTTTGGTGGCATCCCTGGGTGAAGGTTGATACTGTTTTAGAGCCTGTTAAAGCCCCTTAGGAATCTGTTAGAGCCCCTTAGGAATCTGTTAGAGCCCATAAGAATCTGTCAGTCAATCTATATAGCACCTGCCACCTAGGATATTGGGATGTAAATAGAGGCATCATGGGAATTTCATTACTTGCTAGTTTTGTTCAAGAGCCATTGTGCTCTTCGAAGGTGCAGACTATTAAAATGTTTGTAAAAACAGAGATTAAGGTTTTGGACTCCCTGACATTTCCGCTCGATTCTATCTCTAGACAAGAAAATTAAGGAGTTAATAAGAGCAGAGGTATAGTAAAAAACAGGGCAAAGAAAGAGCCATTCTTAGTCAGTTCATCACTTTTAGACTGTGAGCCCACTGTTGGGTAGGGACTGTCTCTATGTGTTGCCAATTTGTACTTCCCAAGCGCTTAGTACAGTGCTCTGCACATAGTAAGCGCTCAATAAATACGATTGATTGATTGATTGATTGATTGATTGATTGATCACTCCAAAGAAGCTCCTTAACATTTTAACTGGAAGCTGAAAGGTTGAGAGGTTTGTTAGGAAAATACTGTGGTCATAAATAAGACAGATTATCTGCTCTCAGGGGAGGAATGGAAAACATCACAAATTAATCTCAGAAATCCTGGGTGGCTCTGAAACAACACATTTCTAAACAGATGACACAAGTTTTAGAGTTGCATTAAAAGCTTTATTCTTTTAAATTATTATTCCCTTAATACTAATCTAAGTGAAATTTCAATTTGGGGAAGTAAAAAATAAAAATCAAAAGAGTGGAAATGCAGAGGAGAAAAATCTTTGAAGCTATCAACTGTAATGCCCTTGTCATTTTTCAATATGCATTTAAAAAATCCTTTTCTGAATTTAGTGGCATGTCGTTTGGAAATAATATTCAGTGAGCAAGTTAACAATGGCAAATAACTGCAATAAATGGAACTATCATTAGTTTGATTCATAATAAGCTTGGTTTATTCTGTTCCATTTTCCTTTAAGATGTTAGGTGTCTTCCCGAACAAGGCATTTGTATAGTAAACTGAAGCAAACTGGCCTTAGGAAGGCAGAAACTTTTGCTTGTTGTAAGACAAGAATCGATGCTTTGAGAAGCAACATGGCCTAGTGGAAAGAGACATGCCTGGGAGTCGGAAGGAACTGGGTTCTAGTTCTGGCTCTGCCACTTGTCTGCTGTGTGACCTTGGACAAGTCACTTAACTTTTCTGTGCCTCAGTTACCTCATCCGTAGAACGGTGTTCAAGACTGTGTCCCACCTGTTAAGCTTGTATTTACCCCAGTCCTTAGTACAGAGCCTGGAACATAGTAAGCACTTAACAGATACCATAAAAGTCTTGTTCTTGATTCATTCATAAGCATCCTCTTATTCCACTATTCACCAGGGACAATGAAGATATGCTGCGTTTCATACCCCATTGCATTAAATTGCCCACAGTGGAAAACAGCGACATTCTCTCCATGCTCCAGTTTATGATGATTGTCTGTCAGATTTATTAAATGTTTACTCTGTGCAGAATACTATACTAAGCACCTGGGAGAGTACAACATAGCAAGAGAGGCACATTCCCTGCCCACAATGGGCTTAAAGTCTAGAGGAGGAGACAGACATGAATATAAATAAATGACAGATATGTACATAAGTCCTGTGGGCCTGGGAGGGGGGGATGAATAAAGGGAGCCAGTCAGGGTGACACAGAAGGGAATTGGGGAAGAGAATAGGAGGGCTTGACTTTGTACCCCTTTTCCACAGTAAGGCAATAAAGCTCAAGATGTTAATAAATAAATGACAGATATGTACATAAGTCCTGTGGGCCTGGAAGGGGGGATGAATAAAGGGAGCCAGTCAGGGTGACACAGAAGGGAACTGGGGAAGAGAATAGGAGGGCTTGACTTTGTACCCCTTTTCCACAGTAAGGCAATAAAGCTCAAGATGTTCAACAGTGACATCAATAAAACTGCCTTGAGAGCTTATGACTGGGTTGAGTGAACTGTTTTATTCACGTGGTAATCAATTTTATCGGTAGAGAAAATTGTCGAAAGAAAAGGCAGTGTTTTCTGAGCCCACATTATTGAGGAAGTAGTTTGTACCTTCTCTCAAAGTAGGTGAAATAATCTTCTGCCTCTCATCACTGGATTTTTTTTTAACAATCTAGGTGTGTATATTTAATATGAAAAATTTGCTGTGAACATTGAACAAATTTACAACACTATGCAATATTGGGCCAATTCCCATTTCTTTAAACCCATTTTTTCTGGTGGATGTAGGTTGAAATTGGGACTGTGAGTGCACAGTATTTTGATTCATGTATGATAGGGCTGCTTAAAGTAAATTCTTTATGTCTTTACAGGTTCTTTAATCCATATCATGACACATGTTAAACTGTAAATACTTTATTCAGAAAAAGCACAGTGTTTACCATTAAATCAGTCAGTCACTGGTATTTATTAAGTACGGACGGTATGCAGAGCCCTGTACTAAGTACTTGGGGAAAAAACAATACAATAGAGTTGGTAGACTGGAGCTCTACTTACAAGGAGCTTACAGTCTAGAGGTATTAAAATCAATTATAGATAGGGGAACTGGGAGAATATAAGAATATGTATGTAATTGCTGTGTGGCTGAGGGAGGGATGAATATAAAGTTTAAAGGGCCCGGATCCAAGTGCAGAGGTGATCCAAAGGGGTGGAGGGGTAGGAGAAATGTATCAGGAAATGTCTCCTGGAAGAAATGTGATTTTTAGGAGGGTTTTGAAGGTAGGGAGGGTTGTAGACTGTCACATTATAAAGTGGGAGGGAGTCCCAGGCCCAAGGGAGGATGTTGGACAAGGGTTAGGCTATGTGATAGACGTGATCAAGATACAGTGAGTAGGGTGGCCTTAGTTGAAAAAAGCATGTGGGGTGGGTTGTAGTAGGAGATTAGCGAGATGAGGCCGGAGAGGAAGGGCTGACTGAAATGAATCATTGAAATTTTAAAATTGGAAATAAATAGAGGGAAAGAAGGATTTAGAAATGTCAGCTCTCTAGAGATCCTGTTACCCCATTTATAGGTCTAACTAGTTCTGGGATCAAGCATGTCATTGCGGGAAGGAAATGAAACATTTAAATCTGTAGCTTTGTTCCTGATTCACTTTCTGACCTTATACTGAGCACAGTATACTGGTGGGCACTCTGTAGGTGCTCAATAAATATTAATTGAGCTGAATTGAATTTACACTTTACCCATTTTGCAAATAGGTTAGTAAAGATTAACAACTTCACAGCAGTATGAAAAGGCAGGATTAAAGAAGGTATTTGAGGATGTATGAGTCCCTGGTTGAGTGATGCTATAAAAGAAAGGTTCCCGCTAGATTAAATATGAGATAAGGGCAAATCATACTTTTTCTGAACAGATTAATTTTTCTTCCCCACACAAACAGCTGAAGCCATTGCCACTGTTATTCATGATCCTATAAGTGGCAGGTGATTGCAAAAGGCTTCTCTAAGCTCCCATATCCTTTTCCTTTTCATGATAACCTCTCTGGCACAAATGTGAATCAAAATGGGAAGATATTCTTTTCCAGTCCAGTGACTGCTGTTAGACTGGTTGCTTTAAACCTGGATTTTTGAGCATCTTCATTTACTGTTGGGCTTGGCAGATACTAAGCAGAGAATGAAACAGACTGGAAGCTCGTCAAGGGCCAGGGCTGTGTCTTTCGTCTCTCTCAACATTTACAGGGCTCTCCACACAGTCATGATTTTGATTGAATTGATTAAGGTGGTTGCATCTTTCATTCCTCCCTCTGGCCCTTCCCTGTTATCCCCCTACCCAATACTACACCCTCTCTTTCCTGTCAATATTTCTGGTGATTTGACCTTTTCCAACCCAATCACCTTTGCCTAAAACGGTTCACAAAACCCCCTCCTCCCAGATTCTCTTTTTTTACTGTAAACTCGCTGGGAATAAGAAAACATGTCTTTATAGGGTTTATCTGCTCCAAACTAGTCCTGAGTTGGCTAGATTTAAAAATGGCTTGACTCCTCCCTCCACAGTGAAATTCATTGGGAATTCATGGGGAAACAACCCCATGTGGCTCAGGGACTGTGTCCAACCTGACTAACCTGTGTTTATCCCGGCATTTAGTACAATGCCTGGCACATAGTAAGCACTTAACACATACCATTTTTTTTAAAGCCTTAATGAGCTGAAGAGCAAGGCTGAACTAAGTCTACAGGTGCAGGGTGACAGAAGGCTTAGTGGCTCAGACAGAGCTCCAGCCATAGTCCAGGAAGCTACAGGGAAACAACTTACCCACCAGGAGCTGTTTCTTTACATAAGATCAATCAGTGCCATTATTGAACATCTGTGGAGTACACAGCATTTTACTAAGCTCTCGGGAGAATTCAACAGACTCCAACATACATTTCCCTGCCTTCAAGGGGTTCCCAACCCAGCTCAGAGTAGTTTTGTGGATCTCACAATTGCAGATTTGAACTTTGTACACCAAGAAGTGGTGGCAGGGGAGGTAGTAGAACAGAAGTGGCAGGCGTCTGGTGGTATTCTGCCTGAACAACAAACACACGATTAGTAAAACAAATTGAGGATGAGCCAGGCCTCGCAAAGTTTTTCCAATAAATGACATTTTTTTTGAGTCAGGCTTACCTGCCTGATTTTGAATTCTACCTCCTGTAAGCAGTGACTCCGGTGGGGACCTTCAAGGCTATGTTCTTTTTTTTATGGTATTAGAGTGCTTCCTATGTGCCAGGCACTGATCTAAGTACTGGGGTAGATACCAGCTATGGACACAGTCCGTGTCCCACATGGAACTCACAGACTTAATCCCCATTTTACAGATGAGGCAACTGAGACACAGAGAAGCTCAGTGACTTGCCCAAGGTCACACAGCAGACAAGTGGTGGGGCCAGGATTAGAAACTCCAGAATCCACTCATCCAGTTTAAAACTAAAGTCATCATTCCCTCCCAAATCCTCTCCTCCACCAAACTTTTCCTTCAACAGTTGAGAACACCACCATTCTCTCTCTCTCTCTCTCTCTCTCTCTCTCTATCTCTCTATCTCTCTGTCTCTGAAACCCGTAACTCGACTCCACACTCTCCTTCAACTCTCCCATTGTCAGCTGTGAAATCCTGTCAGTTTCTCTCCTTCCTGGCCTGCTAAATGGCTAGCAGCTACACAGCTTTGATAGCTTCTTCTCATGTCTCTCTGCCTTTCTCTTCTACAGCCCATACTTCTCGGCTGACATCCTCTCCCTCTTTCCCCCTCCTTAGGAACTGATGTCTTTTCAGGACAAGAGATTTTAGAGCAGTTGTGGGAGGCTTGGAGGTCATGCCTGCTTAGGGCACAGTAGCTGTCAAAACGGCCAATAGCTGTTATCCCCTTTGGAATACATCTGAATAGAAGATGTAAAGCCAGTGCATGAATCAAACCTATATTTTTGTCTCGAATTTGGCATTCAGTTTGGGTCATTTCATCAAAAAGGACAGATAGGAGAAGAACGAATGAGAAGCAGCGTGGCTTAGTAAAAAGAGCACTTAGTTCTTTGTTCTTCCTCCGGCCCAGCCCCACAGCACTCAGGTACATATTGGTTATTTGTATCCATGTCTGTCTCCCCCACCTCTAGACTGAAAGCTCATTGTGGGCAGGGAATGTGTCTGTTTACTGTTGTATTGTACTCCCCCAAGCCCTTAGTACAGTGCTCTGCACAGCATAGGCACTCAATAAATATGATTGATTGAATGAATGAGCACGGACCTAGGACAGGAGCGCCTAGGATTAATCCTGGCTTTTCCACCCGCCTGCTGTGTAACTTTGGGCAAGACACATAACCTCTCTCAGCCTCAGTTTCCTCATTGATTAAACAGGAATAAAATCTGTTGGCCCTCCTTTTTAGACTTTGAATCCCATATGGAACAGGGACCTGATTATCTTGTATCTATCCCAGCGCTCAGAACAGTGCTTTGCACATAGTAAGCGCTTAACAAATGCTATCATTATTATTATTATTATTCCAGCACTTATCAATCAATTGATCAATGGTATTTAGTGCAATGCTTAGCAAATAGCGCTTAACAAATACCACAGTTGTTATTGTAAGCATCCAGAAAGGAAGAACTTTAGAAGAAAGGAAGAATGAAACGGGAAACTTTAGAACTATAATTTTGAAAGTTAAGTATGTTAGAAATATGTATAAGCATGTTTACAAAAGTACTGGGAGGAGCTAGCCATAAATGCAGGGAGAAGATGAGCCACCCACCCTGCACCTCCAGGAGAACCGTCATAAAGGTGTCAGAGTTGTTTCTTCTTCCTTCCCTCCCCAACTTTCCTCCCAGCCTGCGTCACCCATGCCTGTTTGGAGGGGAAGTACAGTTGGATACAATAGCCTGAGTTTTCTTAGTACAGATTTCTGAGGCTGGAGTGGCTTACACTTACTCCATTTTCCTCACGCGTTTCCTGTGGATTCTGCTAGAGATCACTTGGCCGGCTACAACAGCGGACAGCGATTTAATGGTGTTGAATCGATTTCTCCCCCAAATGGAGAACGGAAATGCGGTGAAATATCAGCTGTTCAGCGGTGTACTGCAAAACTAGTTCTCAGTTATCTTTTATTTTGAAGGAGCAGTCCACTGGGGAATTGCCTATCAATGACCTGCTCTTAATAAAGTAGTTTATTAAGTAGTATTAAAAAGTATTAAGTATTAGTATTAAGTATTAAAAAGTAGTAGCTTTTTTCATTGGTTTGGTGAGTGGACAGTAATAATAATAATAATAAAATGATGGCATTTGTTAAGCGCTTACTATGTGCAAAGCACTGTTCTAAGCACTGGGGGGATACAAGGTGATCAGGTTGTCCCACATGGGGCTCACAGTCTTAATCCCCATTTTACAGTTGAGGGAACTGAGGCTCAGAGAAGTTAAGTGACTTGCCCAGTGTCACACAGCAGACGTGGCCTTTAGACTGTGAGCCCACTGTTGGGTAGGGACTGTCTCTATATGTTGCCAAATTGTACTTCCCAAGCGCTTAGTACAGTGCTCTGCACACAGTAAGCACTCAATAAATACGATTGATTGATTGATTGATGTGGCGGATCCGGGATTTGAACCCAGACCTCTGATTCCAAAGCCCGTGCTCTTTCCACTGAGCCACGCTGCTTCTCTACTACACAGAATTAGCCTGGAGTGGAGTTTTTCATTCTGTTGCGTGACATCAGTTCCATTCCTGGATATTTCTTAACATCTGAAAGCACCGATAGTGTTGGGTTTTTTTCTAAAATATTCACCTCACGCAGTTTTAAAACCCGAGTTCAGTTTCAGCTCTCGCCTACTTAGACCAAGACTATGGGCGCCATCTATCAAGTCAAGGTGTGATGAATTGCATTTCATTAAAAGTGTTAACCTGCCAAGTTTTGGTTCTTGCACTAGTTTGACCTCAGAGTGAAGCTGAACAATATTCAAAATTCCATGAGACTGTGCGGGCAGGGATTGCTAATTATGAAATGTTACTTACATAGGGAACGACATGCCGTGGTGGTGACAAAAAAAGACAGCATTTGGTGAGCTGTAACATAATGACAGGAACTGTATTAAGTGCATGGAAGAGTACAAAAATAGCAAGACAAGTGACCCTTGCCCTCAAGGGGTTGACTGTTTAAATAGGGGAGAAAGACAAAAATGATTTACAGATAAAGAGCCAGTATATAAAGCAGGAATATTAATGATTGTATTTCTTCGGCATTTACTGTGTGCTAGGTGCTATAATAATAATAATAATAATGATGATGATGATGGCATTTATTAAGCGCTTGCTATGGGCAAAGCACTGTTCTAAGCACTGGGGAGGTTACAAGGTGATCAAGTTGTCCCAAGGGGGGCTCACAGTCTTAGTCCCCATTTTACAGATGAGGGAACTGAGGCACAGAGAAGTTAAGTGACTTGCCCAAAGTCACACAGCTGACAATTGGCAGAGCGGGGATTTGAACCCATGACCTCTGACTCCAAAGCCCATGCTCTTTCCACTGAGACACGCTGCTTCTCTATACTAAAGTACATGCAGTAGATAAGGTCAGACACAGTCCCTATCCCACATGGGGCTCACTGTCTAAGTAGGAGGGAGAACAAGTTTTGAATCTCCATTTTACAGATGAGGAAACTGAGGCACAGTGAAGTGATTTGCCCAAGGTCACCCAGCAGGCAAGTGGCAGAGCTGGGATTAGAATTCCCAGGCTCCTGATTCCTGGGCCCAGGCTCTTTCTATTAAGTCATGCTGCTTCTCTGCCACCATTGATGTGTGATAAAAGCCCAGGAATTCAAAGAGGCTGAGCAATAAATTGAATGTGTTTGTAAATATAGAAAGAAATGAAAACATACCCATGTTCAGGAGTGTTTACCAAACAGAAGGAAGCACTATGATGACAGTATATTTTCCTAAACTATCTCAAATTTCTGTGTCTCCATTATTCGTTAGTAATACCCACTGTTGGGTAGGGACCGTCTCTATATGTTGCCAACTTGTACTTCCCAAGCGCTTAGTACAGTGCTGTGCACACAGTAAGCGCTCAATAAATATGATTGATTGATTGATTAATACTAAAGCCTCTCCAGGACTTTCCCATTTCCTATGACTTTAGCGACTTTAGTGATATTGCTGTGACTCGAGTCAGTAACTGCTATTTTCTTGGTAATCTCTTTTGGGGATTTCTCATTCTTGGGATCTTTAGCCTGATTTTGTGAAGCAGCAGGGCCTAGTGGAATTCATTCATTCAATCGTATTTAATGAGCGCTTACTGTGTGCAGAGCACCGTAGTAAGCACTTGAATGAGCACAGGCATTGGTGTCAGAGGACTTGGGTTCTAATCTCAGCTGTGCCAGTTGCCTCCTTGGTGATCTTGGCAAGTCATTTCACTTCTCTGTGCCTCAGTTTCCTCATTTGTACAATGGGGTTTAAATGCCTGTTCTCCACCTTATTTAGATTGTGAGCCCTATGTGGGGCAGGAACTATGTTCCATCTGATGATCTTATAATGATGATGGGAACCGTTAAGTACTTACTGTGCATCCTACCTACCCTAGCACTTAATACAGCGTGTGGCATTTGGTGAGCACTTAACAAATGCTACAGTTATCATTATTATTATTTGCTAAACTTTGTGCTAATGGGGGGTCTTGTTGCCACCCTTGTCCTAGGACTTCCAGTGTAGGAGAAGCAGCCTAACCTCATGGAGAGAGCAAAGGCCTGAGACTCAAAGGACCTGGGTTCTAACTCCAGTTCTTTCGCTTACCTGTTTGTACATATTTATTACTCTATTTATTTATTTTACTTGTACATATCTATTCTATTTATTTTATTTCGTTAGTATGTTTGGTTTTGTTCTCTGTCTCCCCCTTTTAGACTGTGAGCCCACCGTTGGGTAGGGACTGTCTCTATGTGTTGCCAACTTGTACTTCCCAAGTGCTTAGTACAGTGCTCTGCACACAGTAAGCGCTCAATAAATACGATTGATTGATTGATGGATTGATTACCTGCTTTGTGACCTTGGGCGAGTCACTGAACTTCTCTGCAGCTCAGTACCTTCGTCTGCAGAATGGGGATTCATTACCTGTTCTCCATCCTCCTTGAACTGTGAGCCCCATGGGGGACTTATTCATCTTGTATATACTCCAGAACTTTGTGCAATGATTGGTGCATAGTAAGCACTTAACAAATAATAACGTTATTATTATTCGGGGATTACATCTTATTCACATCTTTGGAGACTTATTACATTTCATCTGGTTTTAAGCGTGGTCTCTTCCCTTGATGGGGGTAACTCCAGTCTCTTGCAGGTATTCATTCATTCAGTTGCATTTCTTGAGCGCTACAGTGTGCGTTGCATTGTACTAAGCGCTTGGGAGGGTACACTGTAACAATAAACAGACCCATTCCCTGCCCACAACAAGCGTACGCTCTAGGGGTTGCAAAGTAAATGTCTTTCGGGGAAGAGAGGAGAGGATACCCAAGAATATCTATCTGCATGTAACTTCAAGACTAACTTATTATTTAGTAATTGCTTACTAGGTACTAAACAGTGAGGAAAATGCAAGATATTCAGATTCAAAACAGTCCCTGTTCTGCACATGGCAAGATGTAAGGCGAGCATCATCATCATCAATCATATTTATTGAGCGCTTACTATGTGCAGAGCACTGTACTAAGCGCTTGGGAAGTACAAATTGGCAATATATAGAGACAGTCCCTACCCAACAGTGGGCTCACAGTCTAAAAGGGGCAGGCATCTTATCTCCATCTAGACTCCTTCTAGACTGTGAGCCCTCTGTTGGGTCGGGACTGTCTCTATGTGTTGCCGACTTGTACTTCCCAAGCGCTTAGTACAGTGCTCTGCACACAGTAAGCGCTCAATAAATACGATTGATTGATCTCCATTTTGTAGGTGAGGAAACGGAAGTCCAGAGAGGTTAAGTGACTTGCCCAAGGTCCCATAGCAAGCTGGAGTTGGACCTAGGGCTAAAACACCTCGTCCTATGCTATTTCCATTCATTCATTCATTCAATCGTATTTATTGAGCGCTTACTGTGTGCAGAGCACTGTACTAAGCTCTTGGGAACTACACATTTCCACTGAGCTGAATCCTTTCAGTGGGCTCTGTTAGTGAGGCTTTGTGCAGTAAGATGAAGGAATCATATTAGGACAGAGTAGGTTTCCTTGTGGAGAGCAAACGAGTCTGCCACATCTGTTATATTGTACAGCATTTAGTACAGCCCTTTGAACACAGTAAGTGCTCGATAAATAATAATAATAAGATTACTATGTGCGAAGCATTGTTCTAAGCGCTGGGGTGGATACAAAGTGATCAGGTTGTTCCACACGGGGCTCACGGTCTTTTAATCCCCATTTTGCAGATGAGGTAACTAGGGTCCAGAGAAGTTAAGTGACTTGCCCAAAGTCACACAGCTGCCAAGCGGCGGAGCTGGGATTAGAACCCATGACCTCTGACTCCCAAGCCCGGGCTCTTTCCACTGAGCCACGCTGCTTCTCTAATACGATTGATTGAAGCTGACATCTATGGAGGGGATCAGTGGCCTCTCCTGTCAGTGCCACAGACAGGGAGGGTCGGAAAAACGTCTGGAGGCTGACTTGGCTGATCGACTCGTCCATTGTGGAAGATGAGATGGTTTCCACCGACGAGCAGGTGAACACCCTGTCCCGCACATCTCCAGGAATGAATGTTGCCGGGACTAGAACAGAGGCCAGAATTTTGCTCTGCCTCTCTCCCTTCATCGCATGACTACAGAATTGAAAAATGAGTCACCCACACCTACAGAACGTTTTGGCAGGATAATGATAAGCCTTTTAAAAATTACCGATTACTCGTTGGGGTCGGCCCCATGAACTGTTATTAAATACAACCGAAGAGGGAAAATGTCCCCGTGACACCAGAATTGGTTCTGGGAAATAGGAGGAGGCACGTGGTGCTTTTTATCCCCAACATAACGGTTCTCGGGAAGTAAGAGCGGGGCTTTTTATACTAACGGTTTTCCTTTTATTTTCGGATTCATTGAGGTTTTAATGGATAGTAATGTGATTTGCCAGCTATGCCGTTGGACTCTCTTATGTAAACTACCATCATAATCTGTCCGCCCTCCCATTCCATTTTGTGCTTTACAGGTAAGATTCTGTGACCTTATCAGACTTTGCCCGGGCTGAACCCAAGAGACCCTGGAAATTTAAGGATCCGGTCCATTCAAATTCAATATCTTCAAAGATTTTTCCTGTGGCAGGACTACTTTACAAAAGGCACAGCTCCTTCAAACACTGAAATAAATTTCAGGGAGGAGGAAGTGATAGATTAGAAAGATAGGAATAAAGTGCTGTAGAGGGGTTGTAAATTCTCAAGTGCTTAAATGACATGGAATTGACAGCTGGGTTATTCATTCATTCAGTCGTATTTATTGAGCGCTTACTGTGTGCAGAGCACTGTACTAAGGAGGTGAGAAATTAATCAAGGAAGACCTCCTAAAGGAGCTGTGATTTCAGAAGAGCTTTGAAGGTGGGAAGGTTAGTGATAAGCACTTAGTACAGTGCCCTGCACACACTAAGTGCTCAATAAATACGAGGAAGGAAGGAAGCCGATTTACTGATTTAAAAGCTGACGGATAAGAGTTTCTGCTTGATGTGGAGAGGAACGGGCAACCGTTGGAGGTTTTTGAGGGGTAGGGAGAAGTGGACAGAATGAGACTGATGTTTGAGGAAATGATCCAGGCAGCCAAGTAGGGATTGGAGTTAGAAGAAAGTGGAGGCAGAGAGGTCAGTGAGGAGGCTGCCACACAAGCCAGCTAGTGCGAAAGGAAGAGATGTTGAGGAACTGAAAAAGTCACAGGCATAAAAAATGCCATTAATGGGTTTGAAATCCCTCCAGCTCCCTCTTCTGTCTCCACCAGTGGCATAGGGAAGCTTGGTGAGCCTGTGTGATGGTAGCCTTTTATGGCATCCAGCCTAGGGAGAAGAAGACGTTCTATTTCCCATCCCCAACTTTTCCCTCCACATAATCCACTCCAGATCTCTCTCTCAAGATTTTTTCAAATCCTTTCTGAACCTAGAGCATTGATAGTTTTGCTCCAATTTGGGTTTTTTGTTTTAATAATAATAATAATGATGATGATGACATTTATTAAGTGCTTACTATGTGCAAAGCACTGTTCTAAGTGCTGGGGAGGCTACAAGGTGATCAGGTTGTCCCACGGGGGGCTCACAGTCTTCATCCCTATTTTACAGATGAGGGAACTGAGGCCCAGAGAAGTTAAGTGACTCGCCCAAAGTCACAAAGCTGACAATTGGCGGAGCTGGGATTTGAACCCATGACCACTGACTCCAAAGCCCGGGCTCTTCCCACTGAGCCACGGTGCTTCTTTTGCTTGTTTCATTTTTTTTCCAGTTCCTTCATAGGAAAGACATAATATGCTGTGAAATGACCAAAATCAAAGCAGCCAGAAAAAGGAGGCAAGGAAAGGTCAGCACTTCTGCATCAACTATGTACTTAGACCCTCTGTATATATTTTGGCATTTACGTGCTTACTATGTGCCAAGCACTGAACTTCACGTGCTGGGATATATACAAGATAATCAAGATAAGCGCTTAGTACAGTGCTCTGCACACAGTAAGCACTCAATAAATATGATTGAATGAGTAATCAGGCCCTACATGGGGCTCATAGTCTAAGTAGGATAGAAAACAGATGTTGAATCTCCATTTTGCAGATGAGGAAACTGAGGCACAGAGAAATTATGTGATTTACCCACGGTGCGTGGCAAAGCCAGAATTAGAATCCAGGTCCTCTGATGCCCAGGGCTAGACCATGCTGCTTCCCTATATTCTCTTCTGGCTAACGATTACTCATTTACGTATCAGCATCTCATTTTTCTTCTATTGGTAAATTATTCTGTGCTTGTGTTACAAGGTACAGGTGAATAACTTACCTTTTTCCCTTTGATTAGCATAATACTAATTGTGGTATTCACACACTTACTATGTGCTAAGCACTGTATTAAGCATAAGCATCCCAGCTCAACAAAGGATGTTCAAAAGGAATAGCAGAAGTACAGAATTTTCCCCTGGTCCCAAAGAAAATTCTAAATGTTTTGAATAACTGTGAGAGACCTAGTCAACATGTTCACTAGCCAATCATATTTTAATTAAAGATAGAATTGAAAAGGACTTCACAAACGGAGATTTTACTGTTCCCACTGGTTGCAAAAGCTTCTCCCTGCATGATCTGGTAAAGTTTCTGTTTGAGAAGCTCATTCATTCATTCAGTCATATTTATTGAGCGCTTACTGTGTGTAGAGCACTGTACTAAGCGCTTGGAAAGTACAATTTGGCAACAGAGACAATCCCTACCCAACAGGCTCAAAGTCTAGAAGGGGGAGACACTATAAACTCATTATGGGCAGAGACTGTGTCTTTTAATTCTGCTGAATTGTACTCTCCAAGCACTTAGTTCTCTGTACATAGTGTGTGCTCAATAAATACCATCGATTGATTGAATTACAAATCCCGTAAGTAAATCCCTATCTTCCTGGTCTATTTTACCTGAGTTTTTGGTTTAGCAGAGACGGAAAATCCCCCAACATGACTGGATCCTAAGCTGGCAGAAACAGATCAGAGAGCAGCAAACTAACCCAAACTCCAGAGAGAGATTTTGCTGCTGTATAATCATTTATAAAAATTTTGCTCTGCCCCAGAGTTGGTACAGCTCTCCACTCCTAGCCCAGAAAGCAAACCCCTCTCAGGAAGTCTTAATCATCTCTCGGAAATGTAACCACATCAGCCTCTTTGCTTCCTGGCCCATGTAGTTTTCCCCTTTCCTCCCACCTACCCTTGTTTTAAAATGGTATTTGATCAGCACTTAAAATGGGCCAGGCAGTGTACTAAGTGCTGGGGTGAAAACAAGATAATTAGGTTGGACATAATCCATGTCCCATGTGGGGATTCAGTCTTAATCCCCATTTCACAGACCAAGTGGCACAGAGGGGTTAAGTGACGTACCCAAGGTCACCCAGCTGACGTAGAGGAGCCGGAATTAGAACCCATATCCTCTGATTCCCGGGCCCTGTGCTCATCCCATTTTAGATCATGCTGCTACTTTTCCAGACCTGATTAGAGAGATTGAGAATACACCACTCTTACCCAAGAGTTGGGCTGTGATTAAGCCATTTAGCAGACTGTAAATGTCCTTGAGGAGAGGGATTGTGTTTTCCAGTTGTACTCTCCCAAACAGTAGAGTGCTCTGAACTCAGCAGGCACTCAGTAAATACTATCAACCGATGATGTCCAGTCAACCAACTGACCCAGCTGAAATGGAGGGTTTCCTTGGAGTCATGCTGGAGAATCTAGTAAGTCACTGGAAAATGAATTATTGGGTGCAGCAAGTCATCTGAAAATAAATTGTATTAGACATTAAAATGGGCCCATTCTCCCTCCTATGTTTGTGTACAGACTGCCATGTTGGATGAAAAAAATGTTTGAAAACAAGACTGTAGGATAATCGGTCTTCCAAAAGATTTCTTAAAATTTTGAAATGTCTGATGGAAATTGCAAATCAATCTAAAGAGAACACTGATTCATCAGCCACGCTTATAAAATGCCAACGAAAAGGGAAATATTGAAGGGAACTTTTTAACATCTGTTTTGGCTAAAAAAGTACAGTGAAATCATGGCTAGGACTTTAAATAGAAAGTGCAAAGCACATTCAGCTCTTGGATTTAAATTTGATTTGATGACACGTCTTCAGTGCTGGGTGTGAAGAACACTAGATCATGATTAAAACATGCATTTAGATTTTACCACGGTGTTACTCATATCCCAGTGAATATGGTGCTTCTGTGAAGTGGTGGATAAAAAGCTTTCCTCTAAGTAAAGTGTTCGTAAAAAGAGAGCAAATTATATTTACTCTCTCCTCGAATCTAATCCTTATTTTTCAACAGCTTATGAACGCTCAAAAGGTAACCACAGTCCCTTCTAAGGGAAAAAGAACAGGATTCGAAGAGGTATATGTCAAGCTAACTTTGAATATTTCTAAAACCAAGTTATCAATTCCCTCCAACCAATAACAGTAAAACAGACTTATTCAGAAAAGCCTACTGAACCATTCACCATTCATTCATTCAATCGTATTTATTGAGCGCTTACTGTGTGCAGAGCACTGTACTAAGCGCTTGGGAAGTACAAGTTGGCAACATATAGAGGCGGTCCCTACCCAATAGTGGGCTCACAGTCTAGAAGCCAGAGAATGTCGAGGGTCCAGAGAGTATTAGAAATGCTTTTGACTTCTTAAATTCCTTGGCTGGAGGAGGCTAGCTAACCAGTAGTAATAATAATAATGATGACATTTATTAAGTGCTTACTCTGTGCAAAGCACTGTTCTAAGCGCTGGGGAGGTTACAAGGTGATGAGGTTGTCCCACGGGGGGCTCACAGTCTTAATCCCCATTTTACAGATGAGGTCACTGAGGCCCAGAGAAGTGAAGTGACTTGCCCAAAGTCACACAGCTGACAAGTGGTGGAGCTGGGATTTGAACCCATGACCTCTGACTCCAAAGCCTGAGCTCTTTCCACTGAGCCACGCTGCTTCTTTTATAATAATAATAATAATAATGACATTTATTAAGTGCTTACTATGTGCAAAGCACTGTTCTAAACGCTTGGGGGGATACAAGGTGATCAAGGTTGTCCCATGTGGGGCTCACAGTCTTAGTCCCCGTTTTACAGATGAGGGAACTGAGGCCCATAGAAATGAAGTGACTTGCCCAAGGTCACACAGCTGACAAGTGGCAGAGCTGGAATTCGAACCCATGACCTCTGAATCCAAAGCCCAGGCTCTTTCCACTAAGCCACACTGCTTCTCTGCTTCAGTAGGCCTGCTCGAAAACATCTCTATTGGGTATTGTGGGGATAATGATGCTTTTTAGGGGATGCTGATAAAAGGTTGTAAGAAGATCATAATTTTTGCTCCTTTATTCATTCATTGTCAGTCGTATGAATTGAGTGCTTACTGTGTGCAGGACACTGTACTAAGCACTTGGGAGGGTACAAGTCAACAGGCACATTCCCTCCCCACAATGTTTAGTAGTTGTGTATGGGATGGGAAGAGGGAGGTGGAGTTATTAAACTGAGAACTTGGACCCACTGCCCCATTTTGAGGCTCCCTGGGCAAACCACATTATGTTCTCCGGAGGCTGCTTAGGCTGGTTGTGTGGATAAAGTGAAGGTCAATCAATGGTATTTATTTAGTGCCCCCTGGATGCAGAGCACCATACTAAGCACTTGGGAGGATCCCGTACAACAGAGATGGTAGGCCTGTTCCCTGCCCATAAAGAGTTTACAGTCCACATGGAAGCCAGAACAATAATTATGGTATTTTTTTAAGTGCTCACTATGTGCCAAGCACGGTTCTAAGCACTGGGGTAGATACAAGGTAATCTGATTGTCCCGCGTGGGGCTCACAGTCTTCATTCCCATTTTACAGATGAGGTAACTGAGGCGCAGAGAAGTGAAGTGACTTGCCCAACGTCACACAGCAGACAAGTGGCGGAGCCGGGATTAGATCCCACGTCCTCTGACCCGCAAGCCCGGGCTCTTGTCACTAGGCTCCATTCCACTCATTCATTCATTCAATCGTATTTATTGAGCACTTACTATGTGCAGAGCACTGTACTAAGCGCTTGGGAAGTACAAGTTGGCAACATATCGAGACAGTTCCTACCCAACATCTTGCCCCTGCCCTGTACTATCAGTCAGTCAATCATATTTATTGAGTGTTTACTATGTGCTCTGCACGTGAACTAAGTGCTTGGGAGAGTATAGTGTTGGTTTTGCCTTTACGTGTTGGTTTTAGGGTTTTCAATCAATCAATCAATCAATCGTATTTTTTGAGTGCTTACTGTGTGCAGAGCACTGTACTAAGCACTTGGGAAGTACAAGTTGGCAACATATAGAGACGGTCCCTACCCAGCAGTCGGCTCAAAGTCTAGAAGGGGGAGACAGAGAACAAAACCAAACATATTAACAAAATAAAATAAATAGAATAGATATGTACAAATAAAATAGAGTAATAAATATGTACAATCATATATACATATATACAGGTGCTGCGGGGAAGGGAAGGAGGCAAGATGGGAGGGTTTTCCTCATCTGTTCTTCTGTATCTTCCTCCAGTCTCTTGCCCCCTTTTTATGTTTGATTATGAGCCCCCGAGGGACAGGGACCTTGTCTAATTCCTGTATATTTTTTTCCCCAGCAATTAGCATAAGGCCTAGCACACAGTAAATGCTTAATGAATACTGTTGTCACTACCACTGTATTCATCCCAGCCACAGGTTAAAATAAGCCATAGAAAAACCTTCCCTTTTCCCTCTCGGGCACTGAGAAAATGGGGACTATGGGTGTGGCAAAAATGGAAACTACTCCTAAAGTTGCCCCAAGGATATCTGTCAACTGACATGACAATCAGGGTGCCCAGACAGTGTGGATTAGGTCACAGGTCCCCGTGCAGGTCGGGTGGCCATTTGTAGCCGCTCCATCCCATTTGCGGTACTGTGTTGGGACTGGAGGTTGGTTGAGGGCCGTCCGGTATTTTTGAGTGCCATCGATCATCACCTTACGTCCAGGTCTAAGAAACCAGTTGACATCTTATTGGGACAAAAATGCCAATGATATTTTTTATAGAGGGGGTAAATGAGTAGTCTCAGGGCTCCTGCTTGTCCTAGTTCCTCATCTCAAACTATTCGCGGGCGAGGGTTTGCACAGACAGGATCGTGGAAAGGGGCATTTAAACTTCAGTTGGTGGAAATAACCCCTGACCCAATAGATTTACTAAAGAAAAATTTCAGAGTGAAGGCATATTATGCTTTCCTAGTCACACATATCCTGCTGTTTAATCCAAATGAGATCGTAAACTCCTTGTGGGCAGGATGTGTATCTACCAATGGTATTTCATAGATTTCAAGCCCCTCAAGAGTTGAGGTTCATGAGTAATTCCCTCCTGTATTATCTCCCAGTGTGTAGTATAGGGCTCTGCACACAATAAGTGCTTAATAAATTACTACTACAACTGTACTGTACTCTTGCAAGTGCTTAGTACAGTGCTCTGCACACAGTCAGTGCTCAGTAAATGCCATGGATTGCTTGATTGATGAGGAGCATCAGTTCCCTGGCCAACGTATTTACTCAACTCCCCCTACCCAGTCCTAAGAAGGAACACTTCTTAACTGCCTGGAAGGAGAGGCTGAAAGCCGCAATGTATTTTATTTGAAGAATATAATCACCTATTGATTACTGTCCTTCTCCAAGAGATAAAACGAGTAGATGGCATTTTGTAAAGGAGGAACCCGGCTGGTTTTACACTCTGAATTTCATTCAGCTCCAGTGGAAAGCTCCTGGCTGCCCTCGTGTTTCGGGCATCAGGCTGCAGATGAACATTGTTTTTAAAGAGAATCCATCATACTGCCTGTGTGAAAAATTCACAGTAGGCAGACAATATTTAATAAGTAAATCAATAATGTTCATTTCAGGGAAAAATTAGGTATAGAATATAGCTGGAGAAGATAATAAAACAAGATCAAATACTAAATCTCAGAACTGATGAGCCATTAGGGATAATGCAATTCACCGCAGTACCAAGCTGCGGTATATTAGAAATCTTACATCATAAAATGCTGTGTAAATGCAAATTCAATCTAATTTGTCATATGATTAAAACGCAGGGGAAAAGAAATCCTGCTGTAATCGAATGTAGATTTTTGCTATTTCTGTGCATCAGGAGAGAGCTCTTTCAATTCCGGAAAGGCGGGCGTTCGCAACTGCTCTTCTTAAATTGCAAACAGGACGAATTGCCAAGGAAATGAGAGATGGCACTGTTAAAGATAGGTCTTAAAGAGCTGTGGGTACTCCAGCCTTTCACCTTCTCCATCGATCCTTAGTCCACTAGCAGTGCTCAGCAAACTTTCTAATTCCTGGGCTCGAGGCAGGGAACTTCTATACCTCTAATGTCAGCTTGCAAGAGAACGGGGGTCTTCTTGGGTTTTGGAAGGCCTTGTACACCTGTGCTTTGGGGGTACCAGGACTTCAGCCTGTGACTCAAACGGTAATGAGCTACAGTAGGATGCTGGCTCTGCTTCCCCTGCGATGCCCAGAGAAGTTTTCTGCAGCTTGAGGGATGTTGACCTATTCGAGCAACACCCGGACAGCTGTCGGGGTTCGGGATTCAGCCCCTCAGTCTCTGAAACCCTATTTTAGGTCTGGGGCATTCCTTGGGGGAGAGTCAGCATTTTGATTCAGTTCGAAAGGCAACCTGATGGTTAGAGCGTGCTAAATCAATCAGTGGTATTTATTGAGCACTTGCTGTGTGCACAGCACTGTACTAAGCACTTGGGAAAGTACACTACCACAAAGTTGGGAGAGCTGAACCCTGCCCTTAGGAGACAGACATTTAAAATAGACTGGGGATAGGAGAAATAATAGAGTAAAGAAATGTTTACTCGAGAGAAGCAGCGTGGCTCAGTGGAAAGAGCCCGGGCTTGAGAGTCAGGGATCATGGGTTCTAATCCCAGCCCCACCCCTTGTCAGCTAGGAGACCTTGGGCAAGTCACTTCACTTCTCTGGGCCTCTGTTAGCTCATCTGTAAAATGAGGATTAAGACTGTGAGCCCCCCATGGGACAACCTGATCACCTTGTATCCCCCCAGTGATTAGAACAGTGCTTCGCACATAGTAAGCGCTTAACAAATACCATCATTATTATTATTATTAATGTTTACATAAGTGTTGTGGGACTGGAATGAGTTTCAAACGGCCCAAGGCATACACAGCCAAGTGCAGAGTTGATAAAGGAGAGGAGGGCTGCTAGGAGAAATAAATGGCAGTGTAAGGATATGGATATAAGCGCTATAGGGCTGAGGGTGGGAAGAATATCAAGTGCTTAAGAGGTACAGATCTGAGTGTCAAGGTGATGCAAGGGGGCGAGGAAGTGAGTCAGGGAAGACTACTTGGAGGAGATGTTATTTTAGGAGGGCTTTGGAGGTGGGGAGAGTGGAGACCTGTCATTTATGAAAGGGTAGGGAGTTCCAGGCCCTAGGGAGAAGGTGGGCAAGGGGTAGGTGGTTGGATTGATGAGATAATAATAATAATAATAATAATAATAATAATAATAATAATAATAATAATAATGGCATTTGTTAAGTGCTGGGGAGGTTACCAGGTGATCAGGTTGTCCCACGTGAGGCTCAGTCTTCATTCCCATTTTAGATGAGGTAACTGAGGCCCAGAGAAGTTAAGTGACTTGCCCAAAGTCACACAGCTGACAAGTGGCAGAGGCAGGATTTGAACCCATGATCTCTGACTCCAAAGCCCGTGCTCTTTCCACTGAGCCAGAGATCCAAGTACAGGCAGTAAGTTGTGTTACAGGAGCGGAGTGTGTTGCAGTGTTGTAGGAAATCAGAGAGGCTAGGTCTCAGTGGGACCTAGAAATTTTAGGAGAGTCATCCTTTATATCTAAGTATATTTCTAAGGAATAGTGAGGCCCTTGAAGTTTGGAACATCCCATTTGAAAAACAGCTATGTGGAGCATCGACAGAAGAATGGCATTCATTTCAGATCTTATTATGTAAAAGTTGGAGCTGGTTTATGTCAAATGGCAGCTTGGGCTGGTGTTATTATTAGCCACTGAAGTCTTGTGGAACCCTTGATGTTTTGATGACAACCCAATTTATTAGCTGCCAACCTTCCTGAGGTGAGTTGGGAATTTTCAAAGACATGGTTAACTGGGGAATCAAAGGGTCGCTGGCTCACAAAGTCAGTTGCAGTACTGGAGTTGAAATTTGACAGCTTTCTGGGGTTCCACTGTGGATATGAGCCTTTCTGGTGGTCAGAGCCCTAGCCAAGTACTTGGAGAAATGCATTCCAACTCTAGTCTCACCCAGCTATTGCCTGGGGGCAAGGAAATAGGGACACGTCTTATTTCTCCCCAACAACCCCTGCTGTCTCCTTTCTCAGGTGAACATGAAAGAGAATTTAGGCGGTAGCCAAGAACTGCACTGGGGCAGCCGTAGAAGAAAGATATTAGAGCAATTCCCTATTTATGGATTTTCCTCAGGTCAAGAGAAGTGTAGCAGTGGGCCAGAAGAAAGATAACCGTCCTGTGACTCCCCCTCCTTGTTTTTTCCCCAGAGCTACACCTGGCCAAATAGGAGAATCTCCAGACTGGCTGACTGCATGCCCTTGTGTGTGTCTTTAGTTGTCTTACACAGTTGATGAAATTCACCCTATGTGATCAAAAAGACCAACTCAGAGCTCGCAATCCTGGCTGCATTATGTACGCCAAGAGGCTGTCCCTTGTTGTCACGTCCGATGCCATTTTGTCCTCAGCAGTCGACTCCCGGTCTTCAGCTGGGTGGTAGCCATGTCTGAAGCTTTTTTTTTGCTGTTTAAAATATTTCCTCTGTCCACCTTGGTTTTGGTTTCTCAGTTTTCGCTCTCCATAGAGTAGGTGCGTGGGTATCATGCCACAGTCCATTCTCCTCACATGCCCCAATCCACATAGCTGTGTTGAGGAGAACATGGCTCTAATGCTGGAAGACTGCCTATATGCCAGAACCTCATTTATAGTTCTCCTACCTTGCTATTTGAGGTTGACAGCACTCCATAAGCGTCCTCTAATTTTTCTACTAGAGAAATGGGAAATACATCAATGTGGTCCCTGCACATTGTGGTTTGGGATCTTTTTGCTTTAGGCAAATTCTTGATCTTTCAATGATTTGTCAATACATTATAGAATTACAACCTCTACCGGCTTGTCTGCAGCAAATTCAGGGCATCGATGTCAGATTTTTCCAAGCTGAGTTCTAATATCTGAATTCATGGTGACGTCTCTCATATTGGATATGCCATTACCCGTCTGAGTCTAAGTGTTTGTGACACTCCCATTAGTTGAGGACAGCTGCCAAAACTGTGGTTACCTTTTTATTAAATTCTGATATTTGAAGGTTGAATTAGAGATTTAATTTTATATTCCTTTTTATCAACCTCAAAATACCACTCTGCTTTGTCCAACAGTACTGTTTTTTAAAGTTAAAGCAATATCTTAAATCCAAAGTATTTCTATGCTACATTGTTTCAATTTACTTTTTGAGTGCTTATCCGGAAGCATTATTATTTTATGACCCCTATACGATCCGTACGCAAGAAAGAATGTCTATAAGTCATTTTGGGTCTTTCTCCACTGCTAGACTACAAGTTCCTTGGAGGCAGGGATCACATCTTCAAACTCTACTGAACTCTCCCTATCGCTTACTATAGTGCTGCACAGAGTGGTTGATTAATACCTGCTATTGATTAATTGATGCACAGAGTGGTTGATTAATACCTGCTATTGACTAATTGATTGAAAGAGCTCACGGAGGTGCCACTTGTGAATTTTCGCAGGGATAATAAGGACTGGCCCTGCCCCAGTGTCCTGCAGTCCCATTAAGGGGTACAGGAAATATGGCACAGAGATGGGATAGAATCTTACCCAGGTGCTCACCAACATTTCCCTCATTCATTCATTCATTCAATCGTATTTATTGAGCGCTAACTGTGTGCAGAGCACTGTACTAAGCGCTTGGGAAGTACAAGTTGGCAACATCTAGAGACGGTCCCTACCCAACAACAGGCTCACAGTCTAGACGGGGGAGACAGACAACAAAACATGTGGACAGGTGTCAGGTCATCAGAATAAATAAAAATAAAGCTAGATGCACATTATTAACAAAATAAATGGAGTAGTAAATATGTACAAGTAAAATAAATAGAGTAATAAATCTGTACAAACATATATACAGGTGCTGTGGGGAGGGGAAGGAGGTAGGGCGGGGGGGGGATGGGGAGGAGGAGAGAAAAAAGGGGGCTCAGTCTGGGAAGGCCTCCTGGAGGAGGTGAGCTCATCCACGTGAAATTTCTTTGGTGCAGGTGGTGGAAAATCATGCAGGGCCTGGAGTCTTATAAGTTCAACTGGTACCCTGGGGCAGAATAGGGGTGTGGGCCAGCCACAGCTGTCTTTGGGGCCACAGACCTGAGCTGGATTATTTCCAAATTTCAGGGACTTCAGTCAGTCAGTGGCATTCCTCGATCAAAGCATCATCACCATCATCAGTGCTATTTATTGAAATTGAACTAAGCATTTGGGAGGGTGCAACAGAAGCAAAACACACGTTCCCTGCCATTAGAGTGTAAGCTCTCTGGGGGCAGGAAAAGTGTCACGTCTTGATTCTGTACTTACAAAAACCTAGAACGGTGCACTGTGCCAACTAGGTGCTGCGTAAGTACTGTTATTACTACTACTGCAAGGAGCTTACAGAACCATCCTTCCTACTGACAAATCTCATCTCCCTGTTAGATAACAAGCATGTCTTCCAGTCAGATATTGGTTGTTATTGAGTCAGAGATCATTTAAGGCCTTTGGACGAATAGAGAGTCTGTCATTTCTTTCCGCCCCCCGTTAGGTGTGGCTCATACAGACATGGCCTTTAGTCATCTGGAAGTTTTTCGTCAGATTGATATGCAGAATATAAATGTTCAAATGTAAATCCTGAATATAAGTGTTCTAGTTGACAAACTCAGGTCTGAACCAAGAACTTCAGACTGATCACCGAAGTGGAGGAGTGGTGAACAACGACAGAATTTCATTTTTTTACCTATTGTAGTTTAATGAAGCAAATAGTGTGTTCGATGGGGAAAAAGACTGTTAGAGCTTTGTGAAATCATTTGGCAAGTTCCTCCCAAGTAATATCTTTGGTGCAAGCAAAGATTGGTTATCTATAAAGCTTTTAGTTCAGGTTGACCTTTCTCTGCCCAACTCTGGCCCAAGGTTGCTAAGGATGTTGTCTACGCAGGTGTATTTGTGCTGTTCTTAAATGAAATTATCTTGGGCATTTCTGGATTAACGTACATGTTACCCAAGTCTAGCAAATTTCAAGGGGAGGAGAAAATTAAAATATGGTACAGTGTCATTCAGCGGGCATCATAAGTAATGCCTCCTTGGGATAGCTTAGTGCAGTTAGAAGTAACTGGGACAACCTAATCACCTTGTATCCCCCCCAGCACTTAAAACAGTGCTTCGCACATGGTAAGCGCTTCACAAATACCATCATTATTGTGAGCCCCACGTGGGACAAACTGATCACCTGGTATCCTCCCCAGCGCTTAGAACAGTGCTTTGCACATAGTAAGCGCTTAACAGATACCATCATCATTATTATTATTATGTATTGATCAGGCAGAAGTGTAGCGACTTCCCCTATTAAGTCCTCTTTTCCCGGCTCGCTCTCCCTTCTGCGTCGTCTGTGCGCTTGGATCTGTGACATTTGGACATTTGATACTCACCCCAGCCCCGCAGCACTTCTGTATATATCTTTAAATGATATATTCGAAATTACTTATTTTAATATCTGTCTCCCCCTCTAGACTATAAGGTTGTTATGGGCAGGCAACATGCTTGCTAATTCTGTTGTACTCTCCCAAGTGCTTTTTACAGTCCTTTGCGCATAGTAAGCTCTCAATAAATAAATATGCATCTTGGCTCAGTGGAAGGAACCCGGGCTTGGGAGTCAGAGGTCATGGGTTCTCATCCCGGCTCCGCCACACGTCTGCTGTGTGACCTTGGGCAAGTCACTTAACTTCTCTGAGCCTCAGTTACCTCATCTGGAAAATTAGGATTAAGACTGTGAGCCCCACGTGGGACAACCTGATCACCTTGTATCCTCCCCAGCGCTTGGAACAGTGCTTTGCACATAGTAAGCACTTAACAAATGCCATTATTATTATTATTATTATTATTAAATACCATTGATTGATTGTTTGATTGATGGACAGAAGTCACCACCCAAGGCACCTCACAGGATTCATTCATTCATTCATTCAATCATATTATTGAGCGCTTACTGTGTGCAGAGTACTGTACTAAGCGCTTGGGAAGTACAAGTTGGCAACATATAGAGATGGTCCCTGCCCAACAGCGGGCTCACAGTCTAGAAGATGGGATGGGAGTGCAGCACATTGCGAAGTGCCTGTGCAGAACCGGGACTAGACCCTGGCCTGATTCCCAGAGCGGGGAATCAACAGGTCTTCTGGGATCCATAAAAGAGAATGATAGTGGCAAGGCTCTTTGTGTGTTGGGCACCTAGCCCCCTAACCCCCTGGCCAAAGGCAGAGGAGGGGTCAGGCAACCACCTCCCGAGCTTTAGTCCAAGCAAGTCAGTGATCCAGCACTTAGAACAGTGCACAGTGCTTAGTACATATTAAGCGCTTAACAAATACCATAATAATAATAATAATGATGGCATTTGTTAAGCGCTTACTATGTGCAAAGCACTGTTTTAATCGCTGGGGAGGGTATAAGGTGGTCAGGTTGTCCCACGTGGGGCTCACAGCCTTAATCCCCATTTTACAGATGAGGTCACTGAGGCACAGAGAAGTGAAGTGACTTGCCCAGAGTCACACAGGTGACAATTGGCGGACCCGGGATTCGAACCCATGACCCCTGGCTCCCAAGCCCATGCTCTTTCCATTGAGCCACACTGCTTCTTGTCTTTAAATCGTGTCTTTAAGCCAACGCGCCGATATCATGCTCGGGATTTGGTGCTCTGCTCATCTTCTCACGCTCTCACAGGGAATCCCTTGGATACCTAAGGGGGATTTCGAGCGACAGCAAGGATCCAAGAGTCTAGACCCCTGCCCACCTGGTTATCCATTCATTTGGGGTAACCACTTCACCCCTACGGTCAGCAAAACAAACAAATCGGGCGGGAGCTCCAAAGCCCCAGGGGTGTAACTACTTTCTGCTCCCCAGCAATTCCTGTAGTCAACTACCCAGACCCACACCCCGCTTTTCCTCTCTTCAATATCATTTGCATTTAATATTTGTTCATCTGACAAATTCAGATAGATGCAGTTCCTCTCCTCCAAATTTGAAAGGCTGTCAGGAGTTTGGGCTTGAAAGGAAGGAACCAAAATATGTCTTGGTAGTGATCTTGCACCTCCAAAGCACCAGGTTTATAGAGTGGCAACTTTTCTCTTTGTGAAATCCTATAGGGCTGTTCTAGCAATGTCTCTAACTATTAATTATCATCATAATTGCTCACCTGCGGAAGACACTAGGTGACAGACAACCTATAGTTATATTGTACCATGTAGACAGGAGTAGCACGAAAGGATTAATTACAGCATATTATGCATGCAGTGACATCTTTGTCTACTGCTGAAAACTGTGACCATGTTTATAGTTGGTGCTTTGCATTTACTGGTGATTTTAAGGCTTTTTTAGTCACTTCCAAATGAAAGGAAGGGAGTCCCTTTTTAAAGCAGAAACAGGCAAATCTTCCTTGGGTATAAAGCCAGTGTTGAGCTAGTAGAAATTTTTGCAGTTGCCTCAAGGAGAAATTATTCGGTCAGTGGAATCTTAGACTATGACTAGGCGTTTGGTAACCATGGATCCCTGTTCCTGTACTTAGTGCCTGCCCCAAAATGTTTTCAATAGAGATGGTAGTATGCCCTGTGGAAACAGTATGGGATGCAGAGCTGGAGAACCACATTCTAGTCCCAGCTCTGACCCTAGCTGGCTCTGTGACTTCGGATTAGTTGTCTAATCAGTAAGCCATATTTGAGTGCTTACTGTGTGCAGACCGCTGCACTAAGCATTTGGGAGAGTACAATATAACAGAGTTGGTAGACACATTCCTTGCCCACAACGAGCTCACTATAGAGGGGGAGACAGGCATTGATATAAATAAATAACTTATGGATTTGTACATAAGTCCTGTGGGGCTAAGGAAAGGGTGAATAAAAGGAGCAAATCGGGTTGACACGGAAAGGAGTGGGAAAGGGGAAATGAACCTCTGTGACTCACTTTTCTCATCATGGGGATGAAATTCCTGTTTCTCTTTACCTCTTAGTCTGTGAATCATGAATGGGACAGGGACTGTATCTGATCTAATTATTTGCATCTAGTCCTGCACTTGAGTTCTTGGAAGTCAGGAAGCACTTGCTAAGGTTCATTCATTCATTCAGTCATATTTCTTGAGCGCTTACTGTGTGCAGAGCACTGTAGTAAGCACTTCATCATCATTATTACTCACTGGGGGCTCAGGATCAAGAAGACTCCAAAGTGGTGGGGGTCAGTCTCTCGGCTAGCCTTTATTCTAAGGGAAACAGTGTGGCTTTAATGGATAGAGCCAGCATCTTCTGGGAGTCAGAAGGACCTGGGTTCTAATCCCAGCTCTGCCACGTGCCTGCTGTGTGACCTTGGGCAAGTCACTTTACTTCTCTGGGCCTCAGTTACCTCATCTATAAAATAGGGATTGACTGTGAGCCCCACGTGGGACAGGGACTGCGTCCAACCTCATTAGCTTGTATCCACCCCAATGTTTAGTACGGTGCTTGCCTCAGAGTAAGCGCTTAACGAATACCACAATTTTGATTCTGATTATTAAGGCCCTGCCTCCAATTTTTACTGTTCAAAGAGGAGAATCTCAAATTAATTTTACTACCTGTTAGAAGCTCAAGCAAAGGTTACCTGGGAAGGGAGATGGAGAATAACATTAATAATGAGGTTTTCAGTTTTAGATTGGAGTCTGGGCATCTCTGTTGTCCAAGTTAACCTCACCTCCTTAAAATTCCTTCCCCAGCAGGGTGAAGAGCGGATAAGCCCCTCATTCCAGGAACTACCTTTATGTTATTAGTTTATCACTGTTACCTTGAATTTTTGATTTTGTAATTTATTTCTGGTTTTTCACCATTCTTATTCCACGTTAACTCCCATTTAGAATGTGAGACTTGTGGACAGAGACCCTGTCTAATAATAATGATAATGATGATGATAGTAACTCTTACTCACTACTTGTGAGTAAGGGCTGAGGTAGATACAAATTAATCAGGTTAATCAGAACCTGACCCACAGGTGGCTCCCAGTCCAAGTTGGAGAGGAAACATTTTACGGTTGAGGAAACTGAGGTAAAGAGGACCTAAGTGATATGCTCCAGGTCGGACTGCAGGCAGGCCAGGGCAGGATTAGAACCCAGGACCTCTGACTCCTAGGCTTGTGCTCTTTCCACTAGGCTACACTGACCTTCTAGGAAAAGAGGATTGCTATAGGAATTAGTGCTTAAGTGATGGAGTCTATAGGATGTCTACAGAAATGCCCCTCAAAATGAGGAGAGGACCGGTGGAGAGCCCAGCCTGCTGCCTGCCCACCCCAGCTCTTTTCTGCAGTGGCAGGGGCTCTTTATCATCTAATTTATTTAAATAATAATAATAATAATAATAATAATAATAATTTTGGTATTTGTTAAGTGCTTACTATGTGCAAAGCACTGTTGTAAGCACCGATGATACATTATTGCAGTATTTAGCACTAAAGAAAGCCTCACAATTGAGATTTCCCACATCGTCTTTTACCCCGTCCTCTGAGTTACCCCCACCTCCCTCCCATTGCAACACAGATGTACCTCTCCTTATCTGTTGTTTCTCCTTCCTGTAATTTATTTTAATGTTTGTCTCCCCACCACTGGATTGCCATCTCCTTGTGGGCAGAAATCTGTTCCACCAACTGAATTGTATTCTTCCAAGCTTTTAGTACAGTGTCCAGCAAACGGTAAGCTCTAAATAAATGCAACTGATTGACTGTTTTCAGAAACAAACTACTCTTTCCATTGTCACGTTGTGGGGGAAAACCAAAACAACATGTAATCCTCAATTCCTTCCAATAGAAAGTGCCCATAACAAATTGTACACTTTATCTTTTTGTGGGGTTTAGGGGATGGGATGAACTTTTAATAGCGTGTGTGAACTGTGTAGGGTTTGGTTGTCTAGTTACACCAGCCTTCCAATAGAGCATCTGTTGGCTTTAAGGGGTGTATAGTAGGAGATTCCTTTGACCTTGTCATTTAGGGTGATTTCCACCATTCCAGGGGTGATCTTTGAGCGATCCTCTCAAACGATTTTTCCCCGTTGATTTAGTTCCTGAAAACTTTTTTTCTCCACCTCTCCTTTTTCCATGAAATGCCAAGGTGAGATTTATCAGCTCAAACCAGTGCAAAGAGGACTTTGCTCCTTCCCCGTTTAGTTCAATTTCTAATACAGATCTTTTCCCCTTTTAGGAAAAGGAAATGGAGAAAGAGCAGTCTCATGAATAAATTTGCCAAATTCTGAGAGAACTGGGTTAGATTTTGTTCTAGAACATATTCAAAATATTGACCAAATGGTTCTGCATTTCCAGGTTCAGTCTGATGGCACTGTCCCTTGGTGCCTCTGCAGTAATTGAGGTCAGCTAAAATGCCCCTGCTAATGTGTCAAGGTGGTCTCTAAATAGAGAGCTTTCACCTCCAGAATTCCCTTGCCTTGTCATTCTGACTCGAGTTGAAATTGGCTGATGTTCCTTTCACAGGGCTTAATAAGAAGTTTGATCTTTGAATTCACACCTTTAATTTTCCCAGCCCCTGTTGGGAGTGGAAGCACTTGGGGTTTGGGCACTTTTTAAAGACTAGCAGAAAAAGCGGAAAGAACCACATGATGCCATTTAGACCTATCTCTTCAAACCTCAGGTTTGTAAAGACAGCAGTTGCTATTTGTAATTTCAAAACGTAAGGGGGAGTGTCACGTAAGCAGTAGTGCTGGCAGCGTCTTTAGCAAATGATACAAAAGTGTGATCTAGCAACAAATAATGTAAAAAAACCCAATTTTCAGATAAATAACAATTTTATCAGACACGTTACTGTTATGGCGTTGTAGGAAGGGGAGACAAAAATATTGTGGGACGGCTAGAATTTTCAAAGGCTCGTAACTTCTTGGAAACTGTATACAGAGCCGATTTAAACTCCCACCTTTATGTTCGGGTTCTCTGCGTGAGCCATAGTGTAAATTTCTATGTGGAATTTTTCTTCAGTTAAATTTGTTGCAAAATGAAGGACCCAAATGCCAGTCAAATAATTGGCCCTGTATTAAGTGCCTTTCTGTGTTATTCTTTCCAGGCTTAGAGCCTTTTCACAGCTCATTACCTCCTATCATTTTTTAAAATTAATATCTTTCTGAAGCCCAGTACTAAACTCAGTCAAGTCAGAAGTTATGAAAAAGCATAATGGGGTTTCCATTAGAGTACAAGTTTCCAGCCAGTCATTGAGATGAAACAGCTGATCATTTAAAACATAGTCAAGAACAGATCATTTGGGGTAAAATGAATGAGGTTTGCTTGATCTTAGCAGTCCTTCAAACTTAAAATCGAAGCCCACAGAGAACTCGGAAGCGAGAGATGCTGTTTTCAGTGTCTGAACAAGTCTGTATGGGACCTGGGACAGACTTCAGAGAAAGAGAGGGGGAAAGTGGCAGGCTGCGGGTGGAGGATAGGGAAAGGGAGGTGGCTGCCAAGAGAAGCTTAAGGTTCCAGAGATTTCCAGGATATGTAGGTTGAGTTAGGGAAGATAGATTTAGAGTTCCTGAGCTAGCAGAGGATGGACTCCAGCCTTCAGCCTGGAAATGCAGGCATTTTTGGAGCCGGGTCATTGGTGGATTTATGTGTAAACCCACTCGACTCTAGTAAGATGCAGCATATTTTGGCAATGCATGACGCTCCTTTAGCCTGCAGGGTAATAGAATCTGGGAACTAAATTTCCCAATGCTTTTCCCTTCAGATTTCTGCCCCCCTTAAGGGTGAGATTCCCAGTGTTTACTTATAGAAATGTTGGCCCTGTCCACGGAGACAGTGTAGTTCCACTCCTGAGCCTCATGAGCCTGTTATGGGTGAAGCGGGGGGCTATCTTCAGTCCCTTGTGGAAATGAACCCCTGCCACGGAGAAGAATGTACCCAACCCAAGGATCTCGGATTGTCCCAATAGTGTGTGTAGGGGGTATGGGGTTTACCTCTGGCCTTATCATAGTGGGAACAGACCATCGGTGTGTCTATAAAACTTGCAAAAGGCTGATTGACAGATCCCTCAAGGGAGAGGTGATGTACACTGAGGTATTTCACAGACTCTTGGTTGCCGTTTTGGCCTGGGACATATTATAGGGCAAGTAGAGATCCAAGGCTGAGAGTATGTAGCATAAAATTTCCAATTTTGTGAGGGTTTTTTTGGGGGAGGGGGGTCATTTGGCTCAACTTTATATGTCTCCGTTTTACTTACTGCCATAGATCTTGATGCCCTGGAGGATGATTTACTAAATTTATTTTATAACATCAGAGACACCTCCGATTTCCTAGGACACCATGACACAACCCTGAGTGGAGATGTTAAAGTGCGTACTACAAAATTGGAGAGATGGGGTGCTCCATTTGGTTGTTTCATGGAATTAGAACAAGAACAAAAAAGGACGTTACATTTAGAATATTTAATTTGTTCATTTTTAGCTCTCATGCATTTTAAATGGGCCGTCTAAATTCTCATGCCATAAACATCGTTCCTTAGCCCGAATGGAAAGAAAATGTTCACTGATGAAAGCATTTTCATCTGGCATTACCTATATAGACCAGCAGTTCCTTCTGGATTCCAAGTGAGCATAAAGGATGCCGTAAAGTTTCCATCTAGAACAGCAATCTTCCTCCATAGGAATCTTGGAGCAACAGAGAGACGTTTGCCCTCCTTCCATCCATCCCTTGGCTCAGGAGGGTATCTGCTAACATCCCTCTAATAACTCATTATGGCCCCATTAAACTAAATAAACCCTTCATGCGCGTTCTAACAACCCCAGCTCTCCCCTCTAACAACTTTTCCCTTCAGGAACGTAATTAGAAATATTGCCATAAATGTCTCAGAATGTTTCTCCAACCTCTTGGCAGTTTTCTGCCTGCACAACGTGCCGTGGTGATCTATGTGTTTATGACTACCCAGGGGTAAAGGAGCATTCCTTCAGTTTGTCTGAACCGACTCAGGTTTCAGTGGCCGCTCCTGGGAACGATAAAAATAGTAGTCAAAAATATGAAATGAAGTCTGGCAATTTTCTGCTTTATACGAGGCAGTTTGGTCATTCTTACACTCCCAACTATCCAGTAAGTCTTCAACCCGTATGTTGTTTTCATGACTGTAACATTATTTATTCTGAAAAATGAGTCATTTTTATTCAGATTTGAAAAGGCGACTATTGTGGTTCTGCCTTGAATTATGTATATATGTATATATGTTTGTACATATTTATTACTCTATTTATTTTACTTGTACATATCTAATCTATTTATTTTATTTTGTTAATATGTTTGGTTTTGTTCTCTGTCTCCCCCTTCTAGACTGTGAGCCCACTGTTGGGTAGGGACTGTCTCTATATGCTGCCAACTTGTACTTCCCAAGCGCTTAGTACAGTGCTCTGCACACAGTAAGCGCTCAATAAATATGATTGATTGATTGATTGATTGATGAAGGCCATTAATAAGTATGTTCCTAGCAAAGGAACATTTTGTAAATGGTACTTTGAGAAGTTAAATCTGATCTGAGGGAGGGAGGGGGGAGTTCCAGACAGGAGAAAGGGGGTGAGCCCGAGAGTTGAAAACCAGGTGCAAGTGCCGTGGTCAGTTTGGGAGGAAGAAAGAGCGCAAGCTGGGGTGGAGTGGGAGAAGAGAGTGGATAATAGGAGGGAGGGAGTTGATTGAGTGCCTTAAAACTTGTGATCAGTATTTTCTGCTGCAGTATAAGCTGGGGAAGTTTTGTTTGGTCTTGTGGAGAGGCCAATATGTGTCCCCCCCCACCCCCCAAAGGAGTCCAGGGAAGAATGCCCGCTGCATCTGGCCCTCCCTCCCACATACACCCTATAGGGGACTCTGGATAACCTGGTTATCTCTATATGTTGCCAATTTGTACTTCCCAAGCGCTTAGTACAGTGCTCTGCACATAGTAAGCGCTCAATAAATACGATTGATGATGATGATGATGATGATGGTTGTGACTTCTTTCCCAGGATTACTGCAGGGGGCATAGGCTTGTTTGAAAATTCAGATTTATTCTACCTCCCGGATCAGTGAAGCAGCAGGGTATAGTGGATAAAGCACGGGCTTGGGTGTCAGAAGATCATGGGTTCTAATCCCAGCTCTACGACCTTGGGCTTCACTTTTTATTTTGATAGCATTTATTACGCGCTTACTATGTGCAAAGCACTGTTCTAAGCGCTGGGGAGGTTACAAGGTGATCAGGTTGTCCCACGGGGGGCTCACAATCTTAATCCCCATTTTACAGATGAGGGAACTGAGGCGCAGAGAAGTGAAGTGACTTGCCCAAAGTCACCCAGCTGACAAGTGGCGGAGCCGGGATTTGAACCCATGACCTCTGACTCCAAAGCCCGGGCTCTTCCCTCTGAGCCACGCTGCTTCTTCACTTCACTTCTCTGTGCCTCAGTTACCTCATCTGTAAAGTGGGGATTGAGACTGAGAGCCCATTTGGCACAGGGACTGTAATCAACCCGATTTTCTTGTATATACCCCAGCCCTTAGTGCAGTGCCTGGCACATAGTAAGCCCTTGATAAATGCCACAATTATTATTATTATTATTATTATTGTTTTGTTTAAAGCTTATGTGTTCTCTTTGGATTTTCTGTAGCAAAGTCTCTCAGCTGCAGAGGGGCAATCGTGCCCAAGGGGTTTAGTTAGAAATGGAACCGGTCAGAAGTGAGTCACCAGGCTTCCTGAGAGCAAGACTGATGGGGAAGAAAAGATGGAAATTTTGTTTTGAAAAATGCACAGTTCCTATCATCAATGAGGAGCAGCATGGCGTGGAGGGAAGATCCTGGGCCCGGGAATCAGAAAACATCAGTTCTCATGCCAGTTCTTCCACTTGCCTGCCATGTGACCTTGGGCAAGTCACTTAACTTCTCTGTGCTTCTGTCCCTTCATCTGTAAAATGATGATGGCATTTGTTAAGCGCTTACTATGTGCAAAGCACTGTTCTAAGCGCTGGGGCGGATACAAGGTGATCAGGTTGTCCCATGTGGGGCTCACAGTCTTAATCCCCATTTTACAGATGAGGTAACTGAGGCTCAGAGAAGTAACTTGCCCAAGGTCACACGGCAGACATGTGGCAGAGCCGGGATTCGAACCCATGACCTCCGACTCCAAAGCCCGGGCTCTTTCCACTGAGCCATGCTGCTTCTCATGAGGGTTAAATAGCTGTTCTCCCTCTTCCTTAGACTGTGGAGCCCACATGGGACAGAAACTGTTCAATCAATCAATCAGTCAATCGTATTTATTGAGCGCTTACTGTGTGCAGAGCACTGTAGTAAGTGCTTGGGAAGTACAAGTTGGCAACATATAGAGACAGTCCCTACCCAACAGTGGGCTTACAGTCTAGAAGTGGGTGGGAGGGGGGGAATGTGATAATCAATGTGATTATACTCTGTCTACCGCAGCACTTTATATGAGCTAACCAAATTCCATTATTATTACTAGTATTAGTAGTAGCAGTATTATCATCATTAATTACTAATATGTATTGGCTTGATGTGTATATATGGTTAGGTACCTCCCTCCTCCCACCAGTTCTAGAATTGAAAGATTAAAGCATTTGAACATTACTTAAAAGAAAAGAAAGTCAGTTTAGCTGACTTCTTTGAACATTCCTTAAAAGAAAAGAAAGTCAGTTTAGCTGAATTCTTTTTATCTCATAGTTCTAAAACTTCTGGTATGGAGTTTTTAGTTGCTAGTGCCTACCTCTATTTTTTTCCTTGGGTAAAATTATTTTTAGAGGGGAAGAGTGGTGCCTGAACGAGATCTACTGTTAACAAATGGTTTTGACTTCTGATCTCTTAGGTGGCTAAAATTTTCAATAACTGCATTTTTCCTTACCACACACGGTGATGACACTTTCGCTATGGGAGACCTGCTGCATTCTCTGCCTTACTGGCTGATCACTGGAATTTGCTAAAGTAGTCACAGCTCCTGTGAATGAACCAGTGAACCTTTATATTACTCATCAACATAAATTCAAGTAAACTTTGTGCTCAGATAATGAATGCTTGGGAAGCAATCTTAAATATAAATGTGGCTAAATAATGATAAAACAAAGATCAACCGAAGGTCAGTAAATATTGAAAAACTTAAACAGAGATCAAGAATATGTACTTCACCCCTACTCAAGGAGCACATCAGTTAGCCTCAGAACAATCTATCTACCCTTCAGGATAGGTTTGAGGAAAAAGTCCACAGCTATAAATCCACAGAGAAGCAGCGTGGCTCAGTGGAAAGAGCCCGGGCTTTGGAGTCAGAGGTCATGGGTTCAAATCCCGGCTCCGCCACTTGTCAGCTGGGTGACTTTGGGCAAGTCGCTTCACTTCTCTGTGCCTCAGTTACCTCATCTGGAAAATGGGGATTAAGACTGTGAGACCCCCAGAGGACAACCTGATTACCTTGTAACCTCCCCAGCGCTTAGAACAGTGCTTTGCACTTAGTAAGCGCTTAATAAATGCCATCATTATTATTATTATAACCCTGACCTAGTTTTCCATGCCGGGTTTGCAGTCGACCAAATATTTGCTGAGAACTTCTTCAGGCAGGGTGAATGGAAAGCTGAGTTTGGACAGTTAATGCCCTTACAATCTTCTGGGGCCGAGAAGCCAGAGAGGTGAGGGAAGCTGATTTTTATTATTATTATCATCATTATTATTCATTCACTTGTGTTTATCAAACACTTACCGTGTTAAGAGCACTGTACTAAGCACTTGGGAGAGTACAAACAAGTAGCGGCTCTGCCAGTTGTCAGCTGTGTGACTTTGGGCAAGTCACTTCACTTCTCTGTGCCTCAGTTACCTCATCTGGAAAATGGGGATTAAGACTGTGGGACCCCCATGGGACAACCTGATCACCTTGTAACCTCCCCAGCACTTCAAACAGTGCTTTGCACATAGTAAGTGCTTAATAAGTGCCATTATTATTATTATTCCCTGCCACAGTGAGCTTACATCATCATCATCATCAGCTCAGTGGAAAGAGCTCGGGCTTTGGAGTCAGAGGTCATGGGTTCGAATCCCAGCTCCGCCACATGTCTGTTGTGTGACCTTGGGCAAGTCACTTAACTTCTCTGGGCCTCAGTTCCCTCATCTGTAAAATGGGGGTCAAGACTGTGAGCCCCTCGTGGGACAACCTGATCACCTTGTAACCTCCCCAGCACTTAGAACAGTGCTTTGCACATAGTAAGTGCTTAACAAATGTCATTATTATTATTATTATCATTATTAAGCTCTTACTATGTGCCAAGCACTAAGCTCTGAGGTAGATATAAGATAATCAGGTTGGACCCAATCCTTGTCCCACATGGGGCTCAGAGTGTAAGTAGGAGGGAGGACAGGTATTCAATCCCCATTTTACAAATGAGGAAACTGAGGCATAGAGAAGTTCAGTGACTTGACCAAGGTCACACAGCAGGTTAGTGGCAGAGGAGGATTAGAACCCAGATCCTCCGACTGCCGGATTCATGTTCTTTCTCCTAGGCACACTGCTTCTTCCTTGGATCAGGAGTACCCAGATTGGTGAATTTGATTAATGTAGACAATTGTTCAGCCCTCTATATTGCTTTGTGAAGGCAGAGGCATCAGGAATACTAATAGTGATTAAAATTACAGCAAAAACAAACACACACCCCCACCCGCAAAAAATGGAAGCTTTTTCATGGGACACCAAGTTTCATCCTAAAATGTTGTCCTGAATCTGTGGATTCCATATGAACAGAAATCTTACGCAATAGGGCTTTGGGCAGACGGGTGGATTTCTTCCATTGTTTTATCTTGCCACAGACTTCTAATTAAGATAAACGAAAATGGGCTTTGTTTTTTTGTGTAGAAGAATGAATTGCCCACAAACGCTCAGTGGATGGCATCTCAAAGATGAAAATTTATTTTTTTCCCGGAACAAGACATTTAAGACACTTTCAAGGACATCATGTCTGCAGGCTTTAAAATATCAACTAATTATCAAATCAATGATCATTTGGGGGAAAGTAATGAAGTATGGACAATAACCACTTCAAATTATATAAATCATTACCACAAAGTATTTAAAACTGATAAGTCATTAGGAAAGAGATTTAATATGTGGGCATTAAATGTCTTAAAAGTTTGATGAAAAAGGCAAATTGCATTTTAATCGTTATAATTTCCATGAAAATAACTAACTTGCCCTTTAAATTTTGCACTTGATCTATCGTTTGTTTTTCAGTTTCTCTGGAAATATTTACTTAAATTGTCGGCTTTTTCTACTAGAGATCAAGTTATTTGAAGCTCTAGAACAAAGAATTAATCATTTATTATGATAATTCTTCGTATTTACCTAATAGAAGAGTTGGACTTTCTTCTCCGCTTCACTGCACGTTTCAAGAGTACCATCTCCCTATCTATATTGTGAAGGAAAATATAATGCCTTTTTTTGAAGGTGATATTTCTCTGCAAGCGGCATGGCCTAATGGAAAGATCACAGGTCTAGATGTCAGAGGTTGTGGGTTCTAATCCCAGCTTTGCTACTTGCCTTCTATGTGACCTAGGGCAAGTCACAACTTCTCTGTGCCTCAGTTCTCTCAACTGGAAAATGGGGTTTCGGAACCTGTTCTTCCTCCTACTTAGGCTGTGTGTCCCTTATAGACAGGGACTGTTTCTCTCTACCTCAACACTTCTGAAAACTCAGACGGAATTCATTTGAGGGCAGATTTATCTTTGAAGATAATTTAAAATAATGTCATGTATACGGATTCTGTTTGAAGATCAGAGAGGCCTCGGTGTAAACAGGATTTAGGACCAGGGTGTGTTTCACCTTGATTTGTAAATGAGCCTGATGGTGAGACCAGAGGGAATGAGATTCTTCGATGATATTGGGCCCAAGACCAACACTGATTTTCCCTCTCCCTTAGACTCCGAGCTCCATGTGAGACAAGGACTGTGTCCAAACCTGATTTTCTTGTATCTACTCCAATGTTTAGTATAATGCTGACAAACAATGAGTGCTTAATGAATACCACAATTATTATCATTATTTTAGACTTTTGGAAAAACAGGAACACAAAGATTTCACTGTCTTGGGGGAGTACAGATGCTAACCTCAAACGTGGTCGGTTCTAGCGTCAGACTAGAAGTCTGAGCTCTTTGACGAGTCTTCTAGCTTTCCTGTGGCATCTGAGCTGGAAAAATGAAAAGGGTAGCATTTTCCAACTGTTTCTCAATCAATCACTGAACTGTATTTACCTGAGCCGGAAAAATGAAAAGGGTAGCATTTTCCAACTGTTTCTCAATCAATCATTGAATTGTATTTATTGAGCACTTACTGTGTGCAGGGCACTATACTAAGCACACTGGGGAGTGCAAAATAACAACAAACAGACACATTGCCTGACCACAAGGAGCTTACAATGTAGAGGGTGAGACAGACATTGCTATAAGCAATGATTTCCCATCCAGCAGCCCAGCCTATTTGAACACTATTAACCAAATTCTGAGTTTCTTCAAAGAACAGGTGATGTTAAACTGGATGAATGTAATATTTGTCAGGGTGGGGAATATGCTATATTTTTTTACTTTTCCTAAACCAATATTCCCAGGCTTGAGAACGGGATTGAGGAAACTATTGATCGGAAAGGTCAGGACATTTTTCCCCAGCATTTACGGCTTATGCAAAAATGCTATCGACTTCATTTTCTGTTAGAGTATAATTTTGATGACCACAAATTGGGTTTGCAATGTGGCTCAGCATATTTCAACTTTAATAAACTAGAACAGTGTAGTTTGGGGCATTTTAGGTGACAGAAAGGTCCTTAGTGTGTGGAGCTTGTTCAAGAGTGAGAAGCAGGAAAACTTTGAAGAAAATGACAAAGGAGATAATAAAGGATTTTTTTCTCAAAGGTATATACTCTCAATAGATCTTTTAATGAAAACTATCTCCTTGGGCAAAGAGGCACTTTTAATGCTTCTAGTTCCAAACAAGAATTACTTGTCGCACTGAAGAAACAGGGAAGTTGAGCCATTGGGATGTAAAACAGTGAGGATTCTGTCTTGCATTGAAGGTGACTGTCTTGGTGATCATTCCAGCCCTCTGGAATTAGAAGCATCTGCAGAAGTTCTCAGTAGGGAAGACGTTGGGTTTCCAAGGCTCAGGGGAGGGCCAGTTGTCAGAGAAGGAAGTAGATGGGCAGTTGTCATCACCGATGACCCTAATCGCCACCTCCCCTGACCCTGGGCAGGTTGGTTACTGATTATTTTGGTGTCATGATGGAAATCCAACGATTGTGCTGGACCAGCCGTGCTTTCTCCTGCCCCTCCTGCTGCTGTTGCTGTTCATCTCCTCAGCGAGTGTGTCCATCTGGATATGGGTGGGTTTCCTCAAAGGGGTGTGTGTGACTCTTTTTTAGTGTGGCATTTGTTGAGTGCTTAATATGTGCCAAGCACTGTAATAAGCACTGGGGTGCTTATGAGAAGCAGCATGGTTTAGTGGAAAGAGCACGGGCTTGTGAGTCAGAGGTCGTGGGTTCTAATCCCAGCTCTATACTTGTCAGCTGTGTGACTCCGGGAAAGTCACTTAACTTCTCGGTGCCTCAGTTACCTCATCTGTAAAATGGGGGTTAAGACTGTGAGTCCCACAAGGGACAACCTGATTACCTTGTATCTACCCCAGGGCTTAGAACAGTGCTTGGCACAGAGTAAGTGCTTAACAAATATCATCATCATTATTATTATTATTACAGTCCCGGTCCTGCATCCCCATTCATAATCCCCATGCACAGGCTTAATCCCCATTTTCCGGATGAGGTAACTGAGGCTCAGAGAAGTGAAGTGACTCCCCCAAGGTCACACAGCACACAAGTGGAGGAGCCGGGTTTAGAACAAGGTCCCTCTGAATCCTAGGCCCATGCTGTATCCACTAGGCCACAGCTGCTTCTCTATTTTGTCTTCCTGTTGGTCCAGGGGAAAGAGCTTGGCTCTGGAAATCAGGGGAACCTGCGGTCTAGTCCCACTTCTGCATGGTGGTGTGATTCCTCTCATAGTGAGGTGGACAGGCCCAGCTGGGAGGCTGAAAAATAGGTAGCCAACGTAAGTGGTGAAAACTGTAGTGATTTTCAAAACAACTGCCTGCTGGCCAAGCAGTGACACTTTGCTGCAGTCACTTTGGCCTTAAATATGTCCTGTTTATATCTTCCTCTGTCTGACTCCTTGATTTTTCTCCCTGTCACCATGTCTCTATCTCGCTCCCTTTCCTGACTTTTCTTTTTTCCAATGATATGTTTTTGGCCACTGGCCCCTTCCTTGTGAAAGCGTGAGGCCTTCCCAGACTGAGCCCCCTTCCTTCCTCTCCCCCTCGTCCCCCTCTCCATCCCCCCATTTTACCTCCTTCCCTTCCCCACAGCACCTGTATATATGTATATATGTTTGTACATATTTATTACTCTATGTATTTATTTATTTATTTTACTTGTGCCTATCTATTCTATTTATTTTATTTTGTTAGTATGTTTGGTTTTGTTCTCTGTCTCCCCCTTCTAGACTGTAAGCCCACTGTTGGGTAGGGACTGTCTCTATATGTTGCCAACTTGTACTTCCCAAGCACTTAGTACAGTGCTCTGCACACAGTTAGCGCTCAATAAATACGATTTATTGATTGATTGATTGATTGATTGATTTTATTTTGGTACTTGTTCCACTCTGTCCATACTTTGTACTGCTTTGCCCCCACCTGGTTCCACTTTCTTCCCACCCGTTCCAGCTTGGTCTCTGCCTGGTCTGTCTTTTTCCCTCCCTTGGTTCCCTTTATCCCAGCCTCAGCAAACAAGGTCCCTTTTCTGTTATGCCCTCCGATTATTACTTTCTGGCCTGGGGAAAAAGTCCAAGTGCCCTTGGATGCCACTCCTTTAATCCCTGCTGCAGGTGAATTAGATTTTCAGCAAGTCAGGAGAGTCAAGGAGCCTCTTTGTTTTCAGAAATATTGGCTGGGTCTGTTCCAGCCAAGTGAGGAAGAGGTTTGAGTAATTATCTGATTGGGCAGGCTCTGTGAGCAAATCAATCAGATAACACAGGCAAAAAAAAAGGGCCAATTTCATATCTGAACATTGTAGTTGGGCTGCCTCCTTGGAGCAAATCAGTCTGTCCTCTATTTCACTTGGGCTGGGCAGAATAAGCAGTACATACTCCTCACAGTCTGTGCCTTTTTATTTCATTTTATTTTTAGTTGTACTTAACTACGTACTAGGTGCCAGGCACTGTATTAAGTGATGGGGTAAGTACAAGATAATAGGATCGGACACAGTCCCTGTTCCAGATGGGGCTCACGGTTTCAGTCAGTGGGAAGAGGATTTAATCACCATTTTACAGATGAAGTAACCGAGGCACAGCGAAGTTAGGCGACTTGCCGAAGGCAATACAGCCGACAAGTAGCAGAACTGGGATTGGAACCTAGTTCCCCTGGATCCCAAGCCCCAGTTTTTTCCACTAGGCCATGCTACTGGATAACGTTTTTTTTAACCTAGGATTTTTTGATGTCTCCTCAGACCTGATGATTACCAATTTTCACGTTTTTTGCATGCAAGTAGCAATTGACCCAGCATTTTTTAAAGGTGTTCAAGAAGAAATTAAGAGCTTTAATTTTTTTTTTTTCTGGGGAGTACAGTAATTGCCCCGGTCTGTAATATTGGGATATTTTGTGGGGAGGAGAAGAAAGAGGACCTGCAGTGAGGTTGCAAATATTGAGGTCAGTGGAAATTTTTCCTGTTCCATGAGTGCAGAGTGACTGGCTGCAGTGTTACCTTAAGAGTCTTCTAGATGTCCTGTCTCATGGCAGGAGAGATCTGATCCGAGAAGACTTGTCCTCTCAGGAAGTCAAGGCCTCAGAGACCTCGAGTCTCCTCTCTTGCTTCTCTTTCCTGTACCAGGCAGGTGCAGGCGGAGAAAATGCACGTGCATCGGGGGTCCAGTACCCACCTGCTCTCAGGATGAACCATCTTCCTCTCCCCCTCCCCATAATCAATCAATCAATCGTATTTATTGAGCGCTTACTGTGTGCAGAGCACTGTACTAAGCACTTGGGAAGTACAAGTTGGCAACATATAGAGACGGTCCCTACCCAACAGTTGGCTCACAGTCTAAAAGGGGGAGACAGAGAACAAAACCAAACATACTAACAAAATAAAATAAATAGATTGTGCTCAGAAGTCCAGCAGAAGGTGATCAGTAGAGACAGGGAGAGCGGTGTTTTATATTCTCTAGACTGTAAGCTCATTGTGGACAGGGAATGTGTCTGTAATATTATGTTTTACTCTCCCAAGCGTACAGTACTTCACACCCAGGAAGCACTTGGTAAATATGATTAATTGGTGCATGCAAGGTACAGAGGCTATACATTCCTACCACCATTGTCTCCTTCCTCATCTCCTTTCCTCTTCCTCTTCTCATCTCCACTTCTCTCCGCCACATACTCAACCAGGAGGCAGATGAGCTTTTTGGTGGGTCTCAGGGGAGGAACCGTACTGGGGCCCCGTCCCAAGTGTCCCAGGCAGACGCATGTTGCCCTCCCCGATGTCCTCCACTTCTGTGCCTGTGTCCCTGATGGAATGTAAGCTCCTCGTGGGCAGGAAATGCATCTTGTGCTCCAGTTGTATTTCCCAAGAGCTTAGCACAGTAAGCTAACCAGTAAACACCCTTTCTATTCTGCCTCCCATGGTGAGCTGTATCATACAAGGTCAGATGTATGAAAGGCCAGGCTAGGTGAAACTTCTCCATGGGACCTGTCTATAAAGGAAGACAATTTGGGGACGTAGCTGAAACAAAACCCAACCCAAAATTTAGCCTGTTGGTGGGAGCGGCTTTGAGTGGTTGGTGGACTTTTTGAGTCTGTATGTGGTTTATCCAGAGAATGGAAACATCTACCGTGAATTTCTTCCATGGAAAAACCACCTGATTTCTGCCCAGTCTGTCCTTACGGGAGGTAAAATTGTAAGGGAGGAAAAAAAAAGTCTTGCCTCTGCCACATTTTTGCACATCGTATAACATCCAGAAGAAAATATTCTTAAATGGATTCTAAATCTGCCTGCTTAACAAAGGGTCTTCTTATTTGCATTTTGAAAATTAAGGGTTTGAGTTATGGTGTGTCACGAAGCGGCATTATTCCTTGCAAATTGGGCAGTTAAGAATCTGTCTAAATAAGAGAGTAGTTTTTTATTATTTACTTACAGACCCCATTTTCTCCCTAAAGAGTTTAAAGCACTTTGCAAATATCATTCATGAAAATCTTTGAAGATGGGTCATCGATCAGTATTATTTATTTAGCGCTTACCGCATGCAGAGGACTGTACTAAACACTTGGAAGAGTACAATATAACAGAGTTGGTGGGCATGTTCCTTGGTAGCAATGAGGGTGGCAGCATGGCATAGTGGATCAAAGCAGAGTCTGGGAGCCAGAGAACTTGGCATCTAATCCCTGCGCTGCCACTTGCCTGCTGTGTGACCTTGGGCAAGCACACTTAACTTCTCTGTGCCTCAGTTTCCTCAACTGTAAACTGGGAATTCAGTGCCAGTTCTCTCTCCCACTTGACCTTGAGCCCCATTTTGTTCAGGCGCTGTATCCCTCCTGATGAACTTGTATCTACCCCAGCACTTAGAATAGTACTTAATAATAATAATGATAATGATGATGACATTTGTTAAGCACTTACTATGTGCCAAGCACTGTTCTAAGCGCTGGGGGGATACAAGGTACTCAGGCTGTCCCACATGGGGCTCACAATCTTAATCCCCATTTTACAGATGAGGGAACTGAGGCACAGAGAAGTGAAGTGACTACCCCAAAGTCTCACAGCTGACAAGCGGCAGAACCGGGATTAGAACCCATGACCTCTGATTCCTAAGCCTGTGCTCTTTCCTCTGAGCCACACTGATTCTCCACTTGACACAGAATAAGTGCTTAATAAATACCATTCATAGTTCTAGTTTCAAAATGGAGTCCAAGGTGTGCGCGAGTGATTGGGAGTAGACTAGTCGGGCAATTCAATAGAAAGCTGACGCCCAGAAAGTTTGTGTTTGTGAATGGAACATCTCTGTCACTGGCCCAGAATTTAAGATTCGGTTTACCACTCTGAAGGTTGAGTTATGCAAAACTCCATTCTGTAAATCCAACTGTTTTTAGGACATTAGATTCAAGTATTTGTTAGTCTTATAATGAAGTAAGCAATTTACTTTGGATGGTACTTAGCAGCCAGGTAGCTTGGAGCTTGTCTATGTTGTGATCCCGAGGAACACTTTCAAAGGACTTTGGAAGAGGTATTTCAAGGATCAATGCTGGTTTCATTACAGCTTTCATGGTTAATCAATGAGACACACTCTATGTAGCTCTAACATACATGACACTGGTCCCATTTTGTATGCTGTAGACTGACTAATCCAGGATCTGAAGGTAACAGGCTAATATTTCTTAGTCCTTTTTTCTTCTGGCCCATCTCAAGAGATCTGCAAGTTAGCATAATGTTTGACTTGAGTACCTTGGGAAGATTAAAATGGAATTGATGATTTAGAGGGACAAATAGCAGTACTGTTGTTCTTCAGTGCATTGAAGAAGGCACATGTAATATTTCAAAATAAAATGGTATTTTGAAGAATAAAAATCAATGAAACCTAAAATGAGGCATCAATTTAAGCTGCACGAAATGCTTCTGAATGGCTTTCTTTCTTCTTTCTTTTGTTGAGGGAGTTCTAGAAGTTACAGTTTAGAAAGAATAATGTTACTTTTTGAGGAAAAAGTGGAAGGAAAATCAAAGATACCATCATTATGCAGAATGGATACCTCACACCCTTGCTCTGTATATATGCAAAATGTCAAGATATTTTCATAGGTCACAGTGATGCTCATTTAAATGCTAAATAGGATTAAGTCTCCAGACTGGAGTCAGAGAGCAGGCTGACTTTTAGCCCCCAGAAGGCAGCACTCTGGAAGTTTACCTAGAGTGCTTTGGCAAGAAGGCTTTCTCCCAACACATAAGTTGCTTTAGGATGTTTGGGGCGAACAAAGTGCTGGCTGATCTCCTGCAGGATCGCTGGAACCATAATAATAATGGTAATAATAATGATGATGATGGTATTTGTTAAGGGCTTACTATGTGTCAAATACTGTTCTAAGCACTGGGGGAAATACAAGCAAATCAGGTTGGGCACAGTCCCTGTCCCCACATGGGGCTCACAGTAGAAGCAGCGTGGCTCAGTGGAAAGAGCCCGGGCTTTGGAGTCAGAGGTCATGGGTTCAAATCCCGGCTCTGCCAATTGTCAGCTGGGTGACTTTGGGCAAGTCACTTAACTTCTCTGGGCCTCAGCTACCTCATCTGTAAAATGGGGATTAAGACTGTGAGCCCCACGTGGGACAACCTGATCACCTTATATCCTCCCCAGTGCTTAAAACAGTGCTTTGCACATAGTAAGCGCTTAACAAATGCCATCATCATTATTATTATTATTAATTGCCATTTTACAGCTGATAACTGAGGCGTAGATAAGTGAAGCGACTTACCCAAGGTCACCTAGCTGACAAGCGGCAGAGTCGAGATTAGAACCCAGGCTCTTCTGCCTCCCAAACTTGTGTTTTATCCACTAGGTCATGCTGCTTCTCTTGAGGGGAGCTTACCATCTAGATGATAGCAGAGTGGTCGAACTAGGCATCCACCCTGGCATTTCTAGGGCAGGGGAGGGGGTGAATGCACTTGTCCAGATGCCTGAAGCCATGAAGTCACTCCCTTTCCCTCCTCATTGATCTCTCCTGGCCTCCCCCAGTGTTACCGGGGGAAGAGAGGAAGGCCTCCCCTCCCTGCTGCCTTGTCATTCAAAATTGTAAGCTCGTTGTGGGCAGGGAACATGCCTAACAACTCTGTTATGCTGTACTCTCTGAAGTGCTCAGTCCAGTGCTCTGCACACAGCAAGCGCTCAAATTGATTCACTCGAAAACTGCCCCGCCTGGGATTTCTCTCCTGATGGTACTCAGTGTGTCAATGACATGAAGCAGAAACTTTAGTCCATCAATCAATCAGTACTGAGCTCTTCCTGCATGCAGATCACTGTACTAAGCGCTTGGGAGAGTATAGTATAACAGAGTTGGTAGGCTCTGGCTGCCCAAAGGGGAAGCCCCACACTAATATGGTTATGGTTTTCACCTTCCCCCCGCAAACCCAACAGATTCCGATGTGATTTCAAAAAAACCAAAATCCTAACTCTCTTACTTCATCCAGTATCTTCCAACTATAAAGCACCTCAAGCATTTCCAATCATTAAACTATGGATTCATTAATGGACCATTAAGAAGGTCGAGAATGGAAAAGCTCAATAATAGCTAGTCCGAGTTAGCTGATCACGACTTAACAATTTTTCTGACTTGAGGTTACATTTGGGGGAAATCGCCAAGGAAACTGGATCTGAGCACCCCTGGTACCCTTCCTCCAAGCCCTGACTTGAGAGAGAATTTCTGCAAGGTCAGTTACTGACAGGAGGAGATTATTATCAACCATAAATAAGGATTTTATTTCCTGGGTATTTTGCAGCCCTTTGATAGATACTCCGGAAGGCTAGATTAAAGAATAATGTTGTATTTGTACTTCATATCATATGCATCAGAGGAGCTGTCGTGTCAAAAATATATGATAAGATGCTAAAATATCATCAGTGTTTATGTTTTATTGCCCTTTTCAAGGTTGCTGTTGGCTAAAAGGCTCACTTCTTTGCCTTTTTCAAGGATTCTCCCTTATGCTAGGAATGACATTAAAATTCAAGGCTATCAATCTTTGAACTATCTATCAGTGTCTTAGCATCCCAAAATTCATCTGTGACCTGGTGCGTTGGAAAAGTTGAAGTCATTTTTGTGCTGCCTGGACAGATTCTTTTTAAGGCCAATCAATCCATCAATCAATGGTATTTATTAAGCGCATACTAGGTGCAGAGCACTGTACTAAGAGCTTGGGGGAGAGCACAATTACAGCAGAGTTGGTGGACAGGTTCCTTGCCCACAGTGAGTTTACAGTGTAGAGGGGGAGCCGGCCATGCCGATATCTGAGAAAAGGCTGTTCTCTCTCTGGGCTGCCTTAGTCTTTGCCCAACTCCTGTCTCCGGGTCGTAACATCCGACCTGCAGTCACGAAGCTTTCCTCACCCTGCCCTATGTGGGGCCCGGGCTGACAGAAAGCTCAGGTGCTTTGGAGAGGTGGCATCCCGAAACCCAATTCTGTAATTGGAAGGGAATCAAAGGGTAACTCCTTAGGAGCTCGGGGTATCGGACTCTAGGACCGGAGCTGACTTGGACTTATTTCATCCAAAAACCCAAATGACCTTTAAGATGGACGTTCACTTTGGGGGAAAGTTGGGTGAGGGTTGGAGGGTTGCCTTTAAAACCAGAGTGGATGGCTAAAAATAATCAACTTCTGGAGGTCCTGTCATGAAAGAAGCCAAGATGACCAAATCCCCTAAGGATTTTGTATCTTTGAACTTGCAATGAGAAAAGTGAGTTCACCTTTAGAATGATGTCCTTAGATATGCAGCAGTCTCTAGGTAAATATTATTATTATGTTGCCAACTTGTACTTCCCAAGCGCTTAATACAGTGCTCTGCACACAGTAAGTGCTCAATAAATATGATTGAATGAATGAATGGATTATTAAATAATAACATTAATGGTATTTGTTAAGCGCTTACTTTATGCAAAACACTGTTCTAAGCACTGGGGGGATACAAAGTGATCAGGTTGTCCCACATGGGGCTCACAATCTTAATCCCCATTTTACAGATGAGGTAACTGAGACACAGAGAAGTGAAGTGGCTTGCCCAAAGTCACACAGCTGACAATTGGTGGAGCTAGGATTTGAACCCATGACCTCTGACTCCAAAGGCCGTGCTCTTTCCACTGAGCCATGCTGCTTCTCAAAGCAGCAAACAAAAATTAAAGCAACAAAAGGTAACCCAGAACAGAAATGCTATTTGGAGGAAGCAGAGATTGCCTTGTGAAGGCTTCATCTGCTCAGACCACAATAATAATAATAGTAATGATAATAATAACTGTGGTATTTAAGGTGCTTACTTGGCATTGCTCAAAGTGCTGGGGTAGATACAAGATAATTGGATTGGACACAATCCCTGTCCTGCAGTAGGACTCACAGTCTTAATCCCCATTTTACAGATGAGGTAACCGCGGCCCAGAGAAGTGAAGTGGCTTTCTCAAGGTCACACAGCAGTCAAGTGGTGGAGCTGGGATTAGAATCAATCAATCAATCAATCGTATTTATTGAGCACTTACTGTGTGCAGAGCACTGTACTAAGCGCTTGGGAAGTACAAGTTGGCAACATACCTTCCAACTCCCAGGCCCGTGCTCTGTCTACTAGGCCACGCTGCTGAATGAGGCTGCCAGTAGGGCCTGATAAAGGCAGGATATATGTTGAATGTCAGCTCTGCCTCTGTGCAAGATAGTTCTTGCCTCTGTAAAACTCAGTTCAACCTTTCTCCCCGAAATGGTCCTCTCAGCCCCTATCCAAGCTAACTCTCAGTGACCAGAACACTAATAATAACGGTAGTACTTAAGCATTTACTATGTGCCAAGCACTGTTCTGAGCGCTGGGGGAGATACAAGGTTACCAAATCGTCCCAGATGGGGCTCACAGTCTTAATCTCCATTTTACAGTGAAGTGACTTGCCCAAAGTCACCCAGTTGACAAGTGGCAGAGCCGGGATTACAACCCATGGCCTCTGACTCCCAAGCCCTTACTCTTTCCACTAAGCCACGCTGCTTCTCAGAAGCCTCAGTTTAATTCAGTAGCATGCTGATTTGTAGCGGGGGTCTCTGTTCCGTGTCCCAGCAGGTCTGCGTCAGGACCCCATCAGAGACGTTTGCTTCAGTTGTGCCGTCATCACCTCTGCCACCGCCACCATTGTTACTGACGTGACTGAACTGGATGCAGGCAGCTCAAGACAGCGACAGAATAGTGGGATGGTGAGGAGCGCAACTGGAGGAGTTGGTAAGTCTTCAAGTTTCCCCCATGCCTTCTCTCTCTTTCATGGCATCCTTTTCCCGTGAAGCCAAACCAGCTCACCAAGGAATTTAGGGCCCATGATAGACTTCATCAGCTCACTAGCAGGACCTCCCCCATTCCAAATATGGCATTAATTGGCACGCAGAACTTTATGGACCACAAGCCTGATTTCTGAAACACATAGAAGAGTAAAACACAGAATAGTAAGAGCGAGGCCTCCTTTTAGTAATCCCGATCTACTTCAAAAAGTGCCTTTTAAAGGCTCAGTGAGAGAGTCGTATAAGCAACTGTTGCATCTTGAGAACTGGGAAAGGAAGACAGAACGAATATCCCCCTCCGGGCATATAATCTCACCTGTGAAATAACTGCAGCAGTCCAGGGATTAACTGCTTTGTGCATGCTGCAGTGGAATTCTTCAAACTGGTGGTGAGTTGTAAATGGTTATTCTGACTATGTGCTGAGGAGGCAGCAAAAAAAAAAAAAAAAGAAACTGATGTGTTTGCACTAATGAATTGAGCACTAGTTATTGAAACAGAAAATTCATTTTGAGAAAAATAATAATCATTTTTCCCTTTTCTGCTAGACGATACATATTTTGCTGCGGGCTGTGTTGGGTGGTTTCATACATGCTGAAATCAGCAAAAATTAAAAATTCTAATAATTAATTTTACATGCATGGTTTAAAAAATTGAATCCCACAAAGCTTTAGACTCTGAAAATTAATGGACTGCATTAAAAGTGTGTTGTGCACCAGTGATTAATTTAAAGTGGAGAAATAGTAAAACATAAATGGAATTTTTCTAACATAGGTCGTTTGTCGGAAAATCCTAGAGGAGTTAAGCATGCTGTTTGCAATATGCCGTATGTAAATATAAGCTGTACTTGCAAGTGTTGTTTTTTTTTTTTAGTTTTACTTTTTCATTTTACATGGTAACACATAATCTCCAATGGAATCCAATAAATAACTCCTAGATTTAGGATCCCTGAAAGGAGTTCAGCCAACCATTCCTGGCTGAGATTGTGCATGCTGCAGTGGAATTCTTCCCCCTCCCCATCCCCCCAGCCTTACCTCCTTCCCCTCCCCACAGCACCTGTATATATGTATATATGTTTGTATGTATTTATTACTCTATTTATTTATTTCTTTTATTTGTACATATTTATTCTATTTATTTTATTTTGTTAATATGTTTTGTTTTGTTCTCTGTCTCCCCCTTCTAGACTGTGAGCCCACTGTCAGGTAGGGACCGTTTCTATATGTTGCCGACTTGTACTTCCCAAGCGCTTAGTACAGTGCTCTGCACACAGTAAGCGCTCATTAAATACAATTGAATGAATGAATGAATGAATTGGAAGTTGATTTCAAGCACCCACCCCGTCCCTGGGACAAGGCATCACCCTGAGTTAGCAGATTGCACATTTAGAGACGGATTGGACGTTTTCACTGGTTATAAACTGATCACTACTCTTTACTTGGTGAATGGTTTCAACAGCAGTTATTGTACAAAGGGAATAATCAAAGAAAATCCAAGAACAGGCACCTTTTCTTGAATCTTGCATTTGCCCGTAGTTGAAATGAGGGGCTCCTCTTTGTCGGAAACACACCCCTTAGTAATGTCTCCGAGGCCCACTCAGAAGGTTAGTCTCTCGGAGGGCTTCCGAGCAGTGAGCTGATGCCCGTTCGGGAACTTTAAGAAAGTGTCTGGCCCTTTTAGCCTCCAAATATACGGGCTATATTGGTCTGAACCACAATCTGTGGTGTGGTGGGTCTGGAGAGGGAAAGAATTCCCGACAGGGAGAAAGGCGTGAGCCAGGGATCGGTGGCCCGAGAGTCGAGATGGAAATACACTACGAAGGTTGGTTTGGGAAGAGCCGTTGAAGAGAGCAGATAAGAAGGTTGCCTAGTGGATAGAGCATAGGCCTGGGAGTGAGAAGGACCTGGGTTCTAATCCCACCTCCACTGCTTGTCTGCCGTGTGACCTTGGCCAAGTCATTGTATTCATTTATTTATTTTATTCATCTATTTATTTATTTATTTATTTATTTATTTATTATTTATTTATTAAATATTACATATTTATTACTCTGTTTATTTATTTATTTATTTTACTTGTACATATCTATTCTATTTATTTTATTTTCTTAATATGTTTGGTTTTGTTCTCTGTCTCCCCCTTCTAGACTGTGAGCCCGCTGTTGGGTAGGGACTGTCTCTGTGTGTTGCCAACTTGTACTTCCCAAGCACTTAGTACAGTGCTCTGCACACAGTAAGCACTCAATAAATGCGATTGATTGATTGATTGAATGATTTCACTTCTCTGGGGCCTCAGTTACCTCATCTGTAAAATGGGGATTAAGATTAGGGGCCCCATGTGGTATAGGGACTGTCTTCAACCCAAGTTGCTCGTATCCACCCCAGCACTTAGAACAGTCCCTGGCACGTAGCAAACATTTTACAAATGTCACTGTTATTATTATTGGCGGCACTGCCTCCCAGATGGGCTTCTGCCACCTGGAAGTGGACAGTCACGTTCCCATGGTAACTAGAAACTGCCTGGCCACTATGTGGCCCAGCTATTGGGAGTTACTGATCCCTGATCTAGAACTCTACATGAGTATAATCAAATTTCCCATCATTAACCACGGGGACCGTGTGCAGAAACTGGAAAATGCCAGGTACTGAGGAGGCATAGCAGATTTCATGGCAGCTTTCCATAGAAAGTGTCTTCTCCAAAGAAGGGATCAGCAGAATTCCAGGGAACTGCAGCTTTTGTTCCAAATGTCCGGATTTATCAAAGAATAGAGACATCATTAACATAGATTTCTGACAGATTCCAGAAGTAAGGCAAAACCACCCCATTATGACTAAAAGATCATTTTGAGCCAGTGTATTCCTATGCACTAAAAACAAGAATTGAATGTCTCTCTACTCATCAATCAAAATGTCCCCATTAATTTTCCGCATAAAATAGCATGAAACATATAATCCTATATTAAAAAATGAAATTACCACCCATTCATTTAATTTTATTTGAAAAATTGAGGATTAAATATTCAGACTTTTCTTCTATTGTTGACTAGGACTGTGACCTTGGGTATGTCACCCAGACTGTCTCTTGGTCTCTGTTTCTGCAAGTGGAAAAATGAGAGTATGAATCCAGCTGCCTGGTCCTCATGGAAATTCAATCGTTTCTGCTATTAAGTGGGTTTTTGTTATGACATCTGTCCGTAGTGTGATGGAAATATTAGGAAACATTCAGCACGTGACCCAAGTGTATTCTGAATATATTGTGATTGACAAGTTGATGCAAGTAGAGATTGTGTGCCACAAGAAGTGTGTGTCTGTGTGTGTGTGGCATTGATTAATCCATACTGTTCACTGGGGACAGAACACTGTACTAAGCACTTGGGAGAGTTCAGTAGAATTGGTAGACCTGATCCCTGCCCACATAGAGCTTAGAAATAAATTACAGAGAGGAGAAACTGCAGAATATAAGGGTATGTGCGTAAGAAGTGTGTCAGTGGGTGGAGAATCAGAAGCGTATGGGGCATGGACTCATTCATTCATTCAATTGTATTTATTGAGCGCTTACTGTGTGCAGAGAACTGTACTAAGCGCTTGGGAAGTACAAGTTGTCAACATATAGAGATAGTCTCTACCCAACAGTGGGCTCACAGTCTAGATAGTCTCTACCCAACAGTGGGCTCACAGTCTAGAAGGGGGAGACAGAGAACAAAACATATGAACAAAATAAAATAAATGGAATAAGTATGTTCAAATAAAATAAATAAATAAATAGAGTAATAAATACGTACAATTTATATACATATATACAGGTGCTGTGAGGACTCAATTGAATAGACCAGACAGAAGGGAGGGAGAAGGGGGTGGAAAGACGAGAAAATAAGAGTTTGGAGAGGGAAGTCTTCCTGGAGGAGACGAGATTTTACTAAGTCTTAAATAGGGGAGTGTGGGGGTCAAGATGGGATTCTGCTTCACTTCCCAGCCTCTGCCTCCATTTCTGTTCTGCCTGTTAGCAGTGCTCCACTGTGCCATTCTTGGTGGGTCTTTGAGTATTTGCAACTTTAATAAAATAATAATGGCAAGGAGTAAAAGCATTCTGCTAGTAACAGGTGTACAAGTGATGCCAAGAAGAAGAACGCAATTAGTTTGGTGCCAGAACTCAGTGTTATAAAGATACATGCAACAATGCTTTAATTCCATTATTGTTACCTTTATTAATATTAGTATTAAAGAATACATAATATAGAAAAATAATTTAGACATTGGTATTAAAATATGGCAATCAAAGTGGTTTCTTCAAGCCACCTACCCTGCTAACCCATTCAGTCCAATCCAATCAGTGGTTACTGTGATGCAATTTTCGGAAATTCAAGGTTCTTCAAGGACTCAGATATCATGAATAGCAGAAGCGACTTGGGATAATAACTGATTTCATTTAAACTAATATTGTATAGTTCTAATTATAGTGTACTCTATCAAATTGTGAATTTTGTCTAGCCATAACTTTGCAAATTAGTCTACCCTATTGGATAGCCTTTTTGAGTTCTGAGACCACCACCTGACACCTCTTCTGTAACTTTTGGACTGTAACAACCCTCCTTACAGTGTCACCATACTACAGTGCCCACGCCTGTGTCTTGGAATCTCTTCTGTTCGCTTCCTCCTCCACTTCCTCCTCCTCCTCTTCTTACTCATCCTTCCCAAGGTTGTTATTCCTTACCGTTGGAGATTTTAAAAGTAAGTGGAATGGGAGAGTGACTTGAATGTTTACAAGCTATCTGTCAGAATCGTATCCTGTGCTGTGTCAAGTTGTTGACGTTTAGGGCCTCCCAACATTATTGTATTTCTTTTGAGATTTTTTTGAATGAGTATGCACACACACACAAACACACACATGTATTCTGATGAATGGTGAAAGGCAACTTATATATTTTTCGGTTGAAACACCACACTGGCTGAGGTTGATCATTTTAGCCATGTCTGTGATTGTAGCTGAAAGTTCTTCAGTACATGAACAGCAGGAACTAGGAGCACATTACCGCTGACAAAGCCTGGAAAATAAATGCTTTGTGACATTCACCACCTTATTTGAAATGACTCCACTGTTCACACAGTGCCTTTCAGTCAAAGGGAGTCAAAAATCTACTATCTCAATCGCCCCAGATGAGCCTTCTAAGAGATGGTTAATTAATCAAGCAATCAATAATTTATCGAGCACTTACTGTGTACAGAGCTCTGTACTAAGCACTTGGGAGAGTACACTATGACTCAGGTAATAATAATAATAATGATGGCATTTATTAAGCGCTTACTATGTGCAAAGCACTGTTCTAAGGGAGGTTATAAGGTGATCAGGTTGTCCCATGGGGGGCTCACATTCAATCCCCATTTTACACATGAGGCAACTGAGGCACAGAGAAGTTAAGTGAATTGCCCAAAGTCACACAGCTGACAATTGGTGGAGCCGGGAGAGTAAACATTCCCTGCCCACAAGGATCTTATCATTTGATTTTATGAGATACTTTGATGTGGAAAATCTTTTTGGTTATTAGGCATCTCTCCATTCAGCTTTCCACTTTTAAAAGCAAATATTCTCAGAAAGATAGAAATCCTAATACATGGGTATTTAAGGAAGTTGTTGAGAATTTAAACCTCTAATTTTAGAAAATTTTCTTTCGATTACGTATTTTTCTTGTTATGAGTCTTCCAAGTTTTGATGACGATGTGAAGAAGAGAAAAAAGAAACATTGGGGAATAAAACCCGTTGACTGAGTTATAATTCCATTGAAGATTTTTAATTGTATCGGACAAATAGTAAAATCTCAGCGATGAATTGGTCCCTGGAAGTCACCCTTTTATACCTGTTTGCCTTCATAAAGACCAGATTTGCCTTAAGCAATCAAAAATCCAATTAGCTGTATATTTTTGTTCAAAGAGATTCTCACCTTCTCTTAGTCATATATCTATCTCTCCATTCTGTTTCTCCTCCCATCTCAAGTGTGTGTGGGGGCTGTCTCTCTGCTAGATTGTAAAATCGTCAAGGGCAGGGATCATGTATAGAGAAGCAACCTGGCTCAGTGGAAAGAGCCCGGGCTTTGGAGTCAGCGGTCATGGGTTCAAATCCCGGCTCCACCAATTGTCAGCTGTGTGATCTTGGGCAAGTCACTTAACTTCTCTGTGCCTCAGTTACCTCATCTGTAAAATGGGGATTAAGACTGTGAGCCCCCTGTGGGGCATCCTGATCACCTTGTAACCTCCCCAGTGCTTAGAACAGTGCTTTGCACATAGTAAGTGCTTAATAAATGCTATTATTATTATTATTATTATGTCTTCTCCCTAGAGTTAATTGTTTCTCCCACCCCCCACCAGCCCAAAGCACTTAATGCAGTGCCTTGCACTCGGTAATACTATTGATTAGTGGATTTCAATGACCAGCCTTTTTCAGAATCAGGAAGTCTCACACTTTGATGAATTTACTGTTTTTCTGGAGGACATTTGGGGTAAAACAGCCGAAGAGAGTTTTGGGGTGGGGACAGATAGTGGCCAAAGTAAGGAATTCCTGAAGGAAAAGTGGCCGCAGACTTTGGGGGGAAAGTAAGGAGAAAATGAGTGTCAGTGGCAGATCTGGGTCCATTTCCTCAGGAGCTTCAGTGGTCATCAATGTGTTTCCTGCCCCAAACCATCATCGTGATCTCAGTGCTTCACAACCTCTTCAATCCTGAACTGTCAGGACACATATGCCCAAACAGCTGACACTAAAATGTAGATTGGTTAGATTCTAATCCTCAGTGCCTGATTTTAGAATCAGAAGCGGCTTGGCCTAGTGGATAGGCCAGGGCTGGGAGTCAGGGGGACCTGGGTTCTAATCCCAGCTCTGCCCCTCGTTGGCCATGAGACCTTGGGGAAGTCACTTCTCTGGGCCTCAGTTACTCCATCGGTAAAATGAGGATTAAGACTGTAAATCCCACGTGGGACATGAAAGGTGTCTAACTTGATTAGTTTGTATGAACCCAAGTGGTTAGTTCAGTGCCTGACATAGATGACGCATTTAACAAATACCGTTTTAAAAACATCCGTTGAACAACCGGAAATAGGAGTCGAGAGAAGGTTTTGTGGTTTTTGTGCGTGTGTTGTCATCTGCAAATGCTCCACATCAATCAATCCATCAATCAATCAGTTGTATTTATTGAGAGCTTACTGTGTGCAGAGCACTGTACTAAGCGCTTGGGAAGTACAAGTTGGCAACATATAGAGACAGTCCCTACCCAACAGTGGGCTCACAGTCTAATAGGGGGAGACAGACAACAAAACCAAACATACTAACAAAATAAAATAAAAAGAATAGATATGTACAAGTAAAATAAATAAATAAATGAATGGAGTAATAAATATGTAATTCGGGCCCCTGAAGCTGGTAACCTGATGAACGATTCACTTGGCTTTTCAAAAGCAAACTTTGATCATCCTCTTCCCACTCTTGCTCCACGTTGGTGGCTTTTTTCATGATCCAATTTACCTTTCCAGTTCAATTGATCACAAACAGCACCGAAGACAGATGATTCTGAGATGTTCGCCTCCCTCCCAGGCAGAGATTTTTGTATATGTGTGAAACGCTCTTGAAAATTACTATCCATCAATTTGATGTTTGATAGAGTCCTAATTAGAGAGTTCATTCCGGAGACAGTGATGAGCTTCATCGATTAATGGACCATGCTGTCTTATCAATTCGTACCATTGGCCTCTTCACGTTTTTGCATAAATTAACGTGAAAAGAATACTTCTGTTAAAAGTTGAAAAATTGAAATGGTGTATTTTAAGGACAGATGCTCATACGGTGAGGTAACAAATCCTTCTTTAGATTGCAAAGCCATTTAAAATGTGTGCAAAGCTCACCTGGGAGGTAGAAATTAATTGTTTGAGGCCGTATGGAACAGGCGTGAGACTAGTAATCAGGAGACCTGGGTTCTAATCTTAGTTGTACTACCAGCCTCCTATGCACCTTGGGTGAGCCACTTAAATTCTCCATACCTCTGTTACCTGTTCTGGAAAATGAGCTGAAAACACCTGCTAAAATACAGGCATTGTGAGATTGTGAGCCTCCTGTAGGAGAAGGACTGAGTCTGGAATGATCATCTTGCACTCCCTAAGCACTCAGCATGATACTTTGTTACCTACTGAATGCCATAATGATCAATTATTATTTTTCACAGCCCCAACCTCAGTTGGTATTTTTATCTCTTCTGAGCTATCCTTATTTGGATCCTTACAAAACTGCAATACATTATGTTCGATGTTTGTCTCAACCTGAAGTGAAAATCAGGGAAATAATTGGTGGGTGTCTAGAGTTATGACTGCTTTCATGAGCAATGGATCTAGTCTTTTTTCTTTTAAATAGAAATGCTCATTTTCTTTGTGAAAGACCTTATTTACAAGTGAAAGGCTGGTTTTGGATATTACCCTATGCTACCAAAGTCACGATAATTGCAAAATATAATACCATTTGAAGAGCACTACCTAAAACTAAAAAAACCCAGTGTGAAGTTCTGTGTAGCAACAAAGGGGTACTCTACTGGTTATTGGCAAGATACGTTGCAGAAGTGGGATCAGTGAGATGCAGGAAACTGGAAAGGCATGAGGCCAGTCATGATTTTTTTTAAACAGCTAATAAATAAAAGGTCCAGGGTCAGTTCAACTTGTCCTGCCCAACAACTTCTAGAAAGAGCTTCTTCAACTAATCTTTTTAGTTGTATTTTAGAGATTAAGCTATTATTGATAATTTCTTGATTTGCATTATTTTAAATTAATACATAACTTATGAAATGAAGTGCATTGTATCAGTAAGGCATGCCCTTTTCAGTAAAAAAAAAAACCCCTCTGTGCTAGTATATCTGACTTTAAGGCATCTCATCGATTATCTCCCTTCTAATAATAATAATAATAATAATGGCACTTATTAAGCATTTACCATGTGCAAAACACTGTTCTAAGTGCTGGGGAGGTTACAAGGTGATCAGGTTGTCCCACGGGGGGCTCACAGTCTTAATCCCCATTTTACAGATGAGGTCACTGAGGCACAGAGAAGTTAAGTGACTTGCCCAAAGTCACACAGCTGACAGTTGGCGGAGCTGGGATTTGAACCCATGACCTCTGACTCCAAAGCCTGTGCTCTTTTCAGTGAACCAGGAGAACAGATTTTTGATCCCCATTTTACAGTTGAGGAAATGGAGGCACAGAGAAGTGAAGTGACATGTCCAAGGTCACACAGCAGGCAAGGAGTCAGGATTAGAACCCAGGTCTTCTGACTTCCAGACTCATGTTATTTCCACTAAATTGTGCTTCATCTAATTCTCTTCTTTCCACCACCTGTTTCCTACCCATGTCCTTTCTTCCTGGAACTCCCTCTGACTTCATATTCAGTAAAGTCTTTCTTCAAAAATGTTTCTGAAATCCTACCTCCTCCAGGAAGCCTTCACTGATTGATGTCTACATTTCTAATTGGACAGTGAAAAAAAAAGTGTAATGAAGCAGGAAAACAGTAAATTTTCAAACCAAGGAAAGTAAATATTTTTTCACGTGTCAAAAAAATTTGTAGATTGTCAAAAGGTCAGTTCTGGCATAGAATAACTTTTGGGTTCCATCTATATGATAACAAATCATAATCTTTCTACTTCTAAAGTGAATGTGTGTGTATGTTTCAGTACTCTTCTTATTGTCATACAGAAATCTTACAAAATGCATGTCACATTGTGAAGAGAAAATTCACTGCAAGTACTTTCTCATGTTAACAAAGCATATGATTATCAGTTTACATCTTTAATCTGTCGTATAATTACTGTACTTGGGTGGAATGATTTAGAATTAGCTGAAGTGAACATCTGCAGGAGGCTGCCTTATCTTATAGTCTTCATAGTGACCTATTGCAATCACTCTGTCTCCCCAAATATCTTTTTTATTAGTTTCTGTATTAGCAGAGGTGTACATAATTATATGGTAAACATCAGCTCATCAGGTATCACAATAGGCTAATAAAGTGCTCAAACGATTCATACATCTTTTCAAAAGACTTTTATTACCTATATTATGGGGATAACTTTGGAAATTCTGAAGTGTACTCTGATATCTTATCTAATGAGAGAGAATAATTTCCTACAGTGTTCCGCAAGACTTCTTTTAAAGAAACAGTCCCTTTAGAAGAGAAATATCACCAACTCAGACCCCCAAGGGCAAATAGCAATCAATGGTAATCAGTTAGAGCCTATTGTGTGTGGAGCACTGTACTAAGTGCTTGGGAGAGTTCATTAAATAGGCAGGAATACCACCATCAGTTCTAACAATTTTCAAGTTGCCACTCATTTGAGTGCAAATATTTTCCCTTCTCCCTGTTAACTAAATGCAGAGGGGGTCAAAGATGAGCAGCAACAGACTCATGCTCATGAAGTAAGACAAAATGTTCTGAAATGGAAATAGTCCTCAAAGTTTGCTTCGTCAAGCCCTTCATAGATAGGTAATTTTTTTAATGGCATCAGAAGACCAAACAGTAAAGTTAGTGCCAAGTCATAGTTTATTCATTCATTCAATCGTATTTATTGAGCACTTACTGTGTGCAGAGCACTGTACTAAGCGCTTGGGAAGTACAAGTTGGCAACATATAGAGACGGTCCCTACCCAACAGCAGGCATCATTTAAAGGCTTCTCCTCCAGTATTATCAGATTCATCACGAAGGAGATACTTGGGGAAAAGCTTGATCATAAAACAGTTCATCATAAAAGCCCTGACTAGACTTTGTGGGGCTTTTTAGAAAAGTAGTAGTAATAATGATAATAATAATTATGGTCTTTGTTAAGCAGTTATTATGTGCCAAGCACTCTTCTTAGCGCTGGGGTAGATACAAGATGATCAGCTTGTTCCACGTGGATGGAGCTCACAGTCTCAATCCCCATTTTAAAGATGAGATAACTGAGGCACAGAGAAGTTAAGTGACTTGCTCAAGGTCACACAGCAGACAAGCGGCGGAGGCGGAATTAGAACCCACGACTTCTGACTCTCAAACCTGCGCTCTTGCCACTAGGCCAAGTATCATTAATTCTTTATTCATTTATAATCACATCATTAGGTTATAAACGTTTTAGTCGCTGGCACTGTGTCTTTTTTTCTCTTTGGAGCTCTCCCAAGTACTTCATTCAGTGCTTTGTACACCTTAGGTGAGCAATAAATGCTGTTGATCGGTTGGTTGATAGTGCTTGTCGAGTGGTTATTCATTGACCCCTGGAGGGTAGAGTCATGCAGTCTAGGAGTTGAAATAATCTCAAGTGGAGAATCAGCCTGGTCAGATTGATTTTTATTCTCGTATTCCAGGAATTAAAATTTTTTCCCATAGGTGTGCATAGTAGATTGCTCCATATAGCCAAATAGCTCTAACTGACATGACCATCCATGACACATTCTTGTAAAATCCTAACTAAAACAAAGTTCATGGAGATTGAATACACATTCTCCTTTCACTTATTTGAAATATTCATATTTTTCCTGATACTGAGTTGAAGCCAAGCTGTTGTTTTTTCCTGGCGAAGCCCAACTTTTAAAGTCATCTCTGTTGCATTCAATCATTGTGTCACTGATTATCCATTTCATAAAATCAGTCAGTGTAGAACCATTTCTTATAATCACCTTCTTAATGTACAAACTTGCACAGGAGGCTAGATGCCATTTACAAAGACCTGAAGGCGTCTGTTAATTCCCTTCTCAAAATTTGTTGATGCAGAATGAAAAGAAGTACATCTCCTCTCTCTTCTTGCATTAAAAGGTGCCCATCTTTAAAAAATCCAGGATTATTGTGCCTCTGTTGTGCTCTAGAGAAGCAGCGTGGCTTAGTGGAAAAAGCACAGGCTTTGGAGTCAGAGGTCATGGGTTCAAATCCCTGCTCTGCCACATGTCTGCTGTGTGACCTTGGGCAAGTCACTTAACTTCTCTGAGCCTTAGTTACCTCATCTGTAAAATGGGGATGAAGACTGTGAGCCCCCCATGGGACAACTTGATCACCTTGTATCCCCCCAGCGCTTAGAACAGTACTTTGCACATAGTAAGCGCTTAACAAATTCCATAATAATAATAATAATTATAATAATAATAATAATAATATTAATTATTAATAATTATTATATTATATTATATATTATAATATATAATAATATATAATATATTAATAATATATATATTATATATATAATAATATATATAATAATATATAATATATTATATATTATTAATTAATAATAATAATAATAATTATTATTATTATTATTATTATTATCTATTTCACATTATTTAACCTTTATTTGAACTTGTTTAGCTTCCCATGCTTGATGACTTGATATTTCGAAAGATTTTTTTTTTTTAGGTGAGAACTTGTAACTTCCTTCTCTTTTTCTTGGTAACAGGGACATTTGCAGTGTAGATATGATCCACTATGATCCTACTTAATCTGAAGTCACTCTTTCTAGCTGAAAAAATTCTGTAGACTAATGCGTATTTTCTAAATTTCATCACCCCTACCACGTTCAACACCATTTATTCTGCCCAATTGTGCCTGACCTCCTGCGAACAACCACGCCTATGGAAAGTTGCAGAATGATTGCGAATAAGGCACCTCTCCAGCTGGAAATAGCAAACAAAACCTGGAGTTCAGTAGAGCATGACTAATTCACTCTTTCAGGACAGCTGGGAACTGTAAAGGAACTTTGAGGCCCATTTCTTTTCTTGAAAAAAGAATACTTAAAAGGACCCGGTAACCTGTTGGTCCATTTCCATCATGTGATTTTGTTTTGGTAACCTCTGAGCCTTGGGAGAACTTGGAGTCAATGCAAGAATTAGACCCTAGTTAGGTGAGGTATCTTGGGACTTCAGGCTATGTTGTTTTCCATTTCTGCACACTTTTTAATCCATTTAACTGTGACAGATATATAATCCAGTCATTTTCACAAACGTCAGGAGATTAATATGATTTCTTAACTCAAAAGGACAAAAATCCTTCTTTTTTTTCAATCCACCAAAATGATATTTGGATCAAGTACTGCAGTTTCCTCCCACCTCATTATAGTAAGATCCCAGGTAAACATTAGGCCTTGGAAAGAAAATGGTGTTTTGAGGTGATTTATTTTTAAGTCAAGCAGGGCATTGTTATAATAGAGCTGCACTTGAAAGACAATTATTGTGAAAATTGAGAAGTGGATGCTATAAAATAAATATTTTTATTGCAGTGCCATGAGATTGGGAATGTTGTCATTTGTGGATGATAACTTCTTAATTTAGAACTTGCTTGGCAGTGTTGCGACTGTGAGTAAGACTCAAATAGCAGGAATGAAAAGGTACAAATATTTACAGAAAACAAAAGAAACCACCAGGATTAAAGAGCGTGCTATCCACAAATAACATTGCTGTTTAACTGTGTAGTTTAATTGTGGGGGGTTAACTTGGTTGTACTCCCGTTGATTTCCAAAAGAGTCCTCTTCAGGATTTTTTTTTCCCTTTCCCTACCTTGTCAGTTTAGTGCCCACCCAGTACACTCTTTTCGGAGCCAGCTACAGTTAATGAGATGCTGATTGGGGATTCTAGAATTCACTTGCTGATGATTATGTGTTATTTTAACAGGAGAATGACAATAATTTCCTGTAATGCCACTTGTTAAGGTAATTATGCCGTAATTGCCTTATCAAGGTGTCATAGAGGAGAGGGGAGAAGCGCTGAGATTTTACAGCAGCTGTCATGCTCCTGTTAAGTTATCTTGAAAATACAGGATCAGTCATCAAGATAAAGCCCTTCTAGTTGTTCTGAACCAACTAGAGTCTGTCCTGGATGGACAAATGACCCTTACATTTGATCATGTTCTAATGATTACAGAGATTAGGTTACTTTGTAAAATGTAAACCGTATGATGAATCTATCTGCATTGTATCCGATAAATTAATGCTCAGTGATTAAAAAAATAAAAACAAAAGTCAATCGATATGACTAGATTGAGTCCAAGAGAAAAGATCAACTTTCACGGAAGAGGGGACCTTGAGAAGTGGTGTACAATCTCGAGAGGTTGAAAAGCTTCAGGAAATTAAAAATCATGATTTGACTCATAAACCCTTTGGTAAATGCACCAAGCAGGCAAATAGTCATTGCAAAACATACAGTGAATATTACTGGGGATGTTGGGAATAATTGGGGAAGTCATGTTGGAGGAGGCAGGCTTTCAGGAGGACCAAATGAGTCAGAGATTTGCCTGTCAGTGTTTGTGTATATTAGCTTTTGGCAGGCATTTTGCATTTCTGGTTTTTGAGTGGAACGCCCTATCAGTAGGAGCAGCATGGCTCACTGGAAAGAGTGTGGTCCTGGAAATCACATGACCTGGGTTCTAATCCCATTCTGCCACATGCCCACTACATGAACTTGGGCAAGTCACTTAACTTTGATGGGCCTCAGTTTCCTAATCTGTAAAGTGGGGATTGAGTGCCTGTTCTCTCTCCCCTTTGGACTTTGAGCCCCATGTAGCACTGAGACTGTATTTGACCTGATTAATTTCTGTCTCCCTCATATCCGACAGACAATTACTCCCCCCCTTCAAAGCCTTATTGAAGGCACATCTCCTCCAAGAGGCCTTACCTGACTAAGCCCTCCGTTCCTCTTACTCCACTCCCTTCTGTGTCACCCTGATTTGTTCCTTTGATTTATCCTACTGAGAGCTCACCTCCTCCAGGAGGCCTTCCCAGACTGAGCCCCCTCCTTCCTCTCCCCCTCCCCGTCCCCCCACCCTACCTCCTTCCCCTCCCCACAGCACCTGTTATATGTTTGTACAGATTTATTACTCTATTTATTTTACTTGTACATATTTTCTATTCTATTTATTTTGTTAATTATGTGCATCTAACTTTACTTCTGTTTATTCTGATGACTTGACACCTGTCCACATGTTTTGTTTTGTTGTCTGGCTCCCCCTTCTAGACTGTGAGCCCGCTGTTGGGTAGGGACCATCTCTAGATGTTGCCAACTTGTACTTCCCAAACGCTTAGTACCATGCTCTGCACACAGTAAGCACTCAATAAATACGATTGAATGAATGAATCCTCCTTCCCATCCCCACAGCACTTATGTCCATTTCTGTAATATATTTACTGATATTAATGTTTGTCTCCCCCTCTAGACTGTAAGCTCGTCGTGGGAAGGCAATATGTCTGTTATATTGTACCCTCCCTAGCACTTAATACAGTACCCAGCACCCTGTCGGCACTCAATAAATATGACTGACTGACTTAGAACAGTGCTTGGTCGTGGGTTCTAATCCCGCCACCTGTTGCCTGGGTGACTTTGGGCGAGTCACTTCACTTCTCTGTTCAGCACTTAACACATATAACAATGATGATAATAATAATAATAATAACAACAATGATAAGTAGTTGCCCTTTGTTTTTGAAAAGGGCCCTGCTGACAGTGAAGTCCTGGCCATGGGTGCAACGTGCCTGGAAAGATGGATGTGGGGTAGGGATCCCATTCTTCCTGGATTACTGGCAGCAATAGATCCCTACTGCAAAAGTGGATTTGTCCCACGTGGGGACTGCCTCTCAGCCTCCTGACAATCTTTTGGTTCTTATGAAACCCTTTTGCTGTAGGAGAGCAGCCCCCCTCCCGATTATTGCTCTGAATCAGGCTCGTCTCCCTTCTGTGTTGCTACCCAGTTGGAGTCTGTACATCAGACCGAAGAGACCTCCACCCATTCTCATTTCCTTTCTCCCCTTTGGACTGTTCAGTGAGTTATTTCTCAAATTAAAGACACGTTTTTCGGTCAGTCGATCGTATTTATTGAATGCATATTGTGTGCAGACCACTGTACTTAGTACTTGGGAGAGTAGAATATAACAATAAGCAGGTACGCTCCCTACCCAAAACATATCAGTCGTGGCTGAAAAAGAATACCTCCAGGAGCCATGGCTACTTTGCTTTGTAATCTCGATAGGTAATCTCCCTTGAATTGAAATTAACCTACTCTGTAGTCATCTGGTTCCTTTAAATGGAAAAATGAATACATCCACCCACTGAATAAATAAGCAGAGAAGCACATCTGCTTTAGAGAGGAGGTCCCCTTTCCGGAACCTTCCCTTGCTCTTGGTAGCCGGAACAAAGTAAAGAACTGGTTACTAAAGGAGGTGTCTATTCATTTTTATAATTTTTCAGGAGCTCTATACACAATTAGAGATTGCTGATGCAGTGATTATTAAGAAACAAAGGAGCTTGATTGCTACACTATTACACAGTGAATGAGAGGCAAATTAATTCATCATGATTGAATTTAGTAATAAATATTTAATGGAACATTCTGTCCTAACACATTTAAACAATAAGCTTTATTCAGGATGTCTTAACACTTGTGAGAGTCAGCCAACATCTTAAGCGGCAATCTTTTTAGCCGAATGTCGTGTGTGTGTATAACGTCAGTTGCATATGTGATGCGTAGGTGAATAATGGTCTTTTTAAACCCAAGTCATACATTTCTGATGGTGATGTTAAACTAAATCTCCCATTATTTTATACTTTTCTTTCCCAGCAGTTTTGCCACTTCCACAGCCCCTCGATGTGATCTGGGAAGACTACAAAATGACTCATTTGTCTGAAACACTTCCCTTAACATGGTTTTCCAGGATCTATGACCCTGTCCCTGTTTTCATATTTAACCTCTGTGAGCCTTTATTGCTAAAGCAGTGGTGACTTTTCCAAGATGACGGAAGTCTGTTGGGCATTTCCAGGGGAAGAAACTGAGGCCCTGTGAGATGAAGAATTCCCTCAGGTCTTAGAGTAAATTAGAAACAGGGATTGAATGAAAATTGGACATTATGGACTCGGAGTATAACGTACATTGCAGTCTCTAAGTTCAACAGATGTAGATGGGTTGTCAATTAATCATATTTATTGAGCGCTTACTGTGTGTAGAGCACTGTACTGAACACTTGGGAGAGTACAATGTAACAGTATAACAGTATAACAGAATTGGTAGATGCGTTCTGTGTACGCATTCTGTGTACAAATTAGAAGCTGCGTGGCATACTCGATGGAGCACAGGTCTCGGAGTCAGAAGGTTCTGGGTTCTAATCCTGTCTCTGCCACTTGTCTGTTGTGTGACCTTGGGCAAGTCACTTCACTTCTCGTTGCCTCAGTTATCTCATCTGAAAATGAGGATTGAGACTGTGAGCCTCATGTGGGACAGCGGCTGTGTCCAACCTGACTCGCTTGTTTCCATCCCAGAGTTTAGCACACTGTCTGGCACAAAGTAAGTGCATAAAAAATATCACAATCATTATTACATTTGGACAGCACAAAGTGACAGTTTAGGAATGTTCTTATTTGTAAATGAAGGTCAGTTTGGTCAGTCATCCTTCTCCCTCCTTGTTTCTGACTCTGGACATCTTAATCCTTCCTTCCTCTCCCCCTCGTCCCCCTCTCCATCCCCCTCATCTTGCCTCCTTCCCTTCCCCACAGCACCTGTATATATGTATATATGTTTGTACATATTTATTACTCTATTTATTTATTTATTTATTTTACTTGTACATATCTATTCTATTTATTTTATTTTGTTAGTATGTTTGGTTTTGTTCTCTGTCTCCCCCTTTTAGACTGTGAGCCCACTGTTGGGTAGGGACCGTCTCTATATGTTGCCAACTTGTACTTCCCAAGTGCTTAGTACAGTGCTCTGCACACAGTAAGTGCTCAATAAATACAATTGATTGATTGATTGATTAATCCCCATTTTACAGATGAGGTAACTGAGACCTAGAGAAGTGAAGTGACTTGCCCAAGGTTACACTGCAGACAAGTGGCAGAGCCAGAATTGGAATCCAGGTCTTCTGATTTCCAGGCCCATTTTCCTTGCTGTAGGCCACGCTGCTTCTTATTCTTTCGGCCTCCCCTCGTGTGTCTGTCAGCATCCCGTCTCCCCCACAGACGCACACCTTATTCTTGATTGTGACTCCTGTAGCCTGGATTTTGGCATGATCTTGTACTTTCCTTAGCACCTAGTATGGGGCTAAAGTGTTGAGATGCTATTCAGTAAGGAAATAGTCTCCTGTCAAAGGCCCAGGGAAAAGAATGGAGATGGAGGATCAGAGAGGAACAGATTCATTCATTCATTCATTCAATAGTATTTATTGAGTGCTTACTGTGTGCAGAGCACTGTACTAAGCGCTTGGGAAGTACAAGTTGGCAACATATAGAGACGGTCCCTACCCAACAGCGGGCTCACAGTCTAGAAGATGCAGTAGTTAAGCCAGGATATTACAAATGCCTGGGACCTGTGAGGTGGCATTTGGATGGAGAAAATGGACAGATCCTAGAAATGCTATGGAGAAAGACTAAAAAAAAGGATATAGCAACAGACTGAATAGATGGAACAGTACTATTTATTGAGCATCTACTGCATGCAGAGCAGTATGCTAAGCACTCAGGTGAGTGGCTGAATTAGAAGACAGGATCCTTTGCCTTGAAGGACACTTAGTCTGCCTATTTCAAATATTCCCAACGTGTCAACTCCTGGAGGCAAGTCTTCTAAGTGTATTTCATAGTTTGAATGGCGAAAGCAAGATGAGCCAAACTTCCATGAGAAAAACTATTAGCTTGGCAACACTTGGTTTTGCTCAGGTTTTACAGAATTTTGCCCACTAAATTGCACAAGTCAGCTGGGTAATCCACTGGAGAAAAAATGGCCTTTCTAGGATATGACATTGTGTTCTTTTTGGCCTTCCATAAAATTTAAATTACAGCCCTCTCTATTCAGGGGATGTGATTGTTGTCTGTGTATGTAGTAATCCTAATACATTCTTTACAATTATAAAAACCAGTATACAGTGCCTACTTCTTTCAAGGTTTCTACTCTCAGCAGGCTCATCTTCCAGTCTAAAGCCATATTTTATATTCCTTTCTCTATAGTGTTATTTCATACTAGTTCCCCATATGTAGAAATTTCCTGTCCTTTCTATCAGCCCAATTAGCAGAGTTCAGCTAGTGACTCATGACCTCTGCTCTTTGATATTCTTGTCAGCTGTATATCATTTGATAAAACCCAAGTCATTAATGCATCTTAGCATTCCACTTTTCAAGGTGATCACCTGAACAGAATGTTGTTATGGTTTCGGAGAAATTTATTCAAAGAAAAATATTTTGCGCAATTTGGACAGGTGCCCCCTTGCCCAAAACTGCATGTGTAATTATTGTCGCTATGGAGTTTTGTTTGTAACTTGAGAGTGCCTTATTTCGTATTTCAGTGTTAATTTTATGGGGCAGAGGTGGACTATTTTAAGCAAGCGTATCCTGTTTGCAAATTTTCTTCCATCTGCTTGTAGCTCACGTTTGAATCAACCCACAGATGATTCCGTTCCTTGTAGCAAAACGTATCGATCTCCAGGCCTGAGAAGGTATGTTGGATTTTGATAAGACTCTGAGCTGATCGAGAGCCAGGAAGTTCTGCTTATTGTTCTCTAGATCGATGACTTTATAATTACGAAACAGAAAAGTACATTTGAGTTCACGACTACTTTATGTGAACTGTACCGTGGGGCTCTGTGATGGCTTGTTGGGCACTGTCCGTGTAGTTTTCTCACTTCTCCAGTGAAGCAAGGGAAACAAGCATTTCGATCTGTTGTCCAGAATGGTTTCTGGGAAAGAGTGCGGGCAATCTGCAGTGTGGTAGGCTTAGTGGAAAGAGCCCAGCTTGGGAGACAGAGGTCATGGGTTCTCATCTCGGCACCACCACTTGTCTGCTCTGTGACCTGGGGCAAGCCACTTAACTTCTCCGTGCCTCAGTTTCCTCATCTGTAAAATGGCAATTAAGACTGTGAGCCCCATGTATGACAACCTGATTATCTTGTGTCTACCACTACACTGAGAACAGTGCTTGGCGCATAGTAAGTGCTTTACAAATACCATTATTATTATTATTATGATGATGGTGAGCTGGGAGAGGCAAAGCAGGATTGCCCACCTAACTTTTTTCACCACAAACTTGTATTATCTCGCTAGATAGACTGCTCATCTGTAAAATAGGAGTGAATCCCAACCCCTCATCACCTTCCTAGACTGTGAGCCCGCTGTTGGGTAGGGACTGTCTCTATATGTTGCCGATTTGTACATCCCAAGCGCTTAGTACAGTGCTCGGCACACAGTAAGCGCTCAATAAATATGATTGATTGATTGATTGATTCCTAACCCAGGGATGGCTCATCAAATGGACGAGTGTTCAATGTGTGACTAGAATGGACTGAACGTAAACAATTCTGGATGAACTCGTAATCGACCCTCTCTGTAGCTCAACTTTTCCATTTGTGTAATGAGGATAACCAGAACGACCCGTCTCCACTTTATTCAATCTGACGGCGTCCTGCTAAAATTAATAAAACTCACCGATTGTAATAATGATAATAATGATGGCATTTATTAAGCTCTTACTATGTGCAAAGCAGTGTTCTAAGCACTGGGAAGGTTAATCTGACAGCGTCCTGCTAAAATTAATAAAGCTCACTGATAGTAATAATGACAATAATGATGGCATTTATTAAGCACTTACTATGTGTAAAGCACTGTTCTAAGCACTGGGAGGGTTACAAGGTGATCAGGCTGTCCCGGGGGAGCTCACAGCCTTAATCCCCACTTTACAGATGAAAGTAACTGAGGCACAGAGAAGTTAAGTGACTTCCCCAAGTCACACAACTGACAAGTGGCAGAGCTGGGATTTGAACCCATGACCTCTGACTCCAAAGCTCAGGCTCTTTCCACTGAGCCACGCTGCTTCACTGATATCAAAAGGTAACAGATGGTGAAGTGTTTCCGCAGTTCCACTGACCTTTCCTTATTTCTAAGGAAAGAGTGTGACTTAGACAAGTAAATTCTCTGTGCCTCAGTTTCCTCTTTTGTAAAATGGGTTGTCAGTACGTTTTCCTTCCTAGAGTGTGAGCCCCATATGGGTCAGAGACTGTGTCCGATCTGATTGTATTGCATCTACCCCGATGTTTAGTACAGTGCTTAACATATAGTAAGCAGTTAACAAACACCACCATTGTAGTTGTTCATTCATTCATTCATTCATTCAATCGTATTTATTGAGCTCTTACCGTATGCAGACCACTGTACTAAGCACTTGGCAAGTACAAGTTGGCAACATATAGAGACAGTCCCTACCCAACAGTGGGCTTGTTGTCATTATTATTATCATCATCACTATTACTAGTAAAATTGCAGGAGGATGTGTTGATCCTGGTTTGTGCGTATAGCTTTAATTCTATTTGTTGTGACGGTTTTGACACCTGTCTACATGTTTTGTTTTGTTGTCTGTCTCCCCCCTTCTAGACTGTGAGCCCGTTGTTGGGTAGGGACCATCTCTACATGTTGCCGACTTGTACTTCCCAGGCGATTAGTACAGTGCTCTGCACACAGTAAGCACTCAATAAATGCGATTGAATGAATGAATGGTCTATTTAGCCTCGTTCTCCTGCATGGATAGACTCTCACCATCAGTAGCATCATCAAATATGAAGGACGACTACCTATCTAGTGCTATTTCGATCTATCTCTCTCTACAGTGTGAACACACACACACACACACACACACACACACACACACACACGGCCAGACAAAGAGGAAACAGACTGTTTAAGGTTAATATTTTGTGGATGCTTCACTAATCCTCCCTCTTTACTAATCAATCAATCAATCAATCAATCGTATTTATTGAGCACTTACTGTGTGCAGAGCACTGTACTAAGCGCTTGGGAAGTACAAGTTGGCAACATATAGAGACGGTCCCTATCCAACAGTAACAGTGGGCTCACAGTCTAGAAGGGGGAGACTAATAAAATGGTCCTAAATTTGCTTTCTGTTCCTCCTGTGAAACAGATCAGGTTTTTATATTTGCCTGCTGCCTACAATCAGGTTTTTTTTGTAAAAATGAAGGAGCTGAACTCTTTAAATAAGTTTGAGCCTTTGAGGGAGGGATATCCAGATACCTAGATAATCGCATCTCCTGCTGGGTGGGAGGTAAAGCCTGGCTTTTGTTTTATGTCACTTATGCTCACTTTTTTCCATTGGTGTGAAGACATTCACCTTTTCAAAAAGCTCACTAAACTTTCATTACTTTGGGGGAGCTTAGGCCCTTTATGGGTTTAAGGACAGTTTAAGAGAATTAATGCAGGATGTAGCTGTCCGTTTCATGAGTTACAAGGGCACTAGCTTAAGATGGTTCTAAGGGAAAATATGAACATGCTGGAACACACACATTAAACAGTAAAATCAAATTGTTGGGTGAAAAGAAACAAGGAGAATACCAGTCATCCATCTAAAAAATGGCAATCTCACTTGAAAACAACAATGGAGGCTGAGAGAGAGTTAAACAGCCATAGGGTGATGCTGAATAGGTGCTGTGTAACAGCCTACAAGTGTATTGACTTTTTAGAGAAGTAGCTTAGCTCAGTGGAAAGAGCACGGGCTTTGGAGTCAGAGGTCATGGGTTCAAATCCCGCTCTGCCAACTGTCAGCTATGTGACTTTGGGCAAGTCACTTAACTTCTCTGTGCCTCAGTTACCTCATCTGTAAAATGGGGATTAAGACTGTTAGCCCCCCATGGGACAACCTGATCACCTTGTAACCTCCCTTAGAACAGTGCTTTGCACATAGTATGCACTTAATAAATGCCATTATTATTATTATAAGATCAAGTCTAAAAGCAGGGCCAGGAATTTTAGGAGGGGTGAGGATGGAAAGGAGCCCAGCTTTAAAGAGGTGACAGGCCAGGTAGCTGCCATTTTGGTCTCCTTAGTCAATCAATCAATCAATCAATCGTATTTATTGAGCACTTACTATGTGCAGAGCACTGTACTAAGCGCTCGGGAAGTACAAGTTTGCAACACATAGAGACAGTCCCTAGCCAACAGCGGGCTCACAGTCTAAAAGGGGGAGACAGAGAACAAAACCAAACATACTAACAAAATAAAATAAATAGAATAGATATGTACAAGTAAAATAAATAAATAAATAAATAGAGTAATAAATATGTACAAACATATATACATATATACAGGTGCTGTGGGGAAGGGAAGGAGGTAAGATGGGGGGAAGTCCTAGTTTAAAACTCACAGGTCTTATCAGAATTGGGATGATCAACCCTCATTGCCCTCTTCCTCCTGGGTAGGCCCAAGGGAATACTAGATACTGCAACCCTTGTAACCACGGTCTTGAAAGCAGTATCATCCCACACCTATTTCATTTGGTTTATTCAAGTGTTCCATTTCACAATAATACATAGGGTCGAGAATTTTTTTTTTATAGAAAGTGAGGATGATGGATTCAAAGACCAAAGAAGTAGCTTGCCGAGGAGAAGCAGCAGCTTCTTGAATCAGAGGCATACCACACAGTCAGTGAGGTTCTTGTATTTGCTACGTGCTTTTGAACTGCATTACGAGATTTTGAACTTCTGGCCTTTGGGCTTTGCAATTGAGGAAGGCGTGACCGGGTTCACATTAGAGATGTAAGTTCTTTGAGATATCTCCTAGGGGATTACCATGGTGATATAATAATAATAATTAGTGTGAAACGTTTGCAATGAAAACATAGAAAACTTCCACGTGGATCAAATGACGGGAGGATGCTTTCTGTGCTATCTGTCTGTTAGAAGTGTCTGTGTGGGTAACTGCTTAGCCACAGTAATTCAGTGCCACCGCTGCAAACACTCTGCTACTCGTTAGGCATGCATTACGGCATTATTTTTCATATATATATGAAATAATGCTGTAATAATAATACCTTAGTCTAAGTATATCTTACAAACGCATGACAGCAACATTTTTCAGAAGGATGTTATTCTCTGGTTGGGTTCCAAAGTATCCAGTGCCATATACGGTACTAAGTGCTTGGGAAGAATTAAACAAGAACCAGGTATCATATGCTTCCCAGAACAGGCTCTTTCCTTGTGGGAAAATAAGTTTACCCCCAGTGATTCCAGGTAAATATTCCTAGGAGAGCCAACTCATCCTACTGCTTCCTCTATTGGATCTATTTTCCAACGTATGTAACCCTGGGGAAGCAAAACTATCACTTGTTGGCAACGAAGGAAAAGAAAGAAACTAAAACTTGCTAGTTAGAAATGCATTCTGGTTACAGTTCTCTTTTTTTTATCCTCTTTGGCTAATTTTTAGAGCATTTGCCTACAGTAGAGAAAGAAAGCATATATACACGTGAGAGAAACGGAATCCCATAAACGTTTTTGTAGGATGAGTTGAGAGGGGGTAGTTGCTGCATTTTACACCTATAAAATCATAAATAGCTTTATTCCCTGTTAATGGAGGAATTTATAGAGAGCCCACTATCATCATTGACAACACTTTTATCCAGTAGCAAATGTGCAGCATTTACTGAATCAATTACTTGAGTTATGAAGAGAAGCACAAAGCTTCAATGGCCACTCCATTCTTCTCAATAACAAAGGAGAAAACACATTAAAACCCCGCATTGATGGGTTGTTGTGAGATTCAGTCAATGAGCTCTCCCAGAGTTGAAATTAAAAGGCAGTTAGAAGAAAATTGTTTTCTCTGGTCATCAGTCACAATGTGAAAGGCCTTTTTCAAGATGATTAATTAAAAGGAAAAGAGGGGAAAAAAGAGTGAACTTTAATAAAGTGTCTGGATGGTGTCTCAGTAGCGTCATGAGTTAATGGACAGCGCCTTACCTTGACTAAGTGTTATTGCTCCAGTCCATAATTTCATCTTGAAAATGGGTAAAGGAGTGAATCTTCCTCTTAGTAATTGAGTATTGATTTGAAAATAAATGGCAGTGAAACTCCCACCGAACTGTCAAGATATATTCCGGACAGCCCTGACAATAAATGATTTCTGGTTTGTGTGAAAGTTATGGATCAGGTTGACGCTTAAACACATAGAGTACTACTGCAATCTATCTTCCGATTTATCAAGTATCAGCTAGTCAATAGATGGTACTGTCTGGAAAATAGCATTTATGAGACTGGAGGAGAGCCCAGGACCCATTATGCTCCTGCTCTGTAAAATGTCTCCTTTAATTCGCGAAGCTATTTTAAAGCAGAGCTTTTCCACCCAAATGAGAGCTCGTTTCTGAACCTTGCCCTGAAGGATATCTTTTAGTATCTCCTGTCCGCAAGGCTACCATCTAAAAGCCTCCCAGTGGGTTTCACGTAGGGAAATCGGGGTTGTTTGTTCACCATGAAAAAAATGGCGGTCACCTCTTCTCAGGAGGCACAGTCTCATTTCTCAAGTAAACGTGGATATTGCACTGTCCGGAGAAGCCCGTAGCGTAGCTTTTCAAATTCTACAATGCCTTTGCCATTTTCTTAACAGAAATATTTTGACGGAGATGTCACCTCGCAGGAGAATTCACACCACGTTAAATGCAGGTGAAGGTTCTGGTAGAATTTATTCTTGTTCACTGCACTCACCATATGGAGCAGCGTAGTCTACTGGTTACAGCACAAGTCTGAGAGTCAGAAGGACTGAGTTCTAATCCCGGCTCTGCCACTTGTCTGCTGTGTGACCTTGGCCAACTCACTTCACTTCTCTGGGCCTCGGTTCCTTCATACGTAAAATGGGGATTAAGACTGTGCGCTCCATGTGAGACAGGGACTGTGTCCAACCCTATCAGCTTGTAATTACCCCAGCACTTAGAACAATGCCTAGCACTTAGTACTTAACAGATGCCATTATAATTATGATGATGAATAGTAATGATAATAATAATTATGGTAATTGTTAAGCACTTACTATGTGCCAAGGACTGTTTTAAGCACTGGGATAGATACAAGATAATCAGGTTGTCCCACGTGGGGCTCACGGTCTTCATCCCCATTTTACAGACAAAGTAACAGAGGCATGGAGATGTGAAGTGGCTTGCCCAAGGTCACACAGCAGACAAGTGGCAGAGCAGGGATCAGAACCCATGTCCTCTGATGCCCAAACCTGGGCCCTTTCCACTAAACCATGTTGAGATTGAACCCCTATTCCAGCGTGGCTGGAGAAGTAGCATGGCTCGGTGGAAAGACCCCGGGCTTTGGAGTCATAGGTCATGGGTTCTAATCCCAGCTCTGCCAATTGTCAGCTGTGTGACTTTGGGCAAGTCACTTCACTTCTCTGTGCCTCAGTTACTTCATCTTTCAAATGGGGATTAAGACTGTGAGCCCCCCGTGGGACCACCTGATCACCTTGTAACCTTCCCAGTGCTTAGAACAGTGCTTTGCACATGGTAAGCGCTTAATAAAATTCCAATATCATTACTATTATTATATATACAAAGTACTGGGCTAGTCCAAGCACTTGTGAACAATACATGGGTAAGAATTAATCACAGACCCTAGCCCTCAAGAGGCTCACAGTCTAAGACTAAGGGGAAATGAAGACTGGTGACAGACACATAATTATGATAATAATACCTATGTGCCAGAGATTCAATTGAGCGTGGGATTAGATATGATAATCAGGTTGGACACAGTCCTTGTCCCTGTTTGGGCTGGCATTCTAAATAGGAAGGAGAGAGAATATGAGCCCCCATTTTACAGATGAGGAAATTGAGGCACAGGGAATTGAAGTCGTTTGCCCAGGGTCACAAAACAGGCAAGTGGCCGCGCTGGGATTAGAACCCAAGTCCTCTGACTCGCAAGCCCAGGCTCTTTCCATTTGACCAGGTCAAAGGCAATGATGACTGGAAGAAGAGCACCTGGGTAGCCCGGCTGGAGGAGCTGAGTTTCAGGCCCCTCAAGGCTCGGGGTGCAGCAGCCGAAACAATCGTCGCCATTGCCGGGTCTGGGACTGTAGTATTCCCAGCTTCAAGGAGCCTGAAAGCCTGCTCCCGTAGCTGTAGTACCTCAATGTTCTTATTGGATGTATTGTTGTCCATCGGTTAATCAGTAAACCATTGTATTTATTGAGCACTTATTGTGTGCAGAGCCCTATACTAAGCACTTGGGAGACCTCTAGACTGTAAGCTCATTGTGGGTAAGGAACAGGTTTAATTCTGTTGTACTCTCCCAAGAGCTTAGTACAGTGTTCTGCACATGGTAAGCGCTCAATAAATACCACTGATTGCTTGGCTGATGGATTACAGCACCATCATCATCATGGTAAGTATCGTTTGGCCACTCACACACACCTTGCTCTGGTGTGTACCAGTAGAGAAGCAGCATCGCCTAGCGGATAGAGCGCAGGCCTCGGAGTCAAAAGGATCTGGGTTCTAATTCCGAGCCCACCACTTGTCTGCTCTGTGACTTTGGGCAAGACGCTTAGCGTCTCTGTAAAAAGGGGATTAAGACTGTGAGGCCCAGGTGGGACAGGGACTGTGTCCAACCCAATTGGCTTGGATCTACTCCAGTGCTTAATACAGTGCCTGGCACATAGTAAACACTTAACAAATACCATGACCATTTCTTCCCTGGGAATTTTTCCATTGTAAAGAAGGCAAAATGTTCCACAAAAAGTACTGCTGATGGATCCTCCTTTCCCAATAATTACCAAGCTGCACTCAGCTGAGAATGTTTTATTAACAACACAGGGGTTCTAGCTAATGTATCTTCTGATTGTTAAAGGGACTAACAGATCATTATCCTTATTAGCATGACATTCTGAACGTCAGTTGATTTTAGGAAAAAAGGCTGGCTGGAGAGCAGGGCTTCCTGGGGCCTCTGGAAATAGAAAATCATAGATTTTAGGGCAATGGAGGGACATATTGGCCACCCCCCAGATAGCAACGATTTGGCAATAGATGATTTCCACCTACCTTACCTCACTGCTCTCCTCCTACAGCCCAGCCCGCACATTTTGGTTCTCTACTACCGACCTGTTCACTATAGCTTGATCTCATCCGTCTCACTGCCATCCTCTTGTCCAGGTCCTGCCTCTGGGCTGGAGTGCCCCCCATCTTCAAAACCTTATTAAAAGTGCATCTCTTCCAAGAGGCCTTTCCCGATTTAGTCCTCATTTCCTCTTCTCCCCCTTCCTTCTGGGCCACCCCTGCACTTGAAATGCCCCCTTTATTCACCCTTCCCTCAGCCCCACAGCACTTATGCACAAATCCATAATTTATATTACTATCTCCTCTTGACTGTAAGCTCATTACGTATGCCAGTTCTCCTATATATACGTTATTATATATACCAGTTCTTTTATCTGTTATATCATGTATACCGATTCTGTTACATTGTATTCTCCCAAGAATTTAGAATAGTGCTCTGCACACAAGTGAAGCACTCAATAAATGCAATTGATTGATTAAAGATGAGCATATAAATTGACCCAGAAGAATGGGAGCTTGAAGGGCAAGTTGTTGGGGCTCAGATTAAAATAAGCTTGGAGGAATGTTTGAGAATTTAAACTTCAAGTTGATCAGAGCCATCAATCAGTGGTATTTATTGAGTGCTTACTATGTGCAGAGCACTGTAGTAAGCATTTGTGAAGGATGGGGAAGGGCTTTGTAAACAGCCTCTGCATCCACAGTTGTTACAGTGGGCCTGGGCTCTGGGCTCCCCTCCTTGGTCAGACTGAAGTCTGGGGTTAGAGAGAAGCTCAGGGCTACTCAATAACCCAAACCAGAAAGCTCATTCTGACAAGGATTTTCTTACTGGAACCCTGCTCCTCTGAATACTGATTCATTCATTCACTCACTCGTATTTATTGTGTGCTTACTGTGTGTGAAGCACTGTACTAAGCACTTGGGAGAGTATGATATAGCAACAAATAGACATACCTCTGCCCTCAGTGAACTCACAGTCTAGAGGGGGAGACAGACATTAATAAAAATAAATAAATGGATAAATTAGATATGTACCTGTGAGCCATGGGGATGGGAGGGAGGATGAACGAATTAGCAAGTAAGAGCGGATCAGAAGGGAGTGGGAGAAGCAGAGGGTGGGGAAGAGGAGAGGAGGGCTTAGGGAAGGCTTCTTGGAGGAGATGGGTCTTCAATAAGGCTTTTAAGTGGGAGAGAGCAATTGTCTGTCTGCTCTACCTTCAACTCTGAAGGCCGGACTGAGGTTTTGGCATTTGTTGTATCAGTACCAACTGATGTTTATACATTTATAAAACAAATCATCAGTGGTATTCATTGAATGTTTACTGTGTCTTCTTGTATCAGTTCCGACTGATGTGTATAATTTATAAAACAAATCATCGGTGGTAGTCATTGAGTGCTTATTTTGTGCAGAGCACTGTAGTAAGGACGTGGAAGAGTACAGTACAACAGAGTTGGTAGACACTATCCCACGAGGAGCTTACAGTCTACACAATGAACAACTCAAATATAATAAAGACCTTTAAAAACTAAGATGCCCTGAAATTTTCACTAAATGATCCCATGTAAATGAGGGAATATTTTTTAAAAAATCTATTCAATAGGAAGTAACTTCCTCGAGACCCAAGAAGGACTGAAAAGTATTTTTAAGCAGATGGCGATGAATGCTCCTAGCAGAGGCAATCTCAGCACCTTCTGGAATAAATCAGCCAGTCACTCTATTTCATACCATAATATGTTCTTTTGAAGACTAGAATTTAAGCCCAGGAGATTACGGGCCTTCTCCTCACTGCTGTTGGAGGGCGAAACAGTGACAAGTAAGGGATACCTGCATGGTTCTCCCATCCATGGCGGAGTCTTCTGACTGAAGAAGCCGCTAGGGCAATTCTCCTGATGTACAGGTTCAGCAGTAATCCTGGAAAAGGCATACCTAAGAATGACTTTACTTTTTCCCAAGCACTTAATACAGTGCTCAGCACACAATAAGTGCTCAATCAATACTACTGATTGATCAATTTTCCCCACAGATATTTTTTTTTCCTCCAGTCATTTGGCTAATAGAAATAAATCTAAGAATAATCAGAACAGCTTACCTAATAAACCTTCTGTTCACTTGGCTGAAAAACCTGGAATCTGATCTTTTCAAAGCCACCTGGCGGTTTGCCTCTATTTCAAGGAGAATGCAGACACCAAAATAGAGAAGTCTAACAGCTGGACTTTCAAAGTTTATTACCAAGGGCTAGCATTTGTTGAGGAAAATTCAGCCCCCAAAGATCAAGAGAACTGTTTAGCTGATGAGTCACAATCTGGGATTTAAAGGTACCTTGATGAGTGTCCAATTTTTTAATTTTTTTATGATATTAAGTGCTTACTATGTGCCAGGCACTCTACTAAGCACTGGGGTAGATAGAAGCAAATTGAGTAGTTCCTGTCCCACATGGGGCTCAGTCCAAATTCCCATTTTACAGATGAGGTAACCAAGGCACAGAGAACCTAAGTGCTTGTCCTAGGTCACACAGCAGACAAGCGGCAGGGTCTGGATTAGAACCCAGGTCCGTCTGACTCCACTAGGTCACGCTGCTTCACGGATTCTCTGAGAGGCTTTTTCCCCTGGGAATATAATTAAGGTTTTCAGCCTCACAATCATATAATAATAATAATGATAATGATAGCATTTTTTAAGTGCTTACTATGTGCTGAGCACTGTTCTAGGAAAATACTGTTCTATGGTACTCTTTGTTGCTGTGGTCAAAAGGCCAGACTCACAGTCCCCTAGACTGTAAGCTCATGGGCAGGGAACATCTACCGACTCTGTACTGCATGCAGTGATTGAGTGATTGGATTTGTATTCAAGCAACTAATAATAATAACAATAATAACTAATAATAATAATAATGATAATAACTAACAATAATAACGATAATGATGGCATTTATTAAGCGCTTACTATGTGCAAAGCACTGTTCTAAGCACTGGGGAGGTTACAAGGTGATCAGGTTGTCCCACAGGGGGCTCAAGTCTTAATCACCATTTTCCAGATGAGGTAACTGAGGCCCAGAGAAGTGAAGTGACTTGCCCAAAGTCACACAGCTGACAATTGGCAGAGCCGGGATTTGAACCCATGACCTCTGACTCCAGAGTCTGTGCTCTTTCCACTGAGCCATGCTGCTTCAAGTAGCGCAAACTCTATGGATACACTACCAGAACGATTGCAGATGGCGGTGGGGCGTTCCGGGAGAGATCTGTCTGTGAAGTCGCTGTGGGTCGGAGACGACTCCACAGTGTACGACAAGTACAGTGCTTGGCACACAGCTAGCACTCAGTAAATATCACTGATTGATTAAATAGTTTTTGCTAGGGATGAAGTGGCGCTGAGTATTCCCTGTAAATACAAACGTTAAAATGGGACTGTATGGGGTTATGCAGATATTTAGTACTATAGCCTGGTGCTATAGTATAATGCCAATTGTATAGCCCCCTCCTTCCTCTCCCCTACCTCCCCCTTTCCATCCCCCGCCTTACCTCCTTCCCCTCCCCACAGCATCTGTATATATGTATATATGTTTGTACCTATTGATTACTCTATTTATTTTATTTGTACATATTTATTCTATTTATTTTATTTTGTTAATATGTTTTGTTTTGTTGTCTGTCTCCCCCTTATAGACTGTGAGCCCACTGTTGGGTAGGGACCGTCTCTATATGTTGGCAACTTGTACTTCCCAAGCGCTTAGTACAGTGCTCTGCACACAGTAAGCACTCAATAAATATGACTGAATGAATGAATGAATCCCCCTGCCTTACCTCCTTCCCCTCCCCACAGCACCTGTATATATGTATATATGTTTGTACGTATTGATTACTCTATTTATTTATTTTATTTGTACATATCTATTCCATTTATTTTATTTTGTTAATATGTTTTGTTTTGTTCTCTGTCTCCCCCTTCTAGACTGTGAGCCCACTGTTGGGTAGGAACCGTCTCTATGTGTTGCCAACTTGTACTTCCCAAGCGCTTAGTCCAGTGCTCTGCACACAGTAAGCGCTCAATAAATGCGATTGAATGAATGAATGAATGAATGGTGCTCCTAAAAACAACAACAAGGCCCCCTCAAAAAGCTCCCGGGAGGTTCAACTCATTTTTCTGGGTGTAGAAATGGACCAGAATCAATATTCCAACACACAGCTTGGGAGCCTCACTGCCTCAACATTATGCCAATGAAATGCCGAGAAATAGCCTCTCCAGTGCTGTGATTTTACTCTGCCTTTCCTTCACAGCTACCCCTCACTCATTCCTACCCCCTAACTTGATAATTTAATAATAATAATAATAATAATAATAATGGCATTTATTTGCTCTGCACACAGTAAGCGCTCAATAAATATGACTGAATGAATAACTTGGAGGTGTCCCCACACTGCTGCTTATGCCAGTTGCTCAACTTCCAAGTGGGAGAAGGGGAGGTGGCTAACAAAGCAACTCAACCCACTTCTGGAAGACCGCCCAGTGTTCTTTTAAGATTTGGGAATTTTTAGAGTTTTTAAATGCACTATAGACCTTTTCCAATCCCCATACTTCTTGTTGAGTAGGGGTGGGGGACGTTTAGTACAGTGCTCTGCACACAGTAAGTGCTCCAATATGATTGAATGAATTAATTTAATATTCACCCCACCCTCAACTCCACAGTACGTATGTACATAGCTATAAATTAAATGTTATAAATTGTTTATTTCTGTTAATGTCTGTCTCCCTCTCTAGACTGTAAGCTGATTGTGGGCAGGGTCCAGATCTGCCACCTGTGTTGTATTGTTCTGGGTCAAGTGCTTAGAACAGTGCTTTGCACGTAGTAAGCTCAATAAATACCATTGATGATGATGATGATGATAATGATTGTAGCTCATTGTGGGTAGGGAATGTGTCTACCAACGCTGTTGTATTCTCCCAAGCGCTCAGTACAGTGCTCTACATGGAATAAATGCTCAGTAAATACTACTGATTGATGCAACAAGAATTTAATCATCTGTCAGAGTTCAAGATACCATCTTTTCTCTAACAGAACCTATACCCCTTGGACCAAATTAAGTCTCAGATGGTTTTTGCTTATGCTTAAATTTATTCTTTTGTTTGGAACTGGGTCAGTGAAGGCCAAGTGAAGTGGAGAATTGAACAATTATCAAGAGAATATGATCAACATAACAAACCATCCAGATAATTGTCTCATCCCTTCCCTTCACCTGGGTACACGGAGCCTTAATGTTTCTTGCTTTCATGCTAAGAATTAGCATTTGGGAAGTACAACAAACTGCAGCAGAGTTCCATGAAGCCGATCATAGGGCAGAAAAAAAAGGTCTGAACTTTGTGAACCATGTGTAAAGTCCAAACATCATGTAGATCAGAGCACCCAAACTGTTTTCCAATCTGATTCCTTTTCCTGTTGGAGTATTTTCTTGGCATCAGAGTAAAAATAGGAAATCCCTGAGGAAAGTGGTTCAACTTTGGAAACTGCTTCTCTCTGTGATAAATGATCTTTATGGAAGGAGGGTCAGAGGTCAGCAGAGCAGGGCCTGCTTTTGTCCTTCTTTTCTGTCTTTGATATTCTTCCCCTTGAGATCTTTTTAACCTACTTAAGATCATTGATTCAGTGGTGTGAATGTGGAAATAACTTGATAGGGGTTCTGAACTCATCTTGGAAGTGATTTGCAGCATCATCACGGATCACTACACGTCCTCCCTCTAAGATCCCCTTTGGAAGGCTCTCCAAAGCCCATAACTTTAGCGGCACGTATTTTAGCCTTCCTCCTTTTGTCCCTGCCCATTATCACCCAGCTTGTTCTGTTGCTGCTAGACCACACATGTCCTCTCTGATCTTTCCTTTCACTCTCTCTTGTTTAGTAAGAACATAGTAAATGCGATGGATTGAAATATTGGCTCTCCTCTGGCTCATGCGCTCCCTCCCCCTTAACACCTGGCAGACCACTACTCTCTGCACATCAATGTCCCTTTAAAATCACATCTCCCCCAGGAAGTCTTTCCTGAATAATCTCACCTATCTCCACCTATTTTCCCCTCTACTACATCACATGTGGAGAAGCAGCATGACTCAGTGGAAAGAGCCCAGGCTTTGGAGTCAGAGGTCATGGGTTCAAATCCCGGCTCCGCCAATTGCCAGCTGTGTGACGTTGGGCAAGTCACTTCACTTCTCTGGGCCTCAGTTACCTGATCTGTAAAATGGGGATGAAGACTGTGAGCCCCCCGTGGGACAACCTGATCACCTTGTAACCTCCCCAGCGCTTAGAACAGTGCTTTGCACATAGTAAGCGCTTAACAAATGCCATTATTATTATTATATGTAGTTGAGTCCTTACCCCCTAGGTACTTATCCATTCACTCCAAAACCCACAGTGCTCATGTACCGTATATTCAGTCGCTTCCCTAGTTGTAATTTTTTTGAGTGTCTCTTCTCCCCCCATTTGATTAAGCTCTTCGAAGGCGTGAACCATGCTTATTACCTCTACCACATTATCCCAAGGTGGTGTCAGGATGGTGAACTGGCCACAAGTGGGGAATGGGAAGCAGCGTGGCTCAGTGGAAAGAGCCCGGGCTTTGGAGTCAGAGGTCATGGGTTCAAATCCCAGCTCTGCCAATTGTCAGCTGTGTGACTTTGGGCCGGTCACTTAACTTCTCTGGGCCTCAGTTACCTCATCTGGAAAATGGGGATTAAGACTGTGAGCCCCCTGTGGGACAACCTGATCACCTTGTAACCTCCCCAGTGGTTAGAACAGTGCTTTACACATAGTAAGTGCTTAATAAATTCCATTATTATTATTATTATTAACGGGAGGGGGAAGAAAAACAGAGGGTCTTTGTAGTGAAATCCCAATTATATTGTGATCAGATTGAAAATCCTTTTGTTTTATAATGATGGTATTTAATAATGATGGCATTTATTAAGCGCTTACTATGTGCAAAGCACTGTTCTAAGTGCTGGGGAGGTTACAAGGTGATCAGGTTGTCCCACGTGGGGCTCACAGTCTTCGTCCCCATTTTACAAATGAGGTAACTGAGGCACAGAGAAGTTAAGTGACTTGCCCAAAGTCACACAGCTGACAAGTGGCGGGGCCAGGATTTGAACCTATAACCTCTGACTCCAAAGCCCGGGCTCATTCCACTGAGCCACATTGTTTCTCAGTGTTTTGTGGATCAGTTACAATCTAGAATGAATGACAGTATGGTCTAGTTGAAAGAGTATGAAACTGGGGCCACAAACTGGTTTTGTGACCTTGAGCAAGTCACTTAATCGTTTCGTGCCTCTGTTTCCTCATTTGTAAAATGGGAATAATATCTGGCTCTCCGTACTTTATAGAGACATGAGTAAAATTAATTATATATACATGTATACACACATATATATATATATATATATATATACACATCACTTTTTAATGGAAAAATGCAAGCACTGCACAAATTCAAGTGTCTTTACCTTTTTCAAATTCATCCTTTGGGGATGAAGAAATGCCGCTGGCAATCAATTAATAAGAGCCAATTCTGACAAGGAGCTGGGGAAGAACTGTCCGCCATAGCTGGAGGCGGTAACCAAACCTAACCTTCTTGGGATTATTGTAATCTTTATTGCAGGAATATTGCAATTGCCACCTGTTTGACCAGTCATTTGCTCACAGTCAAAAGGAATAATTAAAAGCCATAAAATAATCCTGTCCCAAAGATGACATTTCTGACTTTATTGCCCCTTAGAACCAATAAAGAAATTGCCTGAAAGGCAAAACAAGCCTATCTCTGTTAACTAATGTTATGGTCCACATGAGGCACTTTCAGTTGTTGGGCTGATGTTTCCCATCCTTTGAGGTATTATCCAAACAGTTTGGGAAATTTGGGAGTTCTTCTAACCTCCAGAATGACTGTGTCCCAGACATTTGGCCCATGTCTCTTAAAAAATAATGATGCTCCAGTCATATCTCTTCTGGGTACCATCTGAAACAGTCACCATTTGGGATGTGAATTTTTTTGCAGTGTAGACGTATATACAAAGTTCCGGAAGTAATTATGTTTCTCTAAGTAGGGTTGAAAAAATTCCTGAACTGCATTTGGGAAAATGCTGGCCCCCATGGAATCGCACCTTTTAAATGATTGTCTGACTGAGAAACAGTCATATTTTTGAGCCTCATCTCCCACCTGCTGGTGTATCAAACGGGCTCATTTAGCCCATCTCGGGTGCATCCAGCAGAGATAATATTGGGTGGGAGAAGAATGCTAGGGACCAAGTGTTAGGCGAAATCTCAGATGGCTGCTGAAGCTGACCCTCTCTGTTCACCAACTTCATTATCTGTTGAGTGGGAGATGAGCTGTCCCCGACCCACGAAATGTTTCTGCCAAGTCAAAATGGATTATACAACTCTCCCTTGAATGGGATCAAAGAATCGTGTCTCTAGCCCTCGTATTTCTTAAATATGAATGTCTAATTTAAAGCAGCTTATTTCACACCTATTTCCCTCCATTTCTTCATCAGCAGTTGGTGATTTTACTATTTCCATCTCAGGGTTTCCAGGACAATCAGAAATAGCAGAGCACCATCTAGAGCTAAACAATTAAGCTGAACAATCTAGACTTTGGCATCCCAAATGCCCAAGATTGTAACCTGAAGTGAAACTAGCAAATTGCATTCAACTGGGCTCATGAAAAAGCAAAATTCACCTCCGTGCCCAAATGGGTTTGCCTCCTGTGCAGTTTAACTCAACTCTGCCATTAGCACAAGCAACCTGAGCTGATCAGACGGCTTTCTGCTTAACAAAAATGAAACTTGGGCTTCACAGATGGAGCTGGAGGTCAGCAGTTAAATTGCTTTTGTTTCTAAAGGCACGTTTTCATGGGCTGAATCTGATCCATGAGATTAGCATCATGTGTACTTGCAATGCAGGTAAAGGCAGGATGTGAGACAAAAAGCCAGGAGGAAAATACTTACGTTTTCAGTTATCTGCCTAGAATTTGCAACCATTAAATTGTCCAGTTTTGGCTGTGATTTTTGTTTTTGAGAGGAAAAAAAATGTTTCAACATACTGACTTGGGTTTTGAGAGAGAGGTGTAAATTTTTCTTTTCCCAGAACACGTAAGTCAAAGACAAAGGGTAAAGAATGAAATCAAGGAAAATTGACCATTTCAAGAAAAACCTGCACATTAAATGGATTAGTTGTGTTAGTCTTCACACTTGAACTGTTTTCCTCCTCATGAAGAGTTAATATGAAGAGTTATCACTGGACATTTACCACTGGACAGATATTGCTTAACTGGCTTACCTGAGAAGGATTATATACTCACTAGCCCCAGAGTTAACCCTCACTTTGAGGAGGTACAATATTTTCCAACATTTCCTCCATGAGAATTAACATTTTTGTGTGTGTGTGTGTGTGTACTCTCTTTTTCCTGTCTTTAGTCCCTCTTTCCTTGTACAGACTATTGTGACCAAGTATTTAATGAGCACATTAGAAACAAATCTTTTTCAGAAGCAAGATTGCTGGGTCTGCTTAAAGAACACACTCGAGATGGAAGGTTTTGTGAATGAGAACAGATTTCTTTTTTTATAAAATCCACTTTCCGTGGCCAGCCAAAGCCATAATGTATCTATCTTAAGACATCCATTTTAACCATGTCATAATAAGTCATGAGGATGGGCAATAAGTAAAGAAATAATTAGCTTATTTACTGTTTTAATTTTGTCTGCAGTGACAATTCAGTCAGCTGAACATGATTCGTGGACAATGAGTTTTCGCTCTAATGGTGAGAAAGGAAAGACATGATCTAGAAACAAATAAAAAAAATTAATTGGGCCAGGCTATGTAGTCTTATTTTGTCTTTTGACCCTTAAACCTTGGGGCCACTTTCTTGAGTGGGTGGATTTGAAGGAGGAGAAAGCAAATGAATTTGTGCAGTGAAATGTTCAAAGATGTTTTTTAAAAAAGCCATTCATTTGTGGATTGACAAAAGGAGACTTTCTCCAAGTACAGAAAGCAGTACAGGGATTTGTGGAGATAAGGAGAAACAAAATGCTGTCAAAAATATAGCTGTGAGCCAAATAAGATAGTGGGTAGGAACCAGTGAGTACAGATAGCAGTAAGGAGAGTGAGCAAGGAGAATGTAATAAAATGGAGCAGGATGGAGAGCCCTGAAAAGAAATTAAAGAAACAGGAATTATTTCACCCACCTCCTCCACATCTTCATCTGGAGAGTATGACTAGATGCTCTTTCTTTTAGAATTTTTCCAAAGCAATGATAAAGTATTTAGGGCAATTAATTGTATTTACTAGGTACAGAACACTGTACTAAGTGCCTGGGAGAGTGCGGTATAACTGCGTTGATAGACATATTCCCTGCCCACAACAAGAAAGGGTGGGTTCCATAACAATCCATTAGATTTTAGCCAGTGCAGAGCCAGGCACTGGGTACTGTGCTTTGGATACTTACTGAACACCTCCTGTGTGCAGACCGTTGTAGTGAACCCTTGGAGGTACAAGAAAGGTCTAATATGTGACCCTTGGCTTCAAGGAGCTTACATTTTAACAGAGAAGGCAGACAGAAAATAATTTACAGAATAAAGAAGTGCTTAAGTAGTAGATTTTCTAAATTGATATGGACATGTGCTACCGGAGGTTGTAGACGCAGAGATGGTGCCAAAATGCTGAACTGATGGTCGGAGGTTTATATCCTGGAGAGAAGAAAATTAAATCAGGGAAAATCACCTGGATGAAGTGGGTTTTCAGGAATCCTTTGAAGATGGGTAGTTCCTGCTTCTAGGCTGTAAACCCATTGTGGGCGGGGATTGTCTCTATTGCAGATTTGTAATTTCCAAGTGCTTAGTACTCTGCACACAGTAAGGGCTCCATAAGTATGACTGACTGATTGGCTGACCCACCCAAGCCCACACAGTAGTCAAGTGAAGCAGCATCGCCTAATGGATTGAGCTCAAGCCTGAGAGTCAGAAGGACCTGGGTTCTAATCTCAGCTCTGCCTCTTTTTAATTGTATTTGTGAAGCACGTACTATGTGCTGGGCACCGTTCTAAGGACAGTTCTAAACCATTTGTCTACTGTGTCACCTTGGACAAACCACTTCACTTCTCTGTGCCTCAGTTACCTTATCTATAAAATGGTAATTAAGACCATGAGCTCAATGTGAGGCAGATACTGTGTCCAACCTGATTAACTTGTGTCTGCCCCAGTGCTTAGTACAGTGACTGGCACATATCAAGCGCTTAACAAATACCATAGCCACAACAAAGTGGCGAAGCAGGGACTAGAAACTGGGTCCTTCTATTCTCAGGCTTGGGCTCACTCCGAGTCTGTTGGTAATGGACAGTGGACTCCATGGGACAGGGACTTTGTCTGATCTGAATATCTTGTACCTGCCCCAATGCCTAGCACATAATAGTGTGTCCTAAATATGTTTTTAAAGAAGGTTTGGTCTGCCTGTAATCCAGAGTCCCTGGGAGCTATCAGGCATAAGGCTCAATGGTAAATAAGAACTTGAACGTTTTGGCAAGGAGAGTGGCTAATTCTAGCTTGAAACTGAGTCCTAATTTAATAGTCGCACGCTAGTTCAAATGGCTTTGCATTTTGTTATGAAGTCATTCGCATGGCTCTGCCATCCGGACTTGACCCCACTGCTGTGGTTTGGCCTAGGAGTCATGACATTTCAAAAGGTTATCTTGTTTAATGGACTTATCGTGAGGCTGTTTTACTTCTCATAGTAATAAAAGTAGGATGAGAATTACAAGGAAAAATTGAAGGAAGAATTGAATGTTAAAGCCCTTAAAGTTATATGAGCCCTGGTAATAATAATAATAATAATAATAATAATTATGGTATTTGTTAAGCACTTACTATGTGCAAAGCACTATTCTAAGTGCTGGGGGGATGCAAGGTGATCAGGTAGTCCCACATGGGGTTCGCAGTCTTAATTCCCATTTTACAGGTGAGGTAACTGAGGCACAGAGAAGTGAAGTGACTTGCCCAAAGTCACACAGCTGACAAGTGGTGGATCCGGGATTAGAACCCATAACCTTTGATTCCCAAGCCCGTGCACTTTCCACTGAGCCACGCTGCTTCTCTAATAAAAAAAAAAATAAAAACAGCACCCAGTGGATGGTAGAACATTAAGCTGTATCCATGTGAGCCTGTTATGGACAAGGAACATGTCTGCTAATTCTGTTGTTTTGTACTCTCCCAAGTGCCTCATACAGTGCTTTGTACATAGTGAGCGCTCAATTAATATGGTTGTCTTCATTCAATTATATTTATTAAGCACTTACTCTGTGCAAAGCACTGTACAATATACTTGGGACAGTACAATATAACTACAAACAGGCATATTCCTTGCCCACATTCATGTTGAACTTCGTTTCTCTGGGAAAAGTGAAATTGAAGTAAAAATATTTTAGATTTTCTCTTGACAAGAGAAAATGAAAATCTTCAAAATGGAATTGTATTTTAGAGTAGAGTGGGTCCACAATAATCTCCTAGATTCTTCATCAGGTATATTTTGGGAGACGAAGCAACTGTCCTGTTCTATTGCTAACTGGATTTAAAACTGTCACTCTCAGTGTGAATGGAAAGCTAATATGTCCAGTGCTAAAGAGGACTGAGATTTATTGTGGAAATGCTAAAGGCATTATTGCCCTCAAGAGGTCACTTTTTCAACCCACAGGGCAAGAGATTTTCTTATAAGCTAAAAATTGAACCCAACATTTGTTTTAGTAGGCCATTTAAATAGTAGTTTTTCAAAATAATTTTTGCCCACATGGTTAAATGATATAGTCAAGCCCGGAAAGCTCATGGAATAATATCAATTGGCATCTTGAGCTTAAAGTATAATTTTTGAGTGTGTTTTAACCCTTTTTTAAAAGCATGAGAATTCCTTTTATTTCCCAAGAGGACTCCTCCAGCTGATTTGCCTCCCCACTGTGATAAACAAATAACAGGTATGGTGTCTTGGAAACATCAGGTATGGGACAGTATTCGCAGAGGAAGTACAATGAAGGTCCCTCCATAGTTTAATTAGAACAACAGGACAAACAAGTTTGAATCTGCTTCGGCCCCTTTGCAACCACAATAATACTGAGTCTCCAGTTCATTCAATGTTCTTTAAAAGTACATGGACATAGGTAAGATATAAGTCCTGCTCTTATTTTATGTCTTTAAAGAAAGCATTCTTATCAGGCGAAGGATTGTAGTTCTCAATACTGGGAATGAAAAAGCTGGGAAACTAGCCTCAGAAAGAGTAAAAATACCGTTTCCCCTTCTGCTGGGGATGTTATCCATTTTTATTTCATGTGAAATTTCCCACTCAAGTAAAGGTTCTTAATTTTTTTCTAGAAGCCCATGTAAATCTTTCCTGACAAAAAGCGGGATTTGATTTCACATTAGTTTATATCATTGCTCCAACTCCGAGAACCTTTCACCCCAAATTCCTAATCCTTGAATCTGTTCCATCACATCCATTCCCTCAGTGTGGATTCTAATTTTAGTCTTCTGTGGTCTCAGAGAAGCCTGCTCTTCTTCTCCGGATGAACCTTTATTCTCTTTAGGGGAAAGCTTTTCTGAGTTCCCTCTTCCCAGGTGGTCTAATATCTAGAAACCTCTGAGCTTCTGAAGGTTTTCATGCTATTGATACATGTGGAACCCTTCACTCTGAGCTGCGCTGTTGGGTCAAGGGGAAGTGATCAATAGCTTGGAATCTCATTCCAAATGTTGAGATGAAGAGACTCATTTGCATTATGATTTTTAAAGGCTGTTTCTTCAAAGCCTGTAACAGGGAACTTTAGTGAATTCAAAATAGAGCCTGCTTCTTCCATTACTCTAACATATTGGCAGAGGGGTATAGGTAGGGGAATATTTGCCCTGTGAAGATGGTTGATTGGGCGAGGATGCCCATGTTTGAAAGAATCCACCTTTTGTTCTAGCTTTCAAGAGAAAGGGACACGGAACATAGAACCAGAGACTTTGCAAATTTCCTTTACTTTTAGTGAAATCTGGGGAAACCAATACTTGGCAGTTGTAGACTGTAAGCTTCTTGTAGGTAAGGATGGTGTACTCCACAAGAAGTGTGGCCTAGTGAAAAGAGCATAGGCCTCGGAGTCAGAGGACCTGGGTTCTAATACCGGCTCCTCTACTGACCTGCCGTGTGACCTTGGGCAAGTCAACAGCAGAGAGCCGAGAAAATGGCTGTGGGCAGGCTCAGGTTTTGAGTGGTTCATATTATGGGACATTGTCAAACCCTCTCCTTAGAAGGTAAATGACATCAACCCCATAGCATTTCCCACCCCTTTAAGGCTTGAAGTGGAACTATTGGGTGTTACCCATGCTAATGTAAAGTTATAACACTTGGCATTTAAGACAGTCTCCTAATGGGTTTCTGAAAGACTTTCATTTGAAGGGTAGGACTTGAAAACAAGTCTGCATTATCAGAGGGAAGCCATAAAACATGAAATCTGCCTCTAAGGGTGTTTTCACCTTTGTGATGTTTCCACGAATAGATTAAAGTCTGAGAAGCAAAGAATTTAGAGATGAACTACACATTCAATTTGCTGCTATAGGTGTTCATCTAATGAATTGCATTAGACAGGGCTGTGTCTGACATCACCACAATTTTGGTTTCAAGCAAATTTGTGCCCTCCTTTGCAATGAGCATTAGGTCTTAATTGAAGACTATAGATTAACATAGATGACAACCCCCCTGAGGACTGGTACTGTGTCTTTGCTCTATTAACATTTACAAATTTTTGCACTCACACCCTCCAGTAGCAAGCACTTCTGTGCATTTTAACATCTCCTGTTATTTAACCACTTACTCCCCCACATATTCATTTTTCCTTTGTCATCTTCTGTATCTAAATTATTTTGCAATCATCTCACCCACTAGAGGGCAAGGGAAGCAGTTCTTCCAGGGCAGGAATCATGACTTTTAATTCTATTTTATATTCCCAAGCACTTAGTTGAGTGTTTTGCATGGCATTTAAGTGCTCAGTAAAACAACCGATTGGTTAGCATACTTCCACTATCCAGCCCCTGATGCAAAACCAGTCATCTTCAGTCAATCAATCAATCAATTATTGAGTGCTTACTGTGTGCAGAGCACTGTACTAAGCACTTGGGAGAGTCTAATGCAATAGAGTTGGTAGACATGATCCCTGCCTTCAAGACGTTTACAGGCTAGTAAGAGAGGCAGGCATTAAATTGCAGCTAGGGGAAGCAGCTGAGTATGACAATACATTCATAATAATAATAATAATAATGGTATTTGTTAAGCGCTTACTATGTGCAAAGCACTGTTTTAATCGCTGGATCTTGTGGGTGCCAAGTAAATGTTTAACCATTAATGAGAAAACGCTTTCTCCCTACTTATACCAGAGACTATATTGGACATTTCTGGAAATATGGTAAACCAGGTTATAATTTAGAATCATTTCATGGTGCATCCTGAGTTACACGTCTAGTCAGTGATATTATAAAATCAATATAAATTTGGGAACTGTTTTTATGGTATATAATAATCATTATTATTATGGTATGTAAGTGCTTACTATATGCCAGGCACTGGAGTAGATAGAAATTGGTGGGGTTGGACTCAGTCCCTGAACCCCAGTCCTTATGTACATAGCTATATGTTGCCGATTTGTACTTCCCGAATGCTTAGTACAGTGCTTTGTACACAGTAAGTGCTCAGTAAATACGATTGAATGAATGAATGAATAGCCGTGATTTATTTACATTAATGACGGTCTCCCCCTCTGGACTATAAGATCGTTCTGGGCAGGGAATGTGTCTGTTATTTCATTATATTGTACTCCCTCAACTGCTTAGTACAGTGTTCTGCCCTCAGTAAGTGCTCAATAAATATGATTGATTATCTCAAATCAAAATGGGAAATTAGGGAAATAATCCAGAAAATTCAGGGGAAAGATAATTTTCTCTTGAAGGATCTGATAAAGTTGGTGTAAGTCAAACTCAAGTCTATTGGCCACCTGCAATCTGCCAGTATCTTGATCTCCCAAGCCACAAACCACCCCACTCCTCACTTCCAGAAGGAGAAGCTATCCCCATCCCTGTCCTTTTCTCAAGTCCGCATTCCCTTGTCTTCAAGCGAGTGCACACTTCACAGGCTATCTTCAGAGGCAGCATGGCCTAGTGAAAAATGTACAAGACAGGAAAATGAGTATACTTCACTAATTACTTTATTCCCTCTCCTCCCCCACATCCCAGTTTCTCTCTAGGACATTTCTCATAAACAGGATTTTCCTCCATGAAATATCCAAAATATTCTTGCAGTTCTTCTCTTGGCTTGCAGGCTGAGGAGATGTGGCCTGATGTTGCCCTTTGATTGAACCCAGCCAAAAGTGAAATGTGTGCATTTGGGTCTGCTTTGTAGCAATTAAGCAACTTCCAGAAGGTGTTGAGGAAATGTAATCCAAGTGAAGCCTACTGACACGTCTGTTTCATATGCAGCACCAACCAATTTTCATCTGTCACAGGGAAGGCTAATCACCACACCTTTCTTCACCCACCCTCAAGAGAAGACAGGGAGTGATCTCATTTAGAAAGTAAGCCCTAGGTTCTTTTAAAATGTAAAATCTGTAGATGCAAAGGAGGGATATGATCTTGACTGTGCTTGAAAAAGAAGCCACTCATTCTCGAGGTGACTCAGAGAGGCCGCTAAATTGAATGGGGCAGCAATTCACTTTTCTTCCCTGTAGTAGAAATAATGTTTAGTAGTAGTAATATATATTTAAGATGTGATACCGTATTAAGTGTTGGGGAGAGGTAAAAGGACATTTGGACAAAACCCCGGGACCATAAAGGGGTCACAGTCTAAAGCAGGGGAGAGGCGAGAAGGCAGAGATACCGGCCAAGACGAGCAAAGTGAATTCAGCAAAAACCAGCATGGTACTGTGGTCAAAATAACAGTATATCCCTGGAAGGGGGAAAGAATCCACAGTCTTCTGACCATCCTTACTCCTTACCATCGGCTCTAAAGCATTCAGTCAAGCCCCCTCCTGTCCTACTTTGCTGATCTCCAACCCACACACTTCACTCCTCTAGCAGCAGCCTGCTCACTGTGCCCTGATGTCATTTTTGTCACCCCCAACCCCATTCCCACATCCTGCCTCTGTTCTGGACCTTCCTCCCCCTCCATATACGGCAGACCATCATTCTCCCCATTTTCAAAGCCTTCTTAAGGTCACAGCTTCCCCTATTAAGTCCTCTTTTCCCTGGCTCCCTCTCCCTTCTGCGTCAATCAATCTATCAATCAATCGTATTTATTGAGCGCTTACTATGTGCAGAGCACTGTACTAAGCGCTTGGGAAGTACAAATTGGCATCACATAGAGACAGTCCCTACCCAACAGTGGGCTCACAGTCTAAAAGGGGGAGACAGAGAACAGAACCAAACATACCAACAAAATAAAATAAATAGGATAGAAATGTACAAGTAAAATAAATAAATAAATAAATAAATAGAGTAATAAATATGTACAACCATATATACTTATATACAGGTGCTGTGGGGAAGGGAAGGAGGTAAGATGGGGAGATGGAGAGGGGGACGAGGGGGAGAGGAAAGAAGGGGCGTCATCTATATACTTGGATCTGTCACCTCTGGGTATTTGATATTCACCCCACCCTCAGCCCCACCACACTTATGTACATATCTGTAAATTGTATATTGTAAATCATTTATTTCTATTAATGTCTAGCTCCCCTCTCTAGACCGTAAGCCTGTTAAGGGCAGGGAACCAGTTTATCAACTCTATTGTCTTGTACTCTCCCAAGCTCTTAGTACAGCACACACAGTAAGTGCTCAGAAAATTGCAGTGATTGATTGTTTAATCCAGGCTGGGCAGTTTTGGTTTCCAATCTGCCACAGCCTTCCTAAGCATAGGAAGAGAGGCTTTTCCCCGTTCTCTGATCCCATGGGAGCAGGACTTCTTCCTTGCTATGGTGGGCAGGGCAGAAGGGGTTTGCCTAGGTAATCAAGCAGACACACCCACCCACAGATTCCAAGCATCTGTCATGTCACTTTTTTACTTGTCCATGTCCACCTCTACACTGTAAACTCCATGAGGGCAAGAATCATGTTTCCTTTGCGCTCTGTCAAGTGCATTCTGCAAACAGTAGATGCTCAATGAATACTATTGATGATGATGATGAGGGGCAGGGGAGTCAAGATCATGTCATCACCCAGCTGGTGAACAAGCCCCACCTGAGTGTAAGTTAGAAATTTCACCCTAGAAGAAATGACGGCTTCCACAGTTGACTAAAATTCCAAGCAGGGATTGGCTTAGGCTACTTTCTTCTAAGTCCTCATCTATCTTCAAAGAACTTATATTTAAGCCAGAGCTGTTGTTCACAAATCTAATCTACTGTTGTGGATTTTAAGGACAGGGTGGAATCCCAGAGATTTCAGAATTTCCTGGATGTTTGCGTAGATGCTAACTTTCTGAAAGGGATGAAAACAGGGCAAGACTTTGAGGGGAGCGGCAGGCAGTCTTCATAAGCCAAACAGGTCAGACCCCAAGTAGAGTCAATTATGCCTGCTCAGAGATTCTTGGTTCAGTTCAGATACCATCAGAGATTTGGGATGAAGGAGGTTTAGCTTCAAGTGCCAAAACTTTGGGATTGAAAAAGCAAGTTTCATCCCAACTGCAGGAGCACAGAGCTCAAGTTTTTCACATTTTTTTTAGTGCTAGTGTGAGACAGTCACATCAAAAAATCTCAATTATATGTGACACTTGTGTATGACCTCTTCAAGTCCAGATCCCCGTGACAACGATAGCCCAGTTCAAGATCTTGATTCCTGCCAGAGTGAGCACTGTCTCCTTGGAGACTGGGCTCACCATTTGATCCTTGTGGCATCATCTTCTAGCTAGAGGTCATGTAAATAGGTCAATATAAACTAATTCAAAAGTGGGGACAAAGTGTTCAGATATTCTTTGAGCAATTTGAGCTGGGGAGCTTCAGGCCAGTTTCGGGTGGAGAAGCACATCTCGTTACTGCTCCATCCCCTTTGTTTGCTCTTCAAAGATGGTTGATAGATTTATGACACTTGAAATATTTAAAATATTCCACAGAGGTCAGATTTTCCCTTTGGTTCATGAGGGCACTTCTTATAGGAAAATAACATTCATTTTTCTAGACTGAATTAATACCTTATCTTTTCCAACAAAGGGTAAAGATTGCTCCGTAGGTACATTGTTTTCTTCCAGGAAAAAGTCTGAGAGGAAAACAAAGGCTTTATTCTTCAAAGCCACAGCAGTTTGACCTAGTGAGAAGCAGTGTGGCCTAGTGGATAGAGCACGGGCCAGGAAATCAGAAGGACCTGGGTTCTAATCCTGACTGCACTCCTTGTCTGCTGTGCTACCTTGGTCTAGCCACTTCACTTCTCTGTGCCTCAGGTCCCTCATCTGTAAAATGGGGATGAAGACTGTGAGCCCCATGTGAGACACAGACTGTGTCCAACTTGATTACCTCCCATCTTCCCCAGCGTTTAGTAGAGTGCCTGCCACATAATAAGTGCTTAACAAATACTACAATTATTATTATTACATATCTAGAAATTCTATCCACAGCACTTGTGTTCATCTCCAGAAATTTTATATTATAAATTATTTATATTAATGTCTGTCTCCCCCTCTAGACTTTAAGCTCGTTGTGGGCAAGGAGCATGACTACCAACTCTGTTGTGTTATACTCTCCGAGCATTTAGTACAGTGCTCTGCCCACAGTAAGTGTCCGATAAATAACATTAGTGATGATTATGGTTGTTGTTTCACTCAAGTGATTATTGTATTTGAATGTAGTTTTATGCCTGAATTCCCCTTAGGTATGTAAGTTCTGTGTAAGTAGGGAATGTTTTGTACTTCCCAAGCGCTAGTACAATTCCCAGCAGGCATTCAATAAATCTTGTTATTACTACTACTACTGATAATTGTGGTTGTTAAACACTTCCTATGTGTCAAGCACTGTACTAAATGCTTAGGGATAGATACCATCCCTGATATTTCATTAAATTTGCAGTTAAATTCTGGGAATTTTTTTCCCCATAAAAATTATTGGTTCCTATCCTTCCTTCTGGGCTCTCGAGGGTGCTGTAGAAAGACCCACATAACCTTCACTTCACTCAGTACCTGCACAAACGCCCGCAGCAAGATGCTTTGGAGTTAGGATGTGGATGGTCTTCTAGACTGTGAGCCCGTTGTTGGGTAGGGACCGTCTCTATATATTGCCAACTTGTACTTCCCAAGCGCTTAGTACAGTGCTCTGCACACAGCAAGCGCTCAATAAATACGATTGAATGAATGAATGGTGGTAAGGGCCGCTGGGTTGAATGATTGAACATAAAAGTAGTCACCGCCTCTGCTACAACCACCACTTTCAAAATGCAAGAGATAGGCCATGGCTAAGGTTGCACCCCAAATTTTCTTTCCCAGCTCAACCTACCCCTTTTCCTTTTTCTCCTTTGCCTCCCCAACTCACCCCCGTCCTGCTGCAGTCAGATGATGATGATGATGGCATTTGTTAAGCGCTTACTATGTGTGAAGCACTGTTCTAAGGGCTGAACAGTTCTAAGATCTACACCGGTCCACCCCAAGTAGAAAATGGCTGGGCCGGCAGGCTGGCAGCCTGTGTACCAGCAGAAGTAACCAGAAATACCCACAATTTTCCCAACCCAACCATTGCAAAGTCGCGCATTGGACCGCGTCAGTAGGTAATTTTTTTTTTTTTTGCCGGTAGCAGTTGGCTAAACATAGTACCCAGTCAGGGCACAAGTGTTGCGGATGGGAGAATGTTGTTTCTCCACAATGTCCTTTATTCTGTACTGGAAACTAACATAATCTTATGCTTGCTTCCAAAGGGGGAATTACTCTCTGGACCACAGCAACCAACACTACTTCCTCCTACGCCCCACATCCATCTGAATCCTTCAGATATATCTTGGGAAAGCAGAGAGGTGGTCAGCGCATTCATTCTCAGCAAAATTCCCAGAAGTGAAGGCCCCTGTTCTTCTCCCATCCCTCTCTTGAGAGATTTTTGCAAGTGAGGACCCAGATCGTAGGACTAAAGAGGACTAACTCTGAGGCCAGCTTGTTCTCTCCCCCTGAATGGATGTGAGAAAGGTAAAGGCATAAAGGAGATGAGGAGACTGAAGTCAGCTAGGAGATATACGTCTATTTATGCAAGATATTTGTTGAAAAGCAGGTGAAATTTTTCAGATTGGAATTTGTTTATCCTTCAGAAGGAGCCGTCGATAGCATTATTTCTATTTTACTGTGTGGATTTGAAAGCAGAGAGATGCTACCATGATAATGCAGCAGGAGACTGAAAATGAGTGCTGGTTTGTAGAGCCCAGAAGCTCCCATCAAAGGAAGTTCAATCATTTTTGGTTTTGCTGTGATTTAAGAATCTCAGAACAATTTCTGCTGTCTTTCCCTGCTAACGTTATCCCAAATTGCATGCTATCTTTCCTCTTCATTAGTTTTTCACATTAAAAACTTGTGCACTCCAATTGTTTCATGCTTTAGCACAATCAGCAGTTGGAATGTTGAGATATTGGTTACATCTATAACCATCTGTCTCTTTTTCTCTGAAAGCCTATGTGATATATTATGGTATTTGTTAAGTGCTTTTTATGTGCCCAGCATTGTTCTAAGCACTGGGGTAGATATAAGGTAAACAGGTTGGACACAGTCCCTGTCCCGTATGAGGCTCACAGTCTTAATGTCCATTTTCCAGATGAGGTAACTGAGTCACAGAGAAGTTAAGTGACCCACCCAAAGTCACACAGCAGACAAATAGCGGAGGCGGGATTAGAACCCCTGACCTTCTGACTCTCATGCCCGTGCTGTATCCACTATGCCATTTTTATGTTTTATGTTTTTTTAAGGAAGCCACTAACTAGGTAAATCATTGAAAAGCAATATACCCTCTAACAGAGTAATTCCATCCCTGCATTTGGTTATAAATACATTCGGACAAGGGTACACATGTTAATCCATCCATCATACCATCAATAAGTCCAAGACTTATTGGAGAAGTAGGATGGCTCAGTGGAAAGAGCACGGGCTTTTGAGTCAGAGGTCATGGGTTCGAATCCCGGCTCTGCCAATTGTCAGCTGTGTGATTTTGGGCCAGTCATTTAACTTCTCTGGGCCTCAGTTACCTCATCTGGAAAATAGGGATTAAGATTGTGAGCCCCCTGTGGGACAACCTGATCACCTTGTAACCTCTCCAGTGCTTAGAACAGTGCTTTGCACATAGTAAGCACTTAATAAATGCCATTATTATTATTATTATTATTATTTTGGATTAGGAGCCCAGATATATGAAATAATAATGAGAATGCTGAGGATATGCAAATTGATACCTCTTCTGATGACTTCTCATTCCATTTCAGTGGCCTAGAAGATGTTACAGTACATTTTTGAAACGGAATTCCCAGACCCAAGCAAACAGTATTACAGATGTAATTAAATATATAACCAAATCTTAGGTCTTAATTACCTTTTGTGACTGAGCCTGGAAATTTAGGTTTTGGGTTAGTTTTCTGATAATGTAATACATTACATTATTTTGCATGATCTCCAACGATGATAAGGAAGCCCAGACTGTACTTTCGAGGTGTGTAATATCTTTGGGAATGGTGTTCTCAAAAAGCATTCAAAATTTTCAACTGTTACCTTATTAAAAATGCTCTACCAGTAGTTGAACATTTGCAGGAATTGGAAATATTAACAGTGATCTAGTCATATTGCATTTCTGCAGTTTTTAGTATTTTAATTTAGGTATATATTTGGGAAGTATTAAATTATGAAAAGAAAATCTGAAAAAGTATGAAATAATTACTCAGGCAAAAGAAGCAAAAAAAGTAGACTAGCAATTTAGGAGGCAGACACTGGAAGTATTCTGTATGATTAGATTCATTCAATCGTATTTATTGAGCTCTTACTGTGCAGAGCACTGTACTAAGCGCTGAAATATTTCATCCTATTAGAATGTAAAATCATAAGTTTTTCCTTCAGTAATGTGTATTTTTTACAGTACAAGACCATCCTCTTTACCATTCCCTCCAGCAATATAAGGGAAATATGAAGGCTTAAATTGTTAATGATAAGACTTTTCCTTTAGTACTAATTAAACTTGCACCAAATAGCAATATTTTCATAATACCTTTGGTTTATGAAGCAGAAATGCTGGTTTATGAGGCTGAAAAAATAATAACCTGCCCACCAAAACAGGTGGACAATGATATAATTGCTTAATTTAGTGAAACGACCTCTTCCACCAGTGTGAGGGCCTGAATAAAATATTTTAGATTACCAAAAATCCACCGACATATTGAAGAAACTCTTTTCAAATTCATCCTGCTATAATAACAACTTTGGTCACTCACCTGAAGCTGATCTTATTTTAAAGTAAGATCAACTTATGCCTGTTCACCTGGAGCTGCTCCAGTGATGGGTTCATCTGTGGCAAAGGCATTCAAAGTGGCCAATTTCAGCCAGCCATATTTTACTGTGGATGAAAATGAGGAAAAAAAGGGATTTCCAACTGTCTTCATTCATTCATTCAATCATATTTATTGAGTGTTTACTGTGTACAGAGCACTGTACTGAGCGCTTGACTTCATAGGTGTCCTTGTTCCTTATTTTATGTGTTGGCTGTTTTCCTAGAAAGGCCTATTGGGGAGTAGGTGGAGGAGAGAGAAACACGTTCATGTTAAATATTTGAGTGTATTTCTTTTAAGAGTAGATTGGGGGTTATGTCCATCTGTTAGAGTTGGAACTCAACTTTTTCCAGGGATCATAAAGGCCACAGTAATTGACAAAAAAAAAACCCCAGAACACTACTCTGCTGAGACTCTTTGGAGTCATGGTTTGAGAAAAACGTATAGCAGAGAGCCTGCTGAGTAAAAATGACTTTCCTGCAGTTTCTTTTATTGTGCCTGCTGAGATACCGCAAAGTTGTATCATTTCGCAATAATGACTAAGGTAGTTTACATCGTTCGGGTCATTTTTCTTTTGCCAAATAAATGCAAAGGGTTACCCAAGAGACTTTGCTATCCTCTTTTTACTATCATCTTTCCAGAGTTAGGATAGAATCATTGCTCGTGTGTGTTTTTAGAAAACATTGTCTTGTTTGGGTTCTCTACCCTCAGGGAATGATGGTAAGTGTCTTTTACCCTGTTTGTGTAATATTTATTATTTCTTATTAATCCTTGAATATCTACTTTATATTTCAAGATTTCAACATTGGGATTTTGTAATTAATTTATATTCAATTATGATTCTTTTATTCTCTATGTAATACTGATAATAGAAATCTTTCAAAGGTCCCGACATCCTATTAACTATATACAAATTTTCATTTGAAGTCTTGGACTTATTGATGGTATGATGGATGGATTAACGTGTGTACCCCTGTACAAATGTATTTAAAACCAAATGCAGGGATGGAATTACTCTGCTAGAGGATATATTGCTTTTCAATGATTTACCTAGTTAGTGGCTTCCTTAAAAAAACAGAACTGACTTGGGCTGCTTCCATTTTTTCGTATTATGTTCACGATCCCCCTACCAGATCCATATAAAAGGCTATAAAATAATTTAAGACCTGCTCTCCTTTTGATTGAGGTGTAATGTTGGCTCTATTGGGGACACCTGTGGTTTAAAGGTAACATCAGTGGTAAAGACATTGAGAAATTCAAAGTTTATTCATTTAAAGTAATTTCATTACTACCCTCCCTCCACCTCTGATTTAATTTGGAGGGAATGATTGGGCATAACAGTGCTAAGAATCAAGCTGTATTGTTTCTAAACTGGAAACCTGCTAAGGACTTTGATACAGGCTTACTGTCTTTCCAAATTTAACAATTGTTAAGAAAAGTCATTCCCCACTCAGATTGTCACTGAACTCTACTCCCTGGAACACTGACCTGAAGGCAGGGCCTTTACAGTTCCTCCTTTTACTACCTTTATTTTACTCTTTATTCCCTCATATAACATGGGGGGAAATCAAGTCATTCTAATGCTAGCTTGGATTTCCTTCAACTTGCTTGCTGCTTTTCCTATTTTTTCCACCTTGATCCTCCTTCCTCAAGAATAAAAGACTCACAACATCACTGACAACCTCTGCATCTGCCAATCACATGAGTAGGGACAACTGGAGACCCCTCCACAAAAACATTTGGGGAATTTTTGTAACTGAACAGATCATTCTAGCCTGTGAACATGTTTGTGTATCAAGAAGTTTAGGGTTCCAGAAGCAGCCAGGGAAACCGAGTTCATGTCTGCAACAGGGAAACTGTCATAATTTGATAAAAAAATCACAGGAATCTATTTGATCCCCAGTGCTCTTTCTCTTCCCTCTTCCCATATTTGCTAACATTTTTGAAGGCTTTGGGAAGGGTCCTGCTATCCCCCGAGCTGGCACAGGAGTAGAGGAATGCATGTTCACCTGTTAAGTTGGCATCGGAGTCATTGGGTCAGGCTTAACTGTCAGGATTATATGCTTCCTTTAAAATCTGGTACATCTAAAAATAACCCACCTGATGCCAGCACTATTTGGGACACTCAGTCCGAGGCTTGTCCTGTGTTGCATAATTATTAAAAATGGACTTTTCAATGGAAAAAAGAAATAGTATTGCTGGATGTCAAAGTGGTTCAGCCCACATGTGAGGAAAATGAAAGCAGCCTTGGAGGTAGGGAAACCTCCCAGTTTAAGTTTGGATCTGAGTACCTGGAGTTGATTTAAGGAGACAGAAAGGGCAGCTCCTCATAGCTGAGAGCATTGAGCGTTCACTGTGTGCAGGGCATTCTACTAAGCATTTGGGAGAATACAGTACCAGAGAGTTGGAAGACACATTCCTGGCCCACGAGGAGCTTACAATCCAAATGACAAAGTGGAAGGAAGTGGGGTTCGCTCTGGGTAGAATAAAAGAAGGGACGCTGAACTTTGCTTTACCAGCTCATTCATTCAGTCATTCAGTCATATTTATTGAGTGCTTACTGTGTGCAGAGCACTGTATTAAGCGCTTGGGAAGTACAAGTTGGCAACATATAGAGACAGTCCCTACCCAGCTCATCAGAGCCGTGAGGAGGCCCTGGATGAAAGTCTCATTAGTTGGCAATGCTGTTCAATCCAATGACTCTCTAGTGCTTTTTCCTCATTACTGATTCATCTCTTTAACAGAATGTTCTTAAACACCTGCCCAAGGCAAAAGCAATTCATTAAAAGTAACAAATATTTCCTCGTTCCCCTTCAAATGTGTAAAATACAGGTGTAATCAAGGTGGATTTTTTTTAATTTAGGTAGCACTATTGAAAATGGTTCCCTGGAAATGAATGGAATCGAATAATGTGAGCTAGTTAACCTGCGTGACTTCTTCAACCATTTGAATAATTTGTGTTATGGAAAGATGCAATCTCACTTTTGCGGTCTTCCTAAATCTCTTAAATTGCTCCACATGCAGTGTATTTTTTTGTCTTTGAGGACACAAGTTCTTTCTGCTGAGATAGATATTTGATAACTCAGGCTGAAGCAGGGCTTACAATCTGAGAGAGAGGCAGAGCTTAGGCTCATTTTACAGCTGAGGGAACTGAGGCACAAAGAGCTTGTGACTTAATCAAGGTTACACAGCCAGCCAGTGGCAGAGCTATGAGTAGAAGCTGGGTCTCTTGACTCCAAGATCCAAGACATTTCCAGTGATCCATGCTGCTTCTCACTCAAACAGTCCCTGAATTATTATCAACAGCATTGATTAAGCATCATGTATATATTATGCTCGCGAGGGGAACTCCGTACGGAGCAAGTCAAATGGATACAGCCCCCACCTTCTGGGCATTAAGACAAACCACATTGATGTGGACAGACATCTTACATGTCCTAGAGGAAAGAGCAGGGATTGGGAATCAAGAGACCTGGGTTTATACCCCGGCTCTGCCACTGGCCAGTTGTGTGACCCTGGGCGAGTCATTTAGCCTCTCTGGGTTTCAGCTCCCTCATCTGTGAAATGGGGATAAAATAGATTGTGAGCCCTGAGTAGAAGAGGGACTGTACCTTGGTCCTGGAACCTTGGGTCTACCTCAGTACTTTGTAGTAAGAGTTTAATAACTACTATAATAAGAGTAGTTATTATGAGTAGAAAATTAGCTATACGGTTCTTTTAGGATCAAAAAACAAGAAGACAAAATCTCCAGCACTGAAAATGTTGAACATGAAAGTCCAATGCAGGAGAACCTTTGTGTGTGCACAATGGGGCTGGGGTTCCCAGATTGTTTTTGTAATCTCACCTGAAGGTCAGTTTTACCTGCAGTGACATTTCAAGAACAAAGGACAACCCTATACAAAGGGAAGTAGTGTTGTCTAGAGGAACGAGCAGGGCTTTGGGAGTCAGGGGACCTAGCTTCTAATCCCAGGTCTGCCACATACCCTGTGTGTGACCTTGGGCAAGTCACTTAACTAACCTGTTTTTCCATTTCCTTCTCTGTAAAATGGGGATTTGATACTAGTGCTCCCTCATGCTTAGACTGATATCGCTGTGTGGGATAGGGTGTGATTATCACGTATCTATCCCAGTGCTTAGTACAGTGCTTGGCACATAGTAAGCAAATAATAAATACTATTATTATTATTTGTCCCTTTAGGAATCAAATTGGGGAGCACTTTATTTCCAAAGGAGAAGAAAGTCCGGGTCACCTCACCCTATCAAAGAATGAGGACCTGCCCATTTAAAAACATGTTATATTTTCTTTCTTGAGATGGCAATAATATTGTTCTGGTGCTGGAGGGTGTGAAGCAATAAATGGTGCTTCCAGCTTATTAAGTGCTTTGACTTTTCCTCGGCATTTAATCAAGTGCACGAGCTATTCATTGCTTCATGGACCTCGAATCGTGAACATTATCCTCTTAATTCTATGCAGCATATGAACACCCAGAGACTTGAAGCTTTATCATTAATTTAATATACCCAGAAAAACTAAAAAAAAATGGTGGGGGGCGGGAAGTGCAAATGAAGGCATACGGGAAAAAAAAAATAAGACTGGGACTCCAAAATAAACATCTGTCTTAATTCTTAAGCAGGAGAAACCAGTACAAAGAAATTTCCAGATATGAAGAAGAAGGGAATGGAAAGGTAGATATGATGGTGATGGTACTTGTTAAGCGCTTACTATATGCCAAGCACTGTTCTAATGTGAATAAGTGGTTAATAAGGCAAGTAAGGAGCTCAAAGAAATTGACATTATTTGGCCTAAATAAGAGAAGGCCCAGAGACCAGTTATTGGAAAAGAAGTGATCCATTGTTCTTCATTTCCAGTGTTGCAAGCATAACTAATGGAAACTTTCAAGCCCTTAGTACAGGGCTCTGTACTTGGAAGATGCTTCGTAAGACTCACTTTTTCAGTCACAATGTTTAACTCCAGTAGAGGTTACCAAGAAGACTGCTGAAATGTATTTCCCTGAATAGGTGTGAAATAAGTTCTGAAACAAGCTCCCAACTGCTAGGGTAGATGGTTCCACTTAATTACCGCAAATATTTTCAAATGCGTACGGGTATATGCTGATATTTAGAGCCTTAAAGTCACAGGAATAAATATGGAAATATCCTTCCTTACCATGAGGTATCAGATTATGTCTGATCTGATTAAGCTGTATCTACCCCAGTGTTTAGAACAGTGTTTGGTGCATAGTAAGCATTTAACAAATTCCATAATAAGACTTTTGACAATACATCTCGTTGCATCCTAAATTACTCTCTTGATAAGGCATCTTTTTTATTCAAAAATGTTCCTCATTTATCTATATTTAGATTGTCCCCCTTTTTTCCTTTTTATGACGTAATTCAGTCATGAATATTTATTGTGAACCCTCTCTAATCCTTCTAGCACCTAGTGCGATATTGATGTTTAACGAACAGTACTGTTTAATAATAATAATAATAATGGCATTTATTAAGCGCTTACTATGTGCAAAGCACTGTTCTAAGCGCTGGGGAGGTTACAAGGTGATCAGGTTGTCCCACGGGGGGCTGACAGTCTTAATCCCCATTTTACAGATGAGGTAACTGAGGCACAGAGAAGTTAAGTGACTTGCCCAAAGTCACACAGCTGACAATTGGCGGAGCTGGGATTTGAGCCCATGACCTTTGACTCCAAAGCTCTCTCCACTTCCCTAAATGATATTGGGCTTTCCACACAGGCAAAACTCGGGGTGATATTTATTGCACTTTCTAAACAGGCATTAGGAGTATTTGCAACCATGTTGTACCTGTGTGAAAAGAACCTCAATCTCTAGAGTTTTTGATAGAACTTTGTTATGCTTGTGAAGAAATTGCGTCTCAAGAAAGATTCTCGTCGGATCCAACCTGCTCACCTACGCAGTCTAGTTTTACTATTTTCAGGAAAGTGTGTAAATTCCCCTGGAGCCTTTCATACCCAAAGCTGTTTCCAGCAAGGTAGAAATGGAAAGCCACACCGCGCTACTCTGAACCAAACACAAAAATACTTCCTGGATTTGAAATGCAATTATCATACTCAAATCTGTTAAAATACTGTTAGCAATAAGTGAAACTTAAATCCGAGGCATTCCTTAATGATATGTTCATATACTAATATTCCTATTCCAGTAGAAATGTCACCTTGGCCTAGCAGAAACAACACGGCCTGAGAGGCACAGGACCTGGGTTCCAATTCCAACTCTGCTATTTAACTGCAGTGTGACCTTGGGCAAGTCACCTAACTTCTCTGTGGCTCAGTTTCCTCATTTGTAAAGTAAGTTTTAAATATCTGTTCCTACTTAGACTGCAAGCCCCCTGGCATAGTCAGGGACTGTGATTGACCTGATCATCATCAAGCGCTTAGAGCAGTGCTCTGCACACAGTAAACGCTCAATAAATACGATTGAATTAATGATTGAATCTTGCACCTTCCTCAGCTCCTAATACATTGATTGGCCCACAGTAATCATTTAGCAAACGCCACAGTTATCATAAACGACCGTGGAAACCGAGTTGAAACTTTCCCTGAACATCTGTCTGTATCTGTTGTTTCTAAGGACTGGAGTGAAATAGGAGAACCAAATGATAATGGAGCCAGTCCTGTATTTGCAAGTGCCGGAATAATGAATTTGCTTTTGGAACCTTGTAAAATGTGAAATGCTTGTTCAGAACACAGCCTTCTTATAAATAGTGGAACCCCTGTAGTGAAATCAAGTGTGTTTCCATCTTCCCTCCCCCCAACTGAAAGATCTCTTCCAGTGTTTCTCACATCATCGCATTCATTTCTGGGAAGAGATTTTAATAGGGCTTGTTAAGGGGCAGGCTGAAAAATGGAGAAAACATGAATAACTGTTAAAGAAAGTCAATTGCATGTCTTTCCTATATTTGCTCCCCTTAGGGCAAGGATACTGACAGTGGAATAAATGACTGTAACTAGAGAACAACTGGCTTAGAGTAAAGAATCAGACATACACAAAGCACCTTAATTAGGTTCTATTCAGAAAGGTTTGGGAAGACTGAGTAATGAAAGCCCAGCGGTCCTGTTCATTGTTGAGAATGGAATTGCACTTGGCTTCTCTTCAAAGCATGCAGGCCTCAAGGTAGTGCCCAGCCAGCAGGGAACAAAGGCCGTCTACACACATCTGCCTCGAGTATAATTAAAAAAAAAAATTGTATTAAGTACTTACTATGTACCAGGCACTGTACTAACCTCTGGGTTAGAAGATAATCAGGTTGGACACAATCCATGTCCCACTTGAGGCTCACCATGTTAATTCCCATTTTACAGATGAAGTAACTGAAGCACAGAAAATTTCGGTGAGTTGCCCAAGGTGACACAGCAGGCCAGCGGTGAAGCCAGGATTAGAACCCAGGTTCTCTGACTCCCACGCCATGCTGCTTCTGAGTTCCTTTGGTGCAATCAAACTGGTCCCCTACTGAGAATTGTCATTTCTGCCTCTGTCATGATCTTCTTAAATATCTTTTCACAGAGCTATTTCTAATTGCTAGAAGTCACTTTGCCATTAACTGTTGTCCTCAGCTTTGCCACATTGCCTAGGGTTTGCTTCCGTGTCTTTAAAACATTTCTTTTGCCTCAGTTCATTCATTCAATCAGTCGTATTTATGTGCAGAGCACTGTACTAAGCACTTGGGAAGTACAGTTCGGCAACAGATAGAGACAATCTGGTGTAAACACAGACCCGGTCATGCAAAGTATTAAAACTCTAGAATTCCTTCATTGGCATTTTCCTAGATTCTTCGGATGGAAACACTCGGATGCCAAAGTGAGTTACCAACTTGAAATTATAAGCCTTATATTCCTTATTAATAAAAGTTCGCAGTATAGTGTTCTGCATGGAGTTAAAAGCTCAATAAATTTAATTTATTAATAAAGCAAGTTTTATGCATATGAAGGAACAGGGTCCAGCATTTTAAATTGCTAGCTCACATTCCCATTATTGTGTTTCTATCAGAAAGACTAAGAACAGAAAAAATTTAAAAATACCTATTAAAAACATTTTAAACCGAACTTTCAGAAGCAAATCAACTTAGAAAGAAAGTTAATTATCTGGATAGGCAATCTGCCCCCACCCAACACTCGTTATTGAAGAAAAAAGTATTTTTGAAAGTTTATCATCCAGATTAGACATAACGGACCTGAGTTCACCAGATAACTGTTTAAAACTTGGTTCCTCCCTTCCGGACAGCCAGAGACACTGAGTAACCAATCGGTAGGCACTGGGAAAAGAAAAATAATCTCATTTAGAACAACCAAGTCATGTTCTTTTGACAGTCACAGATGTAATGTCATGCTTCAAAAACTACTTTTTCATACTATTACTATGTTTTAATATTCTAGTGTGCCCAAGAAATTGCATCTAAAGGTATTCCTTGTTTCACTGGAATTTAGAAATTTTCAAGATCATGAAGAATCAATATTAATATCTGCTTCACTTAATGTTGAGTCTATTAGGCACCTTACAGTTTTGGAAGCTGCCTGTCAAAATATTTGAACTGAGGTTTACGAGAGACAGATAGCTTTTAAAAACTGAGAGTAAGAAAGTAGCATGCCTGATGTAAATGGCAAAATAAGGTTTTCCCCCGTCCCCCTCACCAATAGTAAGGTTGGAGATTTGTACTGAAATAGATTCGGTCAGACTCCCTAGGAGTTGTGACATTGGAAGGACTGTAATAACGATGGAATAAAATACAGAGGTGGTTATTTGGTGTTAATAGGATTCTACTTCTGTGAAACACTGAGAGATTTAGAATAGGCCACAAAGAGACAGAATGACACAAATTGGATTTAGCTACTCGTTTCATATGAATTTATGGGAACAATAAAGCAGGTGGAGTCATTCTTGACAGGTTTAGAGGATTGAAACAAGGGAGATCCAAGGCAAAAGCTATATAAAACATGCACTTAGGAATACAGAGTTCCCAAACAATAATAGAAAAATGTGCACTTACTTTAGAAAATTGCAGGCATTTAGGTAGAGCACTATTTTTAAGAGCATTTATAAAATTTGGTCAAACTCCAGGGCAGTGAGATTAACATTTTGCATACTCTCTTTGAAGCTGCTGCTTTTTAAAAATACTTTTTCAATCTTTTGCTGAGTGCTTGAGCATTTGATAGCACCCTATAAAATGGTGAGGGTGGGATTTTTTTTTACCATCAACGCATGCTTTTCCTGGAAGTTGAAGTAACAGCCATGGAACGAGGGGAAAAGGGTAGCTTTTCCTGGCAAATCGTAATCAGCTTCTTATATAGTTTTTGTTTTGTTTTTGGGGGGTTGGGGGAAGTCACAGGAAGCCAGTATAATGGTTACAGTGGGGATTGTGCTACCTTTCAACCAAGTTAAATTGTACAGCCCTCAAGAATCTGGATTTCTTTCCTGTAATTTCTTTCTTCCATAGACAATTCTGAGATAAGGGGCAAAAATTTGATGCTACACTGGTAGAATAAGTTAAACTACCCGGGAAGGGAAGAGATAGCGATGATGATGATGATGGTGATGGCATTTATTAAGCACTAACTATGTGCAAAGCACTGGTCTAAGCACTGGGTGGATACAAGGTGATCAGGTTGTCCCACGGGGGGCTCACAATCAATTCCCATTTTACAGATGAGGTAACTGAGGCACAGAGAGGTTGTGACTTGCCCAAAGTCACACAGCTGACAATTGGGAGAGCCAGGATTTGAACCCATGACCACTGACTCCAAAGCCCGTGCTCTTTCCACTGAGCCACGCTGTTTCTCTAGTGCTTGCTTGAGTAATAGTAATGATGATAATTGCGGTATTTAAGTGATCACTATGTGTCACATACTGTACTAAACACTGGGGTTACATACATGTTAATCGGACCAGACACAGTCCCTGTCCCCGCTTAAACCCCACATGGGGTTTATAATCTAAGAGGGAGGGTGAAGAGGAATTGAATTCACATTTTACAGATGAGGAACCCAAGCCATGCTGCTTGTGTCCATAATAGATGCTGCATTTTAATTAGTTTTGTACTGCACCTGTGCCAAAACTCTCCAGACTGCTGCCTTTCCACCTGTTGGGTGTGATGGTCTCCATGAGCTCAGCTACCCCTGGTGAAATAGGAACCCAAGGCTGCCAGAGCAGGTGATAGAGACCCCCATGGATGCCATCCAATTTATTCCCAGGAGCTCTGGAAATCAGAAGGTTCAAAAGATAAATTCCCTCGAGTCTCATCTACCGAGGTATACACAGCCTACAGGTAACTCTGGGGAAGACCGTTTTCACAGTCACTCGTCCGAATGCTCAGTCTGTGTTGTGTGTCAAGAAAGAGGTAGAAGTGATTTCCTTCAAATACCCCGACGCGTGTTGACAGTCATGCTTTAAAGCTATTGTCAAAGCACTTGTGCTAATTTTCATTTTCCGTGTCCTTTTCAAATGCCGCCATTTCCCCTTCATCTCTGAAAGGAAATAACCAAGTCCCACTTCAGCATGGGCTTCAAACGCTTCAGAAGTAGTAGAATAAGGATAGACTATCAATAAATCAATGATATATATGGAGTGCTTACTACATGCAGAGCACTGTACTAAGCACTTGGGAGAATCTGAATTGTACTTTTCAAGCATTTAGTACAGTGCTCTGCACACAGTAAGCATTCAATAAATATGATTGAATGAATGAATGAATGAATACAATGCAACAGAATCAGCAGTCGTGGTCCCTGCATGTAATGAGATTACAGTTCTGGAAGATGGGGGATCATCACTAAGTGCAAGCAAAAAGGATGCCAGGGGCCTGTTGCTTGATAGCCCATCCACAACAACCATCTAGCAGTGGACCAAAGAGCATCTCTTATGTTCTGCTGCTTCCCTAGCTGCACTTTGTGTTAAAATATATATATATATCCCCCATTAGATTGTAAGCTCTTAGAAGGTAGGAATCCTGCCTTCATTCACTCATATCTTGTGGAGTAATGAATGGTAAGATATAGTAAATGATTAAACTTTTCTGTATATGGAAAATAATGACGATCAAACTTATCACTAGAGTATTTTTCGAGAGCCAGCTGTGTGCAGGACGCTGTACTAATGTGCTTGGAAAAGGTCAACGGAGTTAATAAATAGACATAGGCAGGGAATGTTACTGTTAGGTTGAAGTCACTAACTTCTATTGATTGATTGTGCATGCTGAAGCAACTAAGTCAGAATGAATAGAACCAGTTGCTCTTCAAATAAAATGTGTATTCTTGCCAGTTATTGCATTAAGGATTAGGATTAAGGAATTGTTTTCTAACTTTCTCATTTTGAAAGGAGGAGTTCTCTTTCATAGAAGGCCAAGAACTTTGAAGCAATGTGTGAACAGAGCCATTCTTTCTATCCTCTATCTCTCTTCCCTCATTTTATATCCCTTTCATACTTACTATTCCGGTATGCACTGTGCGCTGATGCACGGAGATGTGAAGGAAAATTATATCTGCTTTTCCATCTTAAACTTCGCTGACTGTTATAGTTAAAAGAAATGATCGGAATTAGATGTGTCCAGTAGAATTCTAAAATATACTGTCATTTTCTTGAGGAGTAAGAGGAAAAGGATAAAAAATAATGAACGAAGGAGGAAAGGCAGCAGCAAGATATATGGGTGGAAAAAGGAGGAGAAATTGCTGGTTAGAAAAACTGTCAGGTACTGGAAACGCATTAGTGTAATCAGTGCAATCATTCTCTTATAATGGGTAAAGCTAAAAATAGGCATGTTCATTTTTTTTGAGCATCACTTTTTTTTCCATATAACATACTGTCTTGCATTCCCTCATGTCTTTTGGAATAATAACTGCGTAATAAATTGTAAAATATATTAAATGATAACATTGTTCTGTATATATAAAATAATAATCACATTTATTGAGAGCCACCTGTGTGCAAAACACTGAGCTCCATGCTTGGAAACTACAACAGAGTTAGTTGTACAACATGATTCCTGCCCTCTAACGGGAGAGCAGCACTGAAATAATTTATGAGTATGAGGAATAAAAGTAGACCTGCACATATTTTAGTGTTTAAACAAGTCTATATGAACAGAAGGGAAATGGGCAGTCGGACAAGGGGCAGAAGCCTTGAAGTGGTAGTTATGGGAGCGTATAACCCGGAGAAAAGAGAAATTAACTGAAGAAGTTTTCTGGGATGGATTTAAAGATGAGACAAGCTTTTGTTTGGCAAATTTGAAAGTGGCAGGAATACCAGGCTAGCAGAAGGGTGTGAGCTTAAAGGCTGGAATCACAAAAGTGAGATGCAGTGAGTAGGTTAGCTTGAAAAGAATGAAGATGATCTGGAGCGGAATGGGGAATTAACTGTTATACGTTTTTCAGAAGAGGGGAGACATGCAATCAACATTTCAGAAAAATGATCCGGTCAGAAGAATGAAGTGTGGATTGGAGAGGGGAGAGACTGGAGAAAAAGAGACTAGTGAGGAAGTTTGGGAATCCTCTTCAGTGTATAGTCAGTACCGACACTGCCTGTAGATAAAAATCGAAAAGTCTGAATCCAATGGAAGTTTTCTTCACATCGATCCATTCCTGGTAAAGGATTACACCAAGAAATACAGCACAGTTGTGTGCACGAAGGCAATGCGTGTCAAATAGAGAACTGTAGAATACTGTTTTCTTGAGCTCTGACAAAGGGCCTCTGAAATCCATCATAGCAGAATTTTCACTATTACAGAAGCTGATTGACTGTTATATGTCTGTAAGAGCTCTAGGGACATATCAGAGCAGTACGGAAATCTTTCCCGGCCATGCCGTTCCATACGGTCTGTGGGAAATTGAAACTGCTCCCTGGCAATTAAACTAAAGAAATGCCTGCTAGTTACTGCGAACAAGTTTGCAGGTTTGCCTGTTATAACCAAAATGTTTGTCATGTATATTGATTTTGACAAGATTATCTCCTGGGTCTGGTGTCCTAAATGATGGATAATCAGAGAGGGGAGCTCATGAAATAGAATTCTGATCAGACTGATAAATCAAAAATCTAAGTGGAACATGAAGAGGCCACCAAATAGTAGCAGATCTCCCCTGACTTGAGGTGAACCATACTTAATCCTACTCAAATTGATGAAGGGTTCCATACCCTCTCTTGGTAATTTTCAGTTATCTCATATCTGGTAACACAGATATGAGTCCATGGAACATTCTCAGGACTCCATTTACTGGAAAAAAAACTGTGAAAGCATCCAATTGGTCTTTCCCCACTCCTGTTGAAGATAATAATAATAATGGCAAAGCACTGTTCTAAGCGCTGGGGAGGTTATAAGGTGATTAGTTTGTCCCTTGTGGGGTTCACAGTCTTAATCCCCATTTTACAGATGAGGTAACTGAGGCACAGAGAAGTTAAGTGACTTGTCCAAGGTCACACAGCTGACAGTTGGCAGAGCCAGAATTTGAACCCATGACCTCTGACTCCTAAACCGGAGCTCTTTCCACTGACCCACGCTGCCTGCTTTTGGGTGTAGGGATTTGCCATTCTTCATGACTTTTACTATATCAATACCTTCTTAAGTACGAGGACCAAGTTCACACATTCAGTATTTTGGGAGGCCCCCTGCCCCGCATAATCTCACTTTGGGTCAGACTAATTGTCCATGTGGCAAATAGTTGGATTTCATAGTGGTACCCCAGGATGCGTGGAACCATTATGGATTGGTGGCTCTCCCGGCATCCATCCTCATGGTTGGAGATGCTGCTTCTCCAACTGCATCATGATGGTGGAAAATATATTAAAGAAATTAGGCCAACAGATCTGGCCACACTCTGGGTGAAATAGAAAGGAGAAGGAAAAGAAAAATGTAATTATTAACGTAATATTTTTCTCCTGAAAAAATGTAAGAAAAAAGGGAGAAGAGGCCACGAATAAGAAAACATCACTTTTCATAAACGCCCCAACACATCCCAATAACATTTCAAGGAGTGGTGATATATTTTCTTATGAGGTTTCAGGTCAGTCACGGAGAATGAAAGAGAGTATCACATCTTTCTAGAACAAAGGGAAGTGGGTATTAAGGGCCTTTCCCTTTGCCACGGCAGAAAGAGCGTATGTTCAAATATAATGCATTCTTTGGTAGCAGTTTATCTTCTCAATTGATTTTTTTCCTTCTTTTATTGTGGAAATGAAAGAAGCAAGAGTACTGTTTCAAGCTTGGCAATAGCTGGTGTACTATTACCTGGTTTTCCTTTTTTTAAGACAGAGGCGCTTATTGTTTATTCCTATTTGACTGGAACAAGACTCTGAAAGGTTTCCTAGTAATAATAACAATGTTAATAATTGTGGTTTTAAGTGCTTAATACATATCACGTACCATTTTAGATTCTGGGGTAGGAATAAGTTAGGTTGGACACTCATATGGAGGTCACAGTCTAAGTAGGAAGGAGAATGAGTATCTAATCCTCAAAAGTTGAGATCAAGGGAAAGAGGAAAGTGCAGGCATTACTATTCGTGTACATATACATAACTCAGAAGTTTATCTTAAAATCATGCTCAATTAAAACATTATTAGGATCAAGAGATTTTTTTCCTTTTGTCCAGTTCTTCGAGCTTAAAGAGACCTGTGCTTTCACTCAGTACAGTTGGTGCTCAACTCATTCATTCATTCATTCAATCGTATTTATTGAGCAGTTACTGAGTGCAGAGCACTGTACTAAGCGCTTGGGAAGTACAAGTTGGCAACATATAGAGACAGTCCCTACCCAACAACGGGCTCACAGTCTAAAAGGGGGAGACAGACAACAAAACAAAACATGTAGACCGGTGTCAAAATCGTCAGAACAAATAGAATTAAGGCTGTATGCACATCATTAACCACTGATCGATTAACAATAGAGCCAAGAATAAAAAAATCTATGACACTTGACTCTTGATTCCTAGGTCATGGTTTCTTCACAGGTCCATGCTGAGTCATGTGCATTTGGCTAGGGATGCATTGGAGTGGTAAGAAATAGGGAAGGAAAGCTGTATTGGTTTATTTACCCTGGAGAAAAGTAATTTTGCTGCTCTTCTTGTGGCTCCCTTTGCCTGTGGCCACTCTGAGCTCCTGGGGGATAACCTTCCAGGCAACCATGCTATTCAGAACTGCAGCCTCGTCCCCCCTACAGAGAACACCTCCAGCAACACCGGAGGAGTCAGCTGCTGCTCAAGATCTAGTTTTGCATTTTGCATTTGACGTGACCGTATAGTAAAAAAGCGCTACACATCTCTACAGTAGGGGAACCGGTTGTCACCCGGGCTCAGCCGATCTATCCCCTGTTCGGTGTGGATAGGTCATCGGACAGCTTTTTCTTTTCAACACCTACCATTTCTCAGGTATTCTTTAAGAACTCCCTTTTCTTCAGCCTTCCATTTCTCTGGTTAACTTCTTCTTTTTGTAAATGATAATGATGTTACTAATGAAGCATTTATTGCGTATTATGCTCTGTGGTAGATACTGAATCCCTAGCCCCTTGAGAACCATTGATTTTAGCTTCCAGATTTCCTGTAATCCATATTATCCCTGTCCCTGATCCCTACAGGGTTCACACTTGATTGTATCTCCATTTTACAGATAAGGAAACTGAGGCCCAGAGATGTTAATTGACTTGCCCCAGGTCACACAGCAGACCAGTGGCAGAACTGGCACTATCCCCCATGTCTCCTGACATGGACAAAAGGAAAAAAATCTCTTGATCCTAATAATGTTTTAATTGAGCATGATTTTAAGATAAACTTCTGAGTTATGTATATGTACACGAATAGTAATGCCTGCACTTTCCTCTTTCCAGGCCTTTGCGCATTCCATCAGGCCACACTATCTCAAAAACCGGTCAGTAGAAAGTATCTTCTTGACACAGGCATCCCATCAGTCATCCCTTTCCTAGGTATCAGTGGGCATCACTTGTTGTAACTATTATTTTTGCATCATATGCTGTTTCTCAAAGTAATTGCATTTGATTTGCGGAATTGGCCCTTCTAAAATGGTCTAAATTGTGCTGTTCATTTTGACATCTATTTTGTGATTTTTCCTAATTTCCACTTTGTGTACCTTTTCCATTTCAACCAGCTATGTCTCTTGAGTACCTGTTGTGTGCAGATTACTGTACTATATGCCTGAGAGACAAAAGTCACAATCTCTGCTGTTCATTTTGACATCTATTTTGTGATTTTTCCTAATTTCCACTTTGTGTACCTTTTCCATTTCAACCAGCTATGTCTCTTGAGTACCTGTTGTGTGCAGATTACTGTACTATATGCCTGAGAGACAAAAGTCACAATCTCTGCCCTCAAGGAGATTACACTCTAACGGACATTCCCAATCTCTGTAGAGTTCCAATTTTAGCCAAATGCAATTTATGACCATTCCTTTCCTTCCTCGTATCTATGCCTGCAGAATCGGCCTTCTGAAGAAGACCTTTTGTGTGGTCTCCATTGTCTTAGTTTTTCTTCCAATCAGATGATTTCTTCTAGGCATCTAGTTTTATTGAAAATAGGCTTTCTAAAAGTTCATTTTATGTCATTTTGTTGACTTTTCACTTTGGGATAATTTTGATCAAGGTAACGGTTGATCGCTTCTTCGACTTTTAGATAGCACTGCGCACGCCCTTTGTGGCTCTCGATAAATAATAATTGATGATAGCGAGGGAGGGTTTGAAATCAATGGTGACTAGAACAGTCAGCCAAACTCCAAGCAAAGCCAGGATACTTTGCACAATTATATTAATCTCTTAATCCCCATCAGGATAAAACCCCAAGACTACTTCTGTTGCCAAAGCTACCCTTACTAGAATAAAGGGGTGCCATACATGTCCAACTCAAAAAAGAACGTATGTTAGTCCTGTCTGCGATTTCTTTGGTGCTGTACGTTACATCCATCTGTTTTCCCTGACTGAATCGCTAGCTCCTTGAAGACAGTTGCTTTTAGCTTCCAGATGGCCCATAATCCATATTACAGTGACTTGTTTTAGTTTTTTCCCGAAGGGGTGCTTGAAACTTTATTCGTAAGGAGGTTGAGGAACTGGTGCACAGTAAGTGCTTCTGTTATTACAGAATGGGTAAAGAACTATTGTGTTTCAAGCACTGTCATAAGCACTGTGGTGGATACAACCTAATCAGGTCAGACACAGTCCCAGTCCCACAGGGGGCTCGCATACTAAGTAGGAGAGGGAAGAGATTGAATCCCCTTTTTGCAGATAAGAAAACTGAGGTACAGAGAAGTTGAGCAACTTGCCCAAGGTCACACAGCAGACAAGTGGCAGAGGCAGGATTAGAACTCCCAGGCTGTGCTCTTTCCACTAGGCCATGCTGCTCCTCTATTGACATTGAATGCTTCCTTTAAAAAAAATAACATCCCCCTGTAAAATGGGGATGAAGACTGTGAGCCCAATGTGGGACATGGACTGTGTCCAACCTGATTATATTTTACCCCACCACTTAAAACAGTGCGTGGCACATAATAAGCTCTTAACAAATACCTTTTAAAAAAATCTGGGAGGAATCCATACCCCATTTCAGGTGTGTGCAAACTTCTCAACTGCTCCCAACTTACCACAATTTAGACTTCCCCTCTCCTCGCCAGCCATGCAGAGTCTGTTCTTGTACTGCAGTAAGCAGTTTTCTTTTTTATCCTCTTTTCCCTAAACAGCTCAGCTCTCCTCAGTTAATGACCATATCCTACTTTTATGTCTGAGATGCTGTGTCTGTAAGCCTGCCGGATGCAAAAAATTGAAACGAGGGCTGTATTTTCTACACCAAAACTGAATCTCAAAGCAGTGGAGTCAGTTGAGCTGAGATATGAAAGTTTAGACTACCGCGATTATATGAGACATCATATAATAATAATAATAATAATAATAAGGATAATGGCATTTATTAAGTGCTTATTATGTGCAAAGCACTGTTCTAAGCACTGGGGAGGTTTCAGGGTGATCAGGTTGTCCCACGGGGGGCTGACAGTCTTAATCCCCATTTTACAGATGAGGTAACTGAGGCACAGAGAAGTTAAGTGACTTGCCCAAAGTCACGCAGCTAATTGGCCACTAACTGATGATACACACTACTGATAGCTCTCTGGAAGCCTAAAAAGTGTTCAGAAACATAGGAGGTAATCTCTATTCTTGTTCTTTCCAGCCAGAAGAGATTTGCCCATCTTCTCCTTCACTTGTAATTCATGTATTTAGAGAAGCAGCGTGACTTAGTGGAAACAGCACAGGCTTGGGAGTCAGAGGTCATGGGTTCTAATCCCGGCAGCTGTGTGACTTTAAAAAAGTCACATAACTTCCCCGTGCCTCAGTTCCCTCATCTGTAAAATGGGGATTAAGACTGTGTGCCCCACATGGGACAGCCTGATGACAGTGTATCTACCCCAGCGCTTAGAACAGTGCTTGGCACATAGTAAGCACTTAACAAATACCAACATTATTATTATTATTGAAGGCAGGAAATCAGGTTATATGGCCCCTTGTGAGACATTATGCAAAAGCTCCTTAGGAATGTGTCAGAAACGGAAGCCAACTGTTGAAAGCGTTGAATTTGTAGAGTACTTTTTTATTTCTTCAGAATGGGTTCACATTGATTATTAATTTATCCTCACGGCAGTCCTGCGAGGGAGGGAAAGGCAGGCAACGAGTGAGCAATGGAGGAGTCTAATAGTCTCCTGCTTTGTCAAATTGTTTCAAGCTGTGATTCACTATATTTTGAAAAGAAAAATTCTGCCCCCTCTGCCGTGATCCTCACAGCAGACCCCACCGCCAGACAGTGAGATAATCAGTGGAGCTTGGATTTGACCTTGGGTAGATCCATGACGAAAACTCTAATGATACACGTACTGGGAGGGCTTTATGACAAGATGGGACGTTCTGAAGAGGGTGTGTCCATGGAGTTGCTATTGGTGGGAAATGACTCAACAGCATTCGAAGATATCCATGAAGTCTTCCTCTTATTTGGTTGCCTTTCCATATTATTTAAGTTCAGCAGATGAAGTGTCACCCTCTGTCTCATCTGTATTGGAGGATCCTGGAATATGAGTTATTGGAGGATGGGATGTCCACACCTAGAAATTTTTTTTTGAAATTTACCACCGGTCAGTTAAGATAGATCATTGCCTCTGTATTCCTACAGTCCTGGCTCCTGCTAGAGTTCAAGCTCATTGTGGGCAGGGAAGTGTAATGCTTCTTTTGAACTTTCCCAAACACTTAGTTCAGGGAATTTACACTCAGTGTGTGCTAAATAAATACCATTACTGCTACTACAACTACTACTATTCTTTTTATTTATTCTATCTATTTATTCTATTATTTTATTTTGTTAATATGTTTGGTTTTTTTTGTTGTCTGTCTTCCCCTTCTAGACTGTGAGCCCGCTCTTGGGTAGGGAGCTCAGTGGAAAGAGCATGAGCTTTGGAGTCAGAGGTCATGGGTTCAAATCCCTACTCCGCAAATTGTCAGCTGTGTGACTTTGGGCAAGTCACTGTACTTCTCTGGGCCTCAGTTCCCTCATCTGTAAAATGGGGACTAAGACTGTGAGCCCCACGTGGGACGACCTGATCACCTTGTATCCCCCAGCACTTAGAACAGTGCTTTGCACATAGTAAGCACTTAACAAATACCATTATTATTATTATTATTATTATATGTTGCCAACTTGTACTTCCCAAGCACTTAGTACAGTGCTCTGCACACAGTAAGCGCTCAATAGTAATAATAATAATGATAATGGCATTTGTTAAGCACTTACTATGTGCAAAGCACTGTTCTAAGCACTGGGTGGATACAAGGTGATCAGGTTGTCCGATGTGGGGCTCACATAAATACGATTGAATGAATGAATGCATGAATACTACTCTTGCTGCTACTGCTGCTGTCAGGGTAACAGTGATTAGGCAAAGTATTTTAAATTTGAGAAATGAATGAGGAGTAGATTTTAATGCTGTTATACGCTCCCTCTACTGACATGCAGATACCATGCTCTTTAAAATCGCCAGGAAATATCCTTAGGTGAACAAGAGAAAATTGGCCAATATTTATTTTCCCTTTTTCTTTATTGGATGAAAAAAGCATTTTATTTTACCCTCTCCTACTCACATACTTTGGCAGATGTATCATTTTGAAGCATCCTAAAAATTAATGTGGGCTATCTTTTTGTACGATATGGAACAACAAAAAAAGGAATAGGCAGAACAGAAAATTCAATTAAGGAATGTTCAGTATTCACGCAGGTTTGTTTCTAACATGCCTTATTTATTGTCTGTTCAGGGAATTACCTTAATGAAGTCATCTGAATTCTAAATCCCTGTAGGTAATACTCAAACATTTCATTAGCAAAACATTTTTGTATTGAATTATTATGATGCTGTTCAGTGTAGTGTCAAATTTGGAGCGGGGTGATAATAAGCTAGAGTTCCTCGAAGCAAGAAAGGACACCTCAGCCTTCAAGAAACCAAATAAGAAATACTCACGTGAGAAAAAATGGAGTTGATCCTGGATAACTTAATTAGCTAATATTAACCATATATAACTGTAGTAAACTGTTAGTACATCTGGTAACATGTACTTTCACACTGTTAAAATTTAAATAAAAATCCTTAGCATTTAAGAATTGACTATTATTTATGCAGTCTAACTTCACAAATGAATTTAGCATGGTGCAAATACTCCAGATTCCGTACAGCATAAGCAAAGCTGAGCTGATCATTAAAACTGATGCAATTTAGTAATCTTTGAAAGCATTCATAGAACTTTGCCATTTTTTATCTCCTAATAATAAGATTCAAAATCAGTTATAAACTGTTACACAAATGTGCATATGCAAATTGCCTCTTGCTATTTAGAATATGAACATTCTCTCAATTACAAAATTTGTCCCAAGCCCCACGTTTTCAGTGAAACGAAGAATGAATGCACTGAATTCCTGAAGGGCTCTGAAGATCATGGCGTAGTGGATAGAGCATGGGAGCCAGAAGGACCTGCGTTCTAATCCTGACTCTGCTACTTGTCTGCTGTGTGACCTTGGGCAAGTTATTTCTCTTCTCTTTGCCTCTGTTACCTCATCTGTAAAATGGGGATTAAGACTATGAGCCCCACCTGGATCAGGGACTGTGTCCACCCTGAGAACCTATTATCTACCCCACTGCTTAGAAAAGGGCTTGTCACATAGTAAGCACTTAATCAATCAATCAATCAATCGTATTTATTGAGCGCTTACTATGTGCAGAGCACTGTACTAAGCGCTTGGGAAGTACAAATTGGCATCACATAGAGACAGTCCCTACCCGATAGTGGGCTCACAGTCTAAAAGGGGGAGACAGAGAACAGAACCAAACATACCAACAAAATAAAATAAGTAGGATAGAAATGTACAAGTAAAATAAATAAATAAATAAACAGAGTAATAAATATGTACAACCATATATACATATATACAGGTGCTGTGGGGAAGGGAAGGAGGTAAGACGGGGATGGAGAGGGGGACTTAACAAATACCAGCTTTATTATTAGTAGTATTATTAAGATAATGACTTAAGGCTCAATTCTGCTTCACTTAAATAACTAGAATGCCTTCTCCTATCGGGGAGACATGTCATCCCTGTCTACATATTTCGTTTTGTTGTCTTTCTCCCCCTTCTAGACCTTGAGCCCGTTGTTGGGTAGGGACTGTTCCTATCTGTTGCCGACTTGTACTTCCCAAGTGCTTAATAATAATAATAATGGCATTTATTAAGCACTTACTATGTGCAAAGCACTGTTCTAAGTGCTAGGGAGGTTACAAGGTGATCAAGTTGTCCCACAAGGGGCTCACAGTCTTAATCCCCATTTTACAGATGAGGTAACTGAGGCCCAGAGAAGTGAAGTGACTTGCCCAAAGTCACACAGCTGGCAATTGGTGGAGCCGGGATTTGAACCCATGACCTCTGACTCCAAAGCCCGGGCTCTTTCCTACTGAGCCATGCTGCTTAGTACAGTGCTCTGCACAGTCCGCCCTCAATAAACACGATTGAATGAATGAATGAATGTGAGCAAAGAGATCCTACTGGCTTTATCCCTAAACTGTGTAAACTCTAAATAGTTTAAAAATTAGGGAGTGTTGATGTTGATGAAGCTGACAGAAGCGGTCAGCTTAGCCAGCTTCTCCTCTTCAGCAGGGCAGAGTTCCAACCACAGTAATACATAAGATTGTGGCTCTTTCTTATTCAGTTGCTTTGAACTGCCAGCAATCAACTAGGTGTTGTATGAATCATTTTTGTACGTGTATGAATCATTTTTGTACGTACATAAATAGCTCTTGCCCAGGGGGAAAATCAGGGAGAGAATATGAATCTTATTAGAAACAGCAGGAAGCAACTAGCAGTAATTGCGGTCTGGCTCTACGGAAACTGTGATTGTCTAGGGAACTTTCCTGGAGGAAGAACATTTGTGTAGGCCTTCGTGGGAGAATGGGGCAGTTTGTTGGATGATTAGAAGATGCATCTTTCAGGGGAAAGGAATGGATGAAGAGCGATATGTGGCAATGAAAGGAAGGGAATTACACAGGCAGAGTGGCCTAGAGGAAAGAGAGTGAGAAAACGGTCCAGAGATCTGGATTGTAGTCCCAGCTGTGCCCGTGGCCTGCCGTGCAACCTTGGACAAGTCACTTAATTGCACTGGGCCTCACTTTCCTCATCTGCAAAATAGGTTATAAGGTACCTGCTCAGTCCCAGCTGATTCTCTAGTATGCATCCCAGTGAGCAGAAGGAAGTGTTCATCTCCCATAACTACAGAATGAACTTTAAAGCATTAATCCTTAGTGCTATATTGCAAAAAGACTGTTTTGTGACAAATTTAGTTTCCAGTCAGTTACAGTTAGGATTGGTTGTTTCAAATTATGGAAGAATTGAAGCATTTTGATGGGGACCAGGTGGGTGGGAGGGAATACAAAACAGGTTTGAGGACTGACTATCCTTGCTACTTGAAGAAGGTTAATTTGGTCATATTTATTGGGCGCTTCTTGTGTGCAGAGCACTGTAATAAGCGCTTGGGAAAGTACAATACATGGACCTGGAGACTTTCTCCATGTGGATGAGGGTGTCCTTGTGATTCTGTTACATATTTTGTAAAAAGGCTGAGACATCTTCCTCTACCCTCTAAGTTGCTTTACTGAATAGGATAGATTTAGGAAATTCAGGCTGCCACAGTCAAATCTGTTTGAAACGAAATATAACAGAAAACGTGCATTAGAACAGCAACTGGTAGTATTTCCAGGTTTGTATATTTTCCTCTCCCCAACATTGATGTAATTTCCCCGATATCCATTTTAGCATTAGCCTTTTGAGAGCTGGTATGATCTAGTGAAAGCTTTTTGAACCTAGTTACCACAAACTCCGTAAGAATCAACTGAATATTCATTTTGTCACCCATCCAAAGGAATCCTTAGAAACAAAGATCAGAAATTATCTAGACAAGCTTCCTGTTCCCTCATTTCCTTCAGTTTGGCATTCAAAGTGGTGGGAGAGGTTATTTTTGATTGGGGTCACTGTTCTGTAGGCAACACTGCCAGTTGGAAGATAAAGAAATAAGACTCACTGCTTTATATCTTCTCACCAGAGTAATTTTTTAAAACACTACCTGAAGTCAGAAAATAAATTAATGCAAAGTCTTCTGATGTTTCCATGTTGCCCATCCAAACAGCATCTTCTGCAGTTTAATGCTAGGTAAATGCTTTTTGGGAATAATGACATTTAGAGAAGACTTCGAAATTTACAGTTGCCATCACTATTGGCATTTAGCTTCTGGATCACTAAATAGTGTGCCAAGAAAGGGGGCCAAAGTGAAAGAACAGAGGAAAAGTAGTGTTGGGGAAGTGGGAGAAAGAGACTGAGCAAACAGGTTTTTCTTATCCAAGTGCTTAGTACAGTGCTCTGCCCACAGTAAGTGCTCACTAAATACCATTGGTAGATTGAAAGTAATGAAAATGTCTTTTATGGCATAACCAATTGTACTAAATGAGAGCTCAGCCTTTCCCTGGTTTTAGAGTTACCCCTTCTCTTAGAGGGCACAGAGAATGCTGAACGTGGACCTGGACTTCTACTACCTCCCTCATTGACTCATTGCTGGATGAGAGGGAGAATCTTTGGAGGTCTTGGGAAATCGCTCTTCTGCTGGGATGAGGGTAAGGAAACAAATGAGCCTTCATTTAAGTACTTTAATTCTCCCCCAAGCCCCATAGCATGTATGTCCATACCCTTATACACTTGTATTTGTAATTTTTTTTAATGTCTGTCTGCACCTGGAGACTGTAAGCTCCTTATGGGCAGGGACAGCTTCTACCATTGTATCGTACTTTCCCAAGAGCTCAATACTACGCTTCACATAGAGTCAGCACGCCAGAAATGTCATCAATCGATCGCTTCAATTGATTTGAAGAGGCGGATTCCTCCCCTGCTTTTGCAGTTGGGATTCAGCGGGAGAATAGTTACCATTCCACCTGCAGTCTTCCCATCTGCCCCACCTCTGGGCCTCTGCTCTGTTTTGATTCCCTCTCTGAGTTAACATGGAGTAAAGACCTCTAAAACTCCACCAAATTGCTACTGACACCTCTGCTCCACCCAGTCACTGAACTTGCAACATCTGGATTATTGTGTGTACATCTAACAGTTAGGAATCCAGAACACAAAGCCCACAGAGTGCCTGAATTCAATTTTGAAGAAACTGCCTGCAAATTAATGTAGCCAGATGTATTGGCAGAATGACAAGGACACGTGAAAGGCTGCTACTCTGTTGTGTGGGCTTTTACTTGGTGCTGCTAGGCTACTTGATTCTCCTCTCTTCCCTCCGAAAGACCTATCTTTTTGGTGGTTGTTCTGTTTTAATGGCATATGTTAAATGCCTGCTACGTGCCAGGTACTGTACGAAATGCTGGGGTAGATAGAAGCTGAATGGGTTATACACAGTCCGTGTCCCACGTGGGATTCATGGTCTTAATCCCCATTTTAGTAACTAAAGCACAGAGAAGTGAAGTGACTTTCCCAAGTTCACACAGCAGACAAGTGGGTGAGCTGGGATTAGAACCCAGGTCCTTCTGACCCCGAGGCCCACGCTCTACCGCCTAGGCCACACTGCTCGAGCTGTTTTCTAGTTTCATTATTAAAGCCCAAATAGTAAGCAGCACGATTCATTCATTCATTCAATCGTATTTATTGAGCGTTTACTGTGTGCAGAGCACTGTACTAAGAGCTTGGGAAATACAAGTTGATCACAAACCTAGTTTCATATGCATGGGTTAAACAATTTCCTGTGACTTCTTAACAGTTCGAGGAGTTGCTGGAGTCACCGAGTTTTAGTTTTGGCAAAAGAAACAGCTCCAGTTGAAACTATCAGCTGAAATGCTAATAGCTTAAACTAGCGTTCTATAAATTGCATGCATTATTTAATGAAAAAGACTTGCATATAATGAGAGATAAAAAAAATCTGCATTTGAATAGCGATATTTCAGGATTATTTTGTAGGTAGATGTGATGAATGTATTAAGAAATATTTGTTGGAGGAAGTATGCTATCCTTAAATTGACTGTCATACCATATCATTTAGAATAACGGATACATCTGAGCATGTTTTGGTCAGATTAATGTATTGTAGAGATGTCATAGCTGACGTACAAACCTTTCAGTTAATGAACAAATGAGTTTAATTTTTTGTTTCCTTTTGAAAAGCACTAATGGTTCTGAGTTGAGACTGTTTTACAGGTGAGTTAAGCCTATGATTAAGAGTATTTTATTTTATTGTCTGTCTCCCCCGGTAGCCTGTAAACTCTTGTGGGCAGGGTTCATGCCTGTCTACACTTTTATAGTGTGCCCGCCCAAACACTGAGAACAGTGCTCTGCGCGCAGTAAGGGCTCCACAAATACCATTGCTTGATTGAAAAACAGGATGTTGTTATTATTCTTCATTCACAAAAGCCTCTCACAGTGATCACATTACCATCAGTAGATTTATCTTTAAGCTTGGACAGAGCTAGCCATGTGAATGTGTGTGCGGGTATATAATATGTATCTATACATATGAGTGTGTGTGAGTGTGTATGTATAGAGTTGTCCTTTGTATTCGAAGATGACACCATAGATGGTAAAATTTGTGTTTGTGTGTGTGAGAGAGAAAGTGAGACCCACTGTCCCAGCCATGATTGTGTACACAAAAGTTTGTATCTCGTTGTGTTGTTATGCTCAATATTTGCAGTGCTTGGCTCCATTCTCTCTTTCACCTCCTTGTTTCTCCTTGCATACAAAGCTTTTGCGTAACAAAGACTAAGCATGTGTTAAGTGCTTACCATGTGGTAAACACTGTGCCAGGTGCTGAGTTAGAGGCAATAATCAGGTTGAAAGACATTCCTGCAACCACCTACCATCTTTGCAATAGAATAGTAAAGTCAGTGGCCTCATCTTCAAATCTGAAGGATAATAATGATCTCTCTCTGATGCATTCCCTCTCCCACTCCCATTGCTCTCTCCTTGATATGCCATAGAAATAATCCGATTTGGAAGAATGAAAAAGTCTTAGGAGTCCCCGATTTTTTTTCCACATAAAGGAGATTTGACGAAGATCCTGACAGAGTTAGTCTTTCAATGTGGGAAAGCATTGTACAACCCAATTTCTTTGGTGCCCTTCTAGACTGTGAGCCCACTGTTGGGTAGGGACCATCTCTATATGTTGCCAACTTGAACTTCCCAAGCGCTAAGTACAGTGCTCTGCACACAGTAAGCGCTCAATAAATACGATTGAATGAATATATGCATAATGTGTCTACATTTTCACATCAAAACATTCAGAATTATTTTACAGCAGGAACAGTGTTCTGTTTTCTCATGAGAAGTCATTTAAACTTGTAAATGTGCCACAAAAGGTCTGCAAAGTGAGTATATAGAATCCCTCCCCTGTTAGAAATAATAAATAAAAGGCATTAAACTCAGCACTTCGTTAGCATCTCTTAAGAGATAGGCTAACGAACATTAGCTGGTTAAATAAATACCCAAAACAGCCGCTGTTTTGCTTGGGCAAAGATATATTGAACACCATTGCCCTTTAGGGGTTAGAGAAAGTGGAAGCAAAGCTACTAAAAATGCAAATTTATTCCTCAACATAATGCTCCTGAAACTGGGAATGTTTTGATGTCTCTAAGGCCTTTGTGGATAATTTTATCAGTTTATGACAACAATACTTCAAGGCCAAATAAGAACAGGCCTCTCCTAAGAGGCAGTTAGCCATCTTTTCTCTCTGAGAATCTGGATATTCACACAGCCTTTCTATTCCTGTCTTTCAGTTCACCTTACTGTAGCCCAATCTTTTTTGAAAGTTATATCATGTCTATTTTTGCCATCCAAGAAAATTATTGTTGTGAAACTATTGACAATGGGCCCTGTCTTCTTCATTTCATGCTAGTGCAACACACAAAACAGGCACACAAGGCATTTTCTACTACAGGTTTCCTCTCCCGCATATCGCACCACTTAAAGTACCCTTTGATATAAGCAGCCAGGGGCTATTGAGCTGAATGGCTGTTGTAGACATATTCATCATTTTTGTGGAAAGGATCTGATGTATGGTCATTGTTGCTAACAGTTTTGTTTTTCCTCTAACCTCAGGATGAACATTTATTTTGGCCAATAATAAGTCCATGGTTTTATATGCGATCTCTGTAGTAAAACAAACCCATCCTAATTCTTAACTTTCATTCTTGCCAACAAATGTCTTGATCTAAAATGCTATTTTCATGTAAAAAAAAAAGGCCTCACCATTCTCTCTGGATTATGGTTTCATCATAATTTTGATAAAGGGTGTCTGAAGCAGTAAAAAGAAATAAATCATATGCTTGTTTTAGTGCTCAAGTAAATAAAAAGGTAGCAATTACGCTTTTGGTTTTTCTTGTCACCACTTGCTTGCCGTGACCGGTGAGGTCCGACTTAGGTTGAAATGATCCCACTGAGCCTCATCTTCCCTGTTGTACATTCTTGTAATATGATGATAATAATAATGAAATGTGTAATATTTAAGCACTCACTATGAGCTATGCACTGTACTAAATTCTGGAGTAGATACAAGGTAATCCCACTGGACACAGTCCCCATCCCACATGGGGCTCACAGTCCAAGTGGGAAGGAGAACAGGTATTGAATCCCCGTTTTATAGCTGAGAAAACTGGGGGTCAGGGAAGTTAAGTGACTTGCCCAAGGTAACGCAGCTGGCCAGTGGCACAGCTGGGATTAGGATTCAGGTAGGTCATCTCCCAGGCTCTCTCTGCTAGGCAACACCGCTTCCCAGCAGGCTGTGATTCATTCAGTTGTATTTATTGAGCGCTTACTGTGTGCACAGCACTGTACTAAGCGCTTGGAAAGTACAATTTGGCAACATATAGAGACAGTCCCTACCCAACAACGGGCTCACAGTCTAGAAGGGGGAGACAGACAACAAAACAAAACAAGTAAACAGTGTCAATGCCCTCAAATCATCTGAAGATCAGTGGAATTTCAGGCACTTACTGTATGCAGGGTACTAAGAAGTTGGGAGATCACAATATAGCTGGTGGATGTGATTCCTGCCTTCAAGGAACGGAAAATATAGGGGGAGGACTACTTGAAGATGGCTGGCCAGATGCTCAGGGTGTGTGTGAGTTGGATGTGAGTCTGTTGCTGGGACTGTCTCTATGTGTTGCCGATTTGTACTTCCCAAGTGCTTAGTACAGTACTCCGCACACAGTAAGCGCTCAATAAATACGATTGAATGAATAAGTGAATGGAAGATCTCAGAGCAATGAGTATAATCTGACCCATTGTCTTGGTGTGAGAAGCAATGCTGATACTTAAGGAGCACTATATAATTTTAATAACTGAATTACTACTTTTTAAAATGAATACCCCTTCCTTCCTCTCCCCCTCGTCCCCCTCTCCATCCCCCTCATCTTACCTCCTTCCCTTCCCCACAGCACCTGTATATATGTATATATGTTTGTACATATTTATTACTCTATTTATTTATTTTACCTGTACATATCTATTCTATTTATTTTATTTTGTTAGTATGTTTGGTTTTGTTCTCTGTCTCCTTTAGACTGTGAGCCCACTGTTGGGTAGGGACTGTCTGTATATGTTGCCAACTTGTACTTCCCAAGCACTTAGTACAGTGTTCTGCACACAGTAAGTGCTCAATAAATACAATTGATTGATTGATTGATTGAATATACACAATAGTAATCTAAACCCATCAGACCTGTAGACAAGGAGGAAACAGCCTTCCTTTACCGGGATTGAGAAGGTTATTTTCGGGACTTGCTGTATTTGGCAGTTGAGCTAAGCAGCGTGGCTCAGTGGAAGCTCACCTCCTCCAGGAGGCCTTCCCACACTGAGCCCCCTCCTTCCCCTCCCCACAGCACCTGTAGATATGTTTGTACAGATTTGTTGGTCTATTTATTTTACTTGTCCATATTTACTATTCTATTTATTTGATTTTGTTAATATGTTTTGTTTTGTTGTCCGTCTCCCCCTTCTAGACTGTGAGCCCGCTGTTGGGTAGGGACCGTCTCTATATGTTGCCAACTTGGACTTCCCAAGCGCTTAGTCCAGTGCTCTGAACACAGTAAGCGCTCAGTAAATACGATTGAATGAATGAATGAATGTTTTGTTTTGTTGTCTGTCTCCCCCTTCTAGACTGTGAGCCCGCTGTTGGGTAGGGGCCGTCTCTATATGTTGCCAACTTGGACTTCCCAAGCGCTTAGTCCAGTGCTCTGCACACAGTAAGCGCTCAATAAATACGATTGAATGAATGAATAAACTCTGGGAAAAAGGGTAAACGGATTAATGGAGGGAAAACAGCAGGTTTTTTTATGCTCTCACAGAGAAATGGAGGGGGGAAGTGTAGTCTATTGGACAAAGCAGAGATCTGGGAATCTGTGTCTGATTCCAACACAGGTTTAGTACCCTGCTTGGTGAAACATGGCTATTCTTCCCTACAGTCAACCAATCCTGATAATCCATGCTAGAGATACTATTGGAAGCAGCGTGGCTCAGTGGAAAGAGCCCGGGCTTTGGAGTCAGAGGTCATGGGTTCTAAACCCGGCTCCGCCAACTGTCAGCTGTGTGACTTTGGGCGAGTCACTTCACTTCTCTGGGCCTCGGTTACCTCATCTGGAAAATGGGGATTAAGACTGTGAGCCCCCCATGGGACAACCTGATCACCTTGTAACCTCCCCAGTGCTTAGAACAGTGCTTTGCACATAGTAAGCACTTAATAAATGCCATTATTATTATTAAGGATAATTGAAATGCAAAGCTCTCAATTGTTTTTATTTTGTTGCTCATTTTACCTACCTCTGCCCAGTATTATAGTAGTGGAGTGGAGTGCTACAGTTGCACGGTCATCAACTCATATGGTCTATATGCCTTTCCCTCCTATTCCTTCTGGGGGAGGCAGGAATTGGCCATTCATTCATTCATTCATTCATTCAAATGTATTTATTGAGCGCTTACTGTGTGCACAGCACTGTACTAAGCGCTTGGAAAGTACAAGTCGGCAACATATATATCTATATACATATAGATATATATATCTATATGTTATATAGATATAACATATCCCTATCCAACAACGGGCTCAGAGTCTAGAAGGGGGAGACAGACAACAAAACAAAACATGGAGACAGGTGTCAAGATTTCCAGAGAGAGGAAGAAGCGATGCAAAAGAGGTTTGAATAATAATAATGGTACTTATTAAGCATTTACGATGTGCGGAGCACTGTTCTAAGTGCTGGGATAATAATAATAATAATAATAATAATAATAATAATAATAATAATAATAATAATAGCATTTATTAAGCACTTACTATGTGCAAAGCACTGTTCTAAGCACTGGGGAGGTTAGATGGTAATCAGGTTGTCCCAAAGGGGGCTCACAGTCTTAATCCCCATTTTCCAGATGAGGTAACTGAGGCACAGAGAAGTTAAGTGACTCGCCCAAAGTCAAACAGCTGACAATCGGTGGAGTGGAATTTGAACCCATGACCTCTGACTTCAAATCCCGTGCTCTTTCCATTGAGCCACGCTGCTTCTCTAGCCACGCTGGGATAGATACATGGTAATCGGGTTGTCCCACGTGGGGCCCATAGTGTTCATCCCCATTTTACAGATGAGGTAGCTGAGGCCCAGAGAAATGAAGTGACTTGCCCAAAGTCACACAGCTGACAGGTGGCGGAGCCGGGACTTGAACCCATAACCTCTGACTCCAAAGCCTGGGCTCTTTCCACCGAGCCACGCTGCTCCCTGAAGTTGGTAAAATTTTTACTCCGGAATGAGTGACAGAAACGAGGAGCCCATCGTGAAATTGTCGTATTTTAAAGAGAGCCATCCACCTAGGTGCACACCCTAAATCTAGCGTGACCTAATGGAGAGAGCATCGGCTTGGGAGTCAGAAGGACCTGGGTTCTAGTCCCAGCTCTGCAACTTGTCTGCTGTGTGACCTTGGGCAACTCACTTCACTTCTCTGTGCCTCAGTGACCTCATCTGTGAAATGGAGATGAAAACTGTGAGTCCCAAGTGGGACAACCTGATTCCCTTGTAACCTCCCCAGCGCTTAGAACAGTGCGTGGCACACAGTAAGCGCTTAATAAATGCCATGAAAATTAAGACTGTAAGCCCCACGTGGGACAGGGACTGTGTCCAACCTGATAAGCTTGTATATATCTTAGCGCTTAGGGCACTGTTGGGTAGCGACAGTCTCTATATGTTGCCAACTTGTACTTTCCAAGCGCTTAGTACAGTGCTCTGCACACAGTAAGTGCTCAATGAATACGATGGATTGATTGATTGACAGTACACGTGAGAAGCAGCGTGGCTCAGTGGAAAGAGCACGGACTTGGGAATCAGGGGTCATGGGTTCTAATCCTGGCTCCACCACCTGTCAGCTGTATGACTTTGGGCAAATCACTTAACTTCTCTGTGCCTCAGCTACCTCATCTGTAAAATGGGGATGAAAACTGTGAGTCCCAAGTGGGACAACCTGATTACCTTGTATCCACCCCAGCGCTTAGAATGGTGCTTGGCACATAGTAAGCGCTTAACAAATGCCATTATTATTACTATTATTACAGTGCCTGGCACATAGTAAGTGCTTAACAAATATCATTAAAAAAACTATCGATTGAAAGTGCCTCTTATTTTCCTAATATGTATATGACCCTAAACAAACAGAAATCCAAGATAAAGAATGACAAAATCAATAAAAACATTTGGTGGGCTTGGCATGAGAGCATTGTTTGCCAAATTCTGCCTGTTAATTCCCCTTCTAGTCTGTGAGCCCGTTGTTGGGTAGGGACCATCTCTATATGTTGCCGGCTTGTTCTTCCCAAGTGCTTAGTACAGTGCTCTGCACACAGTAAGCGCTCAATAAATACGATTGAATGAATGAATAATACCTGCACTCTTATACTGGGTTTCCGGGTAAGCTTTATGACCAACTCTAGTAATAATCTTATCCATTGTAGTTCTGAAATTGTTTGTTTTAATCTTTGTTGCTGAATTGTACTTTCCAAGCACTTAGTACAGTGCTCTGCACACAGTCAGCACTCAATAAATACAATTGAATGAATGAATGAATGAAGTGAATGACATGTGAAGAGCTGAGCATTTTCTCCTTACTCACTCAGCAATCACTGACTAATTACAAATGCAGTAAATTGTCGGGATTAGAATATACTTAAACTTGAGTGCCAAACTCCTTGGGGGATTGCACAAGGAACTTCATTGAATTTTTTCAAATCAAAAAATTGGATCGTGAGCATTGCACGCATACAGATTTGTTCTCTGTGATAGAAGATGATGCGAAAAGTGGGGGTGGTAAGTATGGTTGAGCAGATCCATGCCTACGTGGCTCAATGGAAAAAGCCCGGGCTTTGGAGTCAGAGGTCAGGGGTTCAAATCTCGGCTCCACCAATTGTCAGCTGTGTGACTTTGGGCAAGTCACTTAACTTCTCTGTGCCTCAATTCCCTCATCTGTAAAATGGGGATTGACTATGAGTCCCCTGTGGGACAACCTGATCACCTTGTAACCTCTCCAGCGCTTAGAACAGTGCTTTGCACATAGTAAGTGCTTAATAAATGCCATTATTCTTATTCTTATTCTTCTTATTATTATTATTATTACCCACAAAGATTACTGAGTCTGGTTTGTGCTTTTGTCGTTGTTTCTTTGGCTCCTGGTCCTCTTCTAGCTTCTGCTTAGAGAGCCGCTCCTTAATTGCAGCAGCTACTCCTTTAAAACGTACCTGCAACTTTTATTTTGCAGAAAATCTCTTCCTCCTTTGATCGGTGACTCATTAGTCAACAAAACACATTAAGGTTTCATTTCAAAAGCACCTAACGTTTCAGTTGTTTTCTCTGGCTAGGTTAATTGTCCATGTCAGCATGCGATCTTGTTGAAAATGCACCAAAATCTATTTAACAAACAAATCTATCTAAGAAAAAATGTATTTAAGAACCAAGTGATATACTACTCATTTGTCAATTTATCCCTCGAATAGATATATTTTTCAAAATGTCCTCAGGTTTAAACTTGCTTCTACATCATTGATCCAGTCCAAGTAATACTAGTAGCTTTGATGAAATGCAACGCCATCTCCGAGGTTTTTGATTCAGGGGTCAGAGTGAGTGGGACCATATGATGGGAAAAAGATCTAGTTTCCATAATGTATTTCTCCCAGTGTTTAGAAATCTTGGATCTATATGCAGTCAGCGCCATTTATTAAATGTCAGGGATGGGTCATCTGACCAGTAGTTTGAGCAAGAAATTCATTTCCCATGATTCTGAAGGCTGAAAGGTTAATACCTAACAGATGCTTCTTTGAAGGAAACCATTACAGGCGATGCTTTTCAATCAATGAGATGCTATTATGAGCAATAGATCCAATTTATTTTAATCAATGAATCCTTATTATTACACGCACTAACAGGTGCTGTATAGGGTTCCTATAATACATTGTCTTTTGGTCTAAAAATATATTTTTTTAAATTTTTGTTCCGTTTCCAATTAGTCAAGGACATAAAGGTTCTTGAAAGCTTTGGTGAAGGCAATCTTTAGGGAAGGGCGGAGAGCAAAAAGTGAGATAAAGAAAATGAAATGTAGGAAAGGAATGTTAGGCTCTGTGGAAAGAGAGCCTGGGAGGTGAGAAAAGAAAGAAAACTGGATGTTCTTGAAGAAGACAGGTCTGGGCAGTTCAGGAATCATCAATCAGTGGTATTTATAGAGTGCATATGCTAACGATGTGCTGAGCACTGTATTAAGTGCTTGGGGAGAAAACAGTATAGCAGAATTGGTGGACATGTTCCCTGCCTGCAACAAGAATAAGACATCCTAATGTATAAAAAATCATGGAGATAACGAGATGTCAGGTGGGCTCTACCCAGAGTGATCCAGAGATCCTAAGGTCAATTACAAAGGCTACTTAGCCTTAAAATTTAAGTGGAAGACTGCAAGGAATAACATGAAATAGTATTGTTTTGTAGGGCCCAGATTATCTATCATCAAGTACATGAAGAGCTTTATGGGGAAGATATCGCCTAGTTGTTCATGCCAGCAGAGAGCCAGACAAGAAGAAAGATGTTTAAAATAAACTAATTCAGATTTCGGTTGGCCATAAGGAAGATTTTCTCGATTGACAGGATAAAACACTGGAATGGAGAAGCTTGTAAATGCCCTATTGCTGGAGATTTTAAGGACAGAACCAACAACCGTATATCCTGGCTAGTTCTTCATACAGCCACCCCTCTCAGGATTGACTGTCCTGAGTCTGTGACTCGCTGAAAAGCATTTTATTTTTCCTTTTAGATTTGCTCAGGGTAATGTCAAATCGATGAATTCTATTTCCTAATTTTTATTTGGTTCCCTCATTCTTATATCATTGTGAACATTATTGAGTGCCTCGCGTGCAGAGCAGGCATTTGGGAGTCAAGATTTTGGGGTTCTAGCCCAGCTGTAATATTCAGGCAAGTCGTTTGATCTCTTCTGGGATTCGACTTCCTCATCTGCAAAATGGAGATAGAAATTCTTACTTCTCCCTGTATCTAATGGATATTGAAGGGATCAAAGGCAGAAGTGAGTCCTGTAAGGGTAGAGCGTACATATCACCTAACATAATTTTCATATTTCTTTTCTGATGCATCACCAATTTTTTGGTTTCTCTGTTTTCAGTGAAAACAAAATGCACCAAGAATGTTACAAAATGTAACTGCCCTGAAATTGGGACATGAATAAGCTGAAGGGAAGATGGAAGGCAGAGTTTTGGGGTCCAAGAGAGTTTTTTGAACTGAATTATCCAGGTAACAGTTTAAATCGTTCATGTCATCCAGTGGCATGTCATTATTGTCATAAATATAGTGTCATAAGTATAGTGTCATATAGTGTCATAAGCATTATTATTATTATAGTATTTGTTAAGCACTTAACTACATTCCAGGCACTTGTCTAAGCGCCTTGTCTTGGAGAAGCAGCGTGGCTCAGTGGAAAGAGCCCGGGCTTTGGAGTCAGAGGTCATGGGTTCAAATCCTGGCTCCGCCAATTGTCAGCTGTGTGACTTTGGGCAAGTCACTTCACTTCTCTGTGCCTCAGTTACCTCATCTGTAAAATGGGGGTTAAGACTGTGAGCCCCACGTGGGACAACCTGATCACCTCGTAACCTCCCCAGTGCTTAGAACAGTGCTTTGCACATAGTAAATGCTTAATAAATGCCATCATTAAGCGCTGGGGTGGATACAAACAGATTGGGTTGGTCACAGTCCCTGTCCCATGTGGGGCTCACAGTCTTAATCCCCATTTTACAGACGAGGTAACTGAGCCCCAGAGAAGTGAAGTGACTAGCCTTAGGTCACACAGAAGACAAGTGGTGGAGCCGGGATTAGAACCCACGACCTCCTGATGCCCAGGCCCGTCCTCTATCCAGTATGCCGTGCTGCTTCTCAAGAAATTTTAAAAGCTCTCTTTCAGGGACCACGTCTCCCGTTCAAATCCCGGCTCTGCCAACTGTCAGCTGTGTGACTTTGGGCAAGTCACTTAACTTCTCTGGGCCTCAGTTACCTCATCTGTAAAATGGGGATTAAAACTGTAAGCCCCCCGTGGGACAACCTGATCACCTTGTAACCTCCCCAGCGCTTAGAACAGTGCTTTGCACATAGTAAGCGTTTAAGAAATACCGTTATTATTATTATTATTACGAACCCTTTCAGATCACTCAGCAGATTACTATTCCAGGGAAGCATATAGGACTGTCGTGGGGTGGGAAGGTTCTGGAAACTACAAAGGAGTTAAATCAGTCCTTGTTCAATTCATTTCACTCATTCATTCAATCGTATTTATTGAGCGCTTACTGTGTGCAGAGCACTGTACTAAGCGCTTGGGAAGTACAAGTAATTTAAGGAGCAATGGTGAGTGTGTGGTTGCACCTAGCCACAGACTACCTTAACTGGTAGGCTCTTTTTTAGAAGTTCTCAGCTAGACTCTATTTGCAGTATTATGAAGTTAGCCTTTTTATAGCACCAGTTTTATAGCAATTTGCATAACATTACCCATAATTATCACCGCTATTACTATTACAATTACTATTATTGTTTGGCAGTCTTCCTAAACCAAATGAATATCTGTTACACGGAGAGGCTGACAGTTCTTCTCGCCGCCGAGTTAACAGCTGGACAGCCAAGATAAGTTTCCAGCAAGGGTGAAAGAGGGCTGTGGTTGTCATTTTCACTTCTCGTGCCCGGTCCCCTCAGTATCGCTCAGAATCAAATCTAATTTCCTTATCTATGGCACAGAACGCTTGGCTCTCTGGAAACAAAAAGGGTTAAGGGCTCTAGGGTTGTACCTTGCTTTAAAATCTACTCCGGGGTGGGCCTTCAGAAGGATTTTAATTGGCGAACAGGTGACTCTGTTATGAAGCACAGAAAGTAGGTTTAGTATGGGAGGGAAGGGGCGTTGTGAAGGGTAAAACTCTGCAAAGTAGAACAAGGCCAAGGTGCCTCTGTCTTTGCTGTACTTTACTACCGTTGATCACGGCACAGCTCTCTTACTCCCAAGGTTTTAGAAATTTGGTTGACTGTCTGCCAATTCATTATCTAGGCACTTGTAAAGTTGCTGTTTCAGAGCCAGTCATTGACAAATCTGTACATGAATTGACTGACCATGAGCTGGGTTCACAAAATTCGTGGTCAAATGATTAGAAGGGCCAGTTGTGTTGCCGGTTAGGAAATTTTAACGGCCTAGTTTTTGTCACTAGATTTTAGTAATTTAGGTTTAATATACCTCGCCAACCGTACTTACTAAGCTCCCGAAGCACCATAGTAGTGCTGGAATAGATATGAGATAATCGGGTCGGACACTGTTGCTGTCTCACATGATCTTCACGGTCAAAGGAGGAGAGAGAATAGGTATGGGCTTCCCATTTTACTGATGAGGAAACTGAGGCACAGAAGAGCTTAAGTGACTTTTCCAAGGTCACAAAGCAGTCGAGTTGGGGAGCTGGGATTAGAACCCAAGTCAATCAATCGATTCCTCAATGGTATTTATTGAGTGCCTTCCATTTCATTCATTCATTCCTTCAATCGTATTTATTGAGCGCTTACTGTGTGCAGAGCACTGTACTAAACGCTTGGGAAGTACAAGTTGGCAACATTTAGAGACGGTCCCTACCCAACAACGGGCTCACAGTCTAGAAGGGGGAGACAGACAACAAGACAAAACATGTGGACAAGTGTCATCATCATTGCAGAGCACTGTACTAAGCATATAAATAAATAAAATGACAGGCATTTTAAAGCAAAAATCAATGAGCTCTACATATTAGAAGTATATGTGGTTAAGAGAAGCAAGCTGGCTTAGTGGAAAGAGCACGGACTTGGGAGTCAGAGGACGTGAGTTATTAGCCCAGCTCTGCCACTTGTCTGCTGTGTGGCCTTGGGCAAGCCACTTAATTTCTCTGAGCCTCAGTTACCTCATCTGTAAAATGAGGATTAAGACTGTGAGCCTTATGTGGGACAACCTGATTACCTTGTATCTACCCCAGCACTTAGAACAGTGCTTGGCATATAGTAGGCACTTAACAAATACCATTATTATAATTATTATTATTAAGCTCCTGAGGGGACACTGATATTTGAGGGAACAGAGGCTTTAGAAAGAGAGACAAATATTGCCGTGAGAAATATTTCCTTAAGTTACATGCCTTTAATATTCTACCTGTCAGTTTTACGTTCGGGAAAGTTGGTTGTTTAATTCAGTCCCGTAGGCCCCTTGCAGTCGAATAATAGTAATCAATCAATCGTATTTATTGAGCGCTTACTGTGTGCAGAGCACTGTACTAAGCACTTGGGAAGTACAAGTTGGCAACACATAGAGACAGTCCCTACCCAACAGCGGGCTCACAGTCTAAAAGGGGGAGACAGACAACAAAACCAAACATACTAACAAAATAAAATAAATAGAATAGATATGTACAAGTAAAATAAATAAATAGAGTAAAAATATGTACAAACATATATACATATATGCAGGTGAATAGTAAATAGTAAATAGCTGTGCAACAGGGGCCAGGTTGTGTTTACAGGTAAGAGGGTTTCTCACACTCCAGTTCTGTGCATCTTCCGAGCAAAGCCAGGTATAGCTAGTACCCAACAAGTTAGCTAAAATGGAATAAGATTTTGCTCTAGGAAAGAAATGATATGACAGTGACTGGACTAGACTGTGAGCCCACTGTTGGGTAGGGACCATCTCTATATGTTGCCAACTTGTACTTCCCGAGCGCTTAGTACAGTGCTCTGCACACCATAAGCGCTCAATAAATACGACTGAATGAATGGAATATTCTGCACCCGATCTGGAAGTTCAGTAATGTATGTTCTGCCACAGTAGATGGCTAGAAAGTCTTTACATCCTATACTTAGATTGATTAAGGAATCAATCAGAGGGAAAAATGAGTTTCACTCATTTGGGTCAACCAGTCAGTGGTATTTGAGTGCTTATCATGTGCGGGGCACTGTACTAAGTACTTGGGACAGTACAATATGACAGAATTAGCAGACTCATTCCCTGCCCATATTCTGCCTTTACTCAACCTCCATCAGTTGGCCCACGAAGAAAGCAAGCATTTTTACCATTCAAAACAGGGCCCCTTTACACCGTCACAGTCCCACACTGTCAAAGGTGAAAGAGCCCACAACAAGCCCAGGAATAAGTAAGGCCTGGAGCCCTGAGCTTTAAGACCCTCAAAATCGGCTACCAAGGCAACTTCAAAGATTTAATGATCCATAATCAGCAGAACTATATCACCTCTCGAGCTGCCTTGAAGAAATTGTGCTGAGAAAGAGAATGATGGTCACAACTGCCAAATCCTGTGTCTTTCATGATCGATTTCAAAGTCCATCCTTTAAAATGTTTTGACAACTTTTACCAGGAGTATGGTTCATACTGTACCTGTAACGCCATTCACGTTTCCAAAAACGATTTGGAGATGGCGGGTTAAAACTTGTCGCTGGTAACTGTTAGGAGGGCAGGACTTGGGTGTCTGGAAACAGAACACTGAATGGAGCAACTTATTTCCAAAAGAGATTAAATTTTATTTAAAATGCACCAAAAATAGAATGATTAAGTGAATGCAAATTAATGTAAATACAGATCAAAACAAAATATTCATATAATTTATTTTCTGATTTGCATCTGCAATGAAAAAGAAAAGAATCTGTGAGTGAATCAGAGGGGAGCATCTCAAAGCAACTGAATTAATACAAGTTGTGAAGGAAGAATGAAGTGAGCTCTTTGGTCTCATTGGAGAAAAATTCACAGTAATATAGCAGAGGCATCTCTCATCTAATGAAAAAGGAATTAAGGAAAGCAAGAAACAAACATTAATGAAGAACTGAATGAAAAGGAAATGCCATTGACGGTCCAGAGAGAATCTTTTAGCAGGGATGATTTTCATAATGAAGCCGTTGTTTTAAAAATCTAAGGGATATCTGGATTGCACAAATATCGATAGATTTTTAAGGCGGGAAAATGCAGTGTGGTAGAGAACGGACTGATGGCAATTAGGAGATGCATTAGAGTAAACATGCAAGATCTTAAACCTGCCCAAGCTGATTTTGAAGGTTTAAACAATTTGGATAGCTGGACAGTAAAATCTTTGAGGACAGGGCTCATGTCTCCTAAACCTACTGCTTTAGTACTAATAACCATGGTGGTGTTTGTTCATTCATTGTTGTATTTATTGAGCGCTTACTGTATGCAGAGCACTGTACTAAGCACTTGGTGTTAAGCACTTAATTTTTGTCAAGCAATGTACAATTACACGATGGTCAGATCGGACACAGTGCCGGTCCCACATGGGGCTCAGTGTCAAAGTGAGAGGGAGAACAGGTATTGAATCCCTATTTTAAGCTATGTGACTTGCCCAAGGTCAAAGGGGTAGATTTGGGATTGGAACCCAGGTCCTCTGGATCCCAGGCCCATGCATTTTCGACTAGACTAAACTATGTTCTCCTAAGCTTTTAGGAAAATACGCACACTCAATGTTCAAAATACCGTTGATTGATCGGCAACTATTTCCCCATCATTTTCCAGTTGTAAAGTCACCCAGACTGTCTGTTAATGTTAACAAACGAATGGGAGGTTATCCCTTTAATATTTCTAATTTATTAGGGGAAACTTGCAGGTGCACTGCTGCTTTATAGCAGGATCCGACTTGGCAAAGTGCTCATTTTGCCTCATTCCTAATGAAGTGGGTAACCATTTGGGACCTCCCTATCAACTAGGAGCCCCCATTAGTATACATTGATTCATTCATATTTATTGAGCGCTTTCTATGTGCAAACAGTCACATTCCTGCCCATAATGAGCTCATTGTCTACTACACAGTTGCTGGTTCCAGGAATGATCTAACTGCCACAAACCTCTGTTTCCATGAGGCCTCTAGAGCATTCACTCTTTCTCCCACCTCCTTCCTGTCCAATTCAGGATAGAGAATACCAGAATCTCCTGAGGTAGAAGAGCCTGGGCTTTGGAGTCAGAGGTCGTGGGTTCAAATCCCAGCTCCTCCACTTGTCACCTGTGTGACTTTGGGCAAGTCACTCAACTTCTCTGTGCCTCAGTCACCTAATCGGTAAAAGTGGGGATTAAAACTTGTGAGCCCCCCGTGGGACAACCTGATCACCTTGTAACCTACCCAGCGCTTAGAACAGTGCTTTGCACATAATAAGCGCTTAACAAATGCCATTATTATTATTATTATTATCTACAGTCCAGGCATCGGAAATTATGTCCAATAGGTAGATAGGTAGGTATTAGGTAGAACTGATGAGAGCTCACTTCCCGTAAAGACTGAAAGGTGGAACCCTCTCTCTGTCCTGAAATCCTTCATCGACTGGATGTGTGAAACACTTCCCAAAACATTGGTTCTCCAATTGAAAATTCGTGTCTGGAATTTAAGTCGTTTGCTTTCTCCTTTTTCCTTCTCCTTTGTCTCCATCCTCCCCTTGAGGTAATCTGTAATGACATGAGGTGGCACCTTATCCCTACGGGAAATGGATTATTCCGTGATTTCACACCCTTTCAGTTTCCTTTTCAGTCAGTCATATTGGCTGAGCTTTCCCTAACATCCTAGTCCTTCTGGTAATTTCCAATTGCCTGCAGGGTTACTATAGTGAAATTGACTCCATAATAGTCAGAAACCTTTATCAAAGTGCTCCCTCTGACAATATTAGTACTATGAAAATGGAAACTGAAATAGCCTTATTTCAAATGGGTATTTATACTTTTGTTATTCAGTATAAGAAGCTGGAGCCAGAAAAGCTCCCAATAAAATTACATGGAAAATTGTTATTATGATCCACTGAATATGAAACGAGTTGTAAAAATGAAACTGTCAAATGCTGGGGCTAGAAAGCAGAGTTGTGGAACATATCCATAATAAAACCTGGGAGCCAAACACAATCTAATTAATTAATTCATTCATTCAATCGTATTTATTGAGCATTTACTTTGTGCAGAGCACTGTACTAAGCGCTTGGAAAGTGCAATTCGGCAACAGATAGGGACAGTCCCTACCCACCAACTGGCAGGAACCCCAACCTCCCTCTGTGTTTGGAATGAGGAATTTATGACTTCATCCCACTGTCGGTCAGGAATTCATCGACTACGAGGAAAAACTTGAACTCTGGTATCTTATTAGGAAAGCAGAACTCTTCCTCCGTTTTGGTTGCTTGGCTTTTGGACTCAACCTGAGCCGTTGTGACATTTTCATTGACACCAGGAAAATCAGATGAAGATTCAGATGAGAAGCATAGCCCTAAATATGTTTATGTGTGTATATATAAATGTACTGGTTTGTTTTTTTTTAAGATCATGCTGCTGACTGAAATCCTACCTATGAGTCCAGGTGAAGCTTAAAACACTAGGTGCAACTGACCCTTGCCATATTTTTGTGAACAAAAAGATATGTCCTTTCTGGGTGTAAGTGTCTGCCCCAGTGGAGCCTGTTTCTGTTTTTGAAACTAACTCTTGGTATTTTTATTTTATCAAGACTTCACCCCAGAAAAGCAACTCCTCTCCCACTTATCATTCATCAAACAGTTCTGTCCGCCACATTAGAAGTCTTCCGAGGACCACCGCTACATCACATTATTTGAGGCTGTGGTTCGCGATATCTTTTAATGGTATTTGCTAAGCACTTAGTATGTGTTGGGCACTGTACTAAGCGCTGGAGTACATTCAAGCTAATCAGGTTGGACACAATCCCTGTCCCACCTAGGACTCACAGTCTTAATCTCCATTTTACAGACGAGGTAACTGAGGCACATAGAAGCTAAGTAACTTGCGCAAGGACCATCTCTATATGTTGCCAACTTGTACTTCCCAAGCACTTAGTACAGTGCTCCGCACACAGTAAGCACTCAATAAATATGATTGAATGAATGAATGAAAGGTCAGACAGCAGACGAGTGACGGAACCGGGATTAGAACCGGATCCTTCCAACTCCCAGGCTCCTGCTCTATCCATTGTGCCCTGCAAATGTTCTGTTCTACCTCTCCTGCTCATGTGGGCCCCACTTTCAATTTACCACATAGTAGTGAAGAGGTGTTGCTTAAGGGTACGGCTTCAACGTGGCTCAGTGGAAAGAGCCCGAGCTTCGGAGCCAGAGGTCATGGGTTCAAATCCCGGCTCCGCCACTTGTCAGCTGTGTGACTTTGGGCAAGTCACTTCACTTCTCTGAGCCTCAGTTACCTCATCTGTAAAATGGGGATGAAGACTGTGAGCCCCACATGGGACAACCTGATCACCTTGTATCCCCTCCAGTGCTTAGAACAGTGCTTTGCACATAGTAAGCGCTTAAAGAGAAGCACCGTGGCTCAGTGGAAAGAGCCTGGGCTTTGGAGTCAGAGGTCATGGGTTCGAATACTGACTCCACCACATATCTGCTGTGTGACCTAGGGCAAGTCACTTAACTTCTCTGAGCCCCAGTTCCCTCATCTGGCAAATGGGGATTAAAACTGTGAGCCCCACGTGGGACAACCTGATCACCTTGTATTCCCCTCCAGCACTTAGAACAGTGCTTTGCACATAGTAAGCACTTAACAAATGCCATTATTATTATTATTATTAACAAATGCCATCATTATTATTATTATCTTTATTAATGGTGATCAATCAAAAGTATTTATTGAGCACCTACTGTTTTGCAGAAAGATAGTGAGCCCTTGAGAGCGTACGGTAGAATTGGAAGACATGATCCTTGTCCTCAAGGAGCTTACAACTTAGTGGAGGAGACAGGCAATAAATGAATTACATCTAGGGGGAAGTGATAGGGAAGTGTTAGCTTCATTTTGATTAAGCTGTTTCCACTGCATCTTGTAGCAAGGTCTTTTTTGAGTTTTTTGGTTTCATTTCTGCCCTTCTTGCTACGTGCATTTCAGTGACCGATGCCCCTGTTAGATTGCAGACATTTTGAAAGTATGGAACAGAAGTGCTGAGGTGGCAGTTGTGTTTGTGGGGTGGGGGTAGGGGGGATATAAAATGGAGATACTAGAGATTAATTAAAGTCTGTGCTGCCTTCACTCCAGAATTTAATTTGTAATCTCACTGCCATTTGGTGTTGTCTGGCTCCTGCATGCCGCTAGTGAAATTGCTTCTCCTTAGCTGTCATTCATTCATTTATTTTACAGTGTTCATTTCCCCCACTTAAGCGCAAACTCCTTGAGGGCAGGGACCATGTCTGCTAACTCAGTTGTACCCTCTCAAGTGTTTAGTACAGTGCTCTGTACTAAACCATCCCAGCTGTAAGAGCTGCTGGTCACAGAGGGGTCAGGCCGGAGAGTATGGATAGCCCCTTCCATCCTCCCAGGGGTAATTTGTAGTGAAGCAGAAACCAGGACTCAACTGCGTATGTAATTCTATATTTCAAATGTGCTATGCTGTTGAATGTGCTGGGCTATTGTTGCCTGTGTTCCAGTGGCAATAATACCAATATTGCCAAATCCCAAGGAAACCGGCCTAGAATAATAATAATAATAATTATGGTACTCGTTAAACACTTACTATGTGCCAAGCACTGTTCTCAGTGCTGGGGTAGATACGAGGTAATCAGGTCATACACGGCCCCTGTCCCACATGGGGCTCACAGACTCAGTCCCCATTTTACAGATGAGGTAACTGAGGCTCAGAGAAGTAAAGTGACTCACCCAAGGTCACCTAGCAGACATGTGGATATGAATGCTTCATTAGAAGAGAGGTGCCTAGGCTGAACTCCTCACAGCAAAATGGGTATAAATTCAGCCCTGATTCCTCTCTATTCAAACCTCAGTATTTCCCAGATATAGATGGCTGTTTCATGCTCATTCATTCATTCAATCGTATTTATTGAGCGCTTACTGTTGTCTAACCTTCTTCTGCTGCATATTGTACCAATGTGTTCGAGCCTTTTGACTCTTGCTTTTCTTCCTACGAACACCGTATATTAGCACCTGTCTCCCCGACTTGATGGTAAGCCCCTTGAAATTAGGAATCGTGTGTATGAAGTCTTCTGCACCCTCCAAAGTGTTCAGCACAAACTATCGATCGGTGATATTCACTGAGCGCTATGTGCAGAGCGCTGTGCTGAGCACTTGGAAGAGCACAATAGCACAGATGCAATCCCTGCCTTCAAAGTGCTTAAAATCTAGTACGTGCTCCAGAAATACTATTGATTGATAGATTACTAACATCGAACAAGAACAGCTTTCTCCTAATTGGGACCGAGAAAGGGCACTTGTGTAGCCAAGAGATTAGAGGTGTTACCGATGTGTCAATATGGCTGTGGAATGAGTAAGCATAGTTAAATCATGAAGTCCCTATTAAATCATGATGACTAAAGACATAGCCTTGCCATTATTACTAATTATCCTAGTTAAGAAGCCTCCTCCTCTGACTTTGATTTATTTGAAATCCTGTGGCCTAGCACTATGTAGTGGGCTGTTTCAATCTTGGAAGATCTGGATTATTCCTTGCTGCTTCATGTCGTTCTCCAAGAATCCTTTCAAGGAGCTGTTGATAGTTTCTAGCTTCATTTGCTCTTCGCCATCTGCCGCTCTGATGAAATGGCGATGAAGAGTGAATGATATAGTATGCTTCCTGACAATGCCAAAGATTTCTTTTACGCTTTTTTTTTTCTTTCTGGCTCCTTCAATTCTGCCAGCTATTGATAAATTCTTACTCGCCTCACCTAATCATTTGTATCTTCCAATCAAAGTTCTTGTGCTCAACTTGTTCATTTTCATTGTGTGCTGTTTCCCTGATTTCAGTACTCATCACCTTTCCATGATGCCTAATGCCTCATACATTATCCATAACTCCGTAGGGAACTGCCTCAGTGACTCCGTGTTACATGGTGGTACATTATCTTCAGCATTACATCACGCTGCAACTTTCCAGAGGCTTATTTACATCCTTTATTTCAGTCCTTAAAATGACAATTGCTTCTGTGATGGTTTCTAAACATCTCCATAGTGGCTGTTGTTGCCCTTATGGTTAATCCTTTTTAATTTGGCCCTTAGTAACATTGGCTTGATCTCCTCGGACTCTCCGTGACTTCAGAAGAAATCAGTTGGAGCCTTAGGAGATGATAATTTTGTGGGAGTTCGTGTGGAAGTACATTTTACAGAGGTCTTTGAAAGTGTATTAAATTGCATGTATGGTTGACAGGACCAAGAGGGGAACTTTGTGATATGAAAGTCTGGAGTTAGATTCTACAAGTTTTGGGTCAGAGAATGGGTCAGAGACAAAGGGGATAAATTCCCCTTTGCCAGATCACAGGTCACCCCACCTTCTGTACCCTCCTAAAATTCCACCTCCTCCAGGAAGCCTTCCTTCACTTCATTTCCAACACCCCAGATTGTGTCATTCCAGCAATTACCCTTATCCCTTTTGTATTTCAGTCAGTGGAATTGAGTGCTTTCTCTGTGCAGAACACTGAACTCTTGGGAGAGTACAACACAAAAGAGTTGGTAGGCACATTCCCGCCCTCAGGGCTAGATAATAATAATAATAATGGCATTTCTTAAGCACTTACTTTGTGCAAAGTACTGTTCTAAGCGCTGGGGAGGTTACAAGATGTCCCACGGGGGGCTCACAGTCTTCTGTATTATCATCTGTAGATTCAATTATTCAGTTGTTTCATCCTGACGTATTTATGTTTTCTGCTTATGTCCTTTTTCCTTCCTTATGTTCCCATTAGTTGTAAATACTTTAAGTATTCTGATCTTACCTCATTAAATTTAGTCTCTAGAGATCTGTCTATGGTTGATTTAGGTCAGAGTTTGAAAATGACATCCTTTCTTGATGTTGAAGTGCTATAGACAGTTCATATTAGATGACCTGAAGGAAAGTTGGGGATGTGGACATTCCAAAATAGCGTAGATGTCAAACAGGGCAACCGCCGAATGAGTCCTCCGAATACCTGGTAGTCACTGTCACTCAAGTGAAATGTGCTAAAAGAGAATGCCAAAACTTGGACGGTAAACCTCAATGTGTGATTTTGTTACAGGCTCCATAAATGTTGAAACAGAAATTAGAGAGTAGACTTGTGCCGAAAAATACAACCAATAGAAACAGGTGTGGGCGCGAGATGAGGCACTGGGGTGACTACAAATGCTCCCCATTGGAATCTCAAGGCTTTTTATTTTGTTCTCACCTTACATTTAGTTTTAGGAAGCAACATGAGAGAGGTTTCTGAATTCTGTTTCAGATTTTCTTTTGCTGATAACTTGCATTTTAATCAGTAGTGATGTGCCAGACATATTCTAGTGTGCTTACTGTTTTCCAATTATCCACGAGTGTGATGTCTTGAGGAAGAGGAATTAAGAAACAATTCTGGAAAATCGATCCTATGTCTCATATCGATGCCTGCGTCCTTTGCTGGCCCACTGTGACTCCGGGGTTTTAATGGCCTTTAAAGATTTCAAGCATGTTTCAAAGAAGCTGAGAATCTTCCTAGTGTATTAGCATTATGAACAGATGATAAAAAGAGGGATGTGAAGATCTGTGATAATGGAATAGGTCTTTGCCCATTGCTATATGAACTTTTCTTCCCTGGATCAGGAATGAAATCTGCAAATCAGTCAATCCATTCATTGGTGGTATTTGAGTGCCTACTTCATTCATTCATTCATTCATTCAATCGTATTTATTGAGCGCTTACTGTGTGCAGAGCACTGTACTAAGCGCTTGGGAAGTACAAGTTGGCAACATATAGAGACGGTCCCTGCCCAACAGCAGGCTCACAGTCTAGAAGGGATCTAGATCTTCCGACTCTCAGGCCCTAGCTCTTTCCACTAAGGCCATGCTACTTCTCAAAATGAAGTTTACCACCCTTCAAAATACATGGAAATTAAATTCCCAATGGCTACATTACGTGACACTTTCTGGCCCTCTAACGTTGGCATCCAAATGAATAGGTACAGTGTGGGAGCTTAATTCTAGGCTCCTGGCACTATAACAGAACCCATTGTACTTAGTGCAAAGGTCTCTTACTAAGCACTTTGAAGCAATGAAAGAGAGATGAGTGCTTAGTACGGTGTTCTGCACACAGAAAGCACTGAAATACCACTGATTGATTGAGATGTTGTGAAATATACTCCCTTGGAAAGGGACTAGAGCAGAGAACACTGAAGTAATTTCAGCTCTTTGATTCTGTCATTTTTTTTAATGATATTTGTCAAGCACTTACTATGGGTAGAGCACTGTTCTAAGTGCTGAGGTCAATATCTGTCCCACTTGGGGGTCACAGTCTAAGTAGGAGGGAGAAGAGGTATTGAATCCCCATTTTGCAGATGAAGCGACTGAAGCACAGGGAAGTTCAAGTGACTTGCCCAGGGACTCGTGTCCTCTGACTCCTAAGCCCAAGCTTTATCCACTAGGCCACACTGCTTTCCAGCGAGGCAATATTGAAGGAACCATTTTAGGATTAGTATGTTAATGAAACTCAAAAGTGGGAGAGGTAAACACAGAGAAACTATCTATGAGGTTGAAAAAAGCATTTTAGATTAGTCAAAAGGCAAGGGTAAGAGGGATCAGAGATAGAGATCAATTGTTTTGTCTTACGTTTGGACTCCCCATCACATTCTCTCAAAAGTGCTTAGTACAGTGCTCTGCATACAGTAAGTGCTCAGTAAATTTTATTGATTGAAGTTTGTGAGGAATACAAAATGAGGTTAATGATGCCAGACCTTCCAGGAAAGAAGCATACGCAGCCATGTATGATTGAATACTATGTACCTGTCAGTGAACAGGATTTATTCATCACCCAGGCTGTGCACTCTCTGATGTTGGATAAGAGGAATCATAGAAGAACCAGCCCTGGTACTTGTGCTCAGTGAATTTACCATCTGACGGAAGAGACTAGGCAGACACAAATTCGAAAACAGCCATAAAGCCCAGCCACACATGTTTATACAAATATCATTTTCAGACATTTACCTGGGTCCTAAAAGGATCAGCGCTGTCATCAGGGAAGCCTTAAAATGTGAATGTATGTTGTAGTAGCATTTTGAAAGAAGTAGGTTTGGTTTGGCAAAAATTGGGATTAAATAAAATGTTTCCAGATGGAAACGACTAGGTCTATCTAAGGAACCGGTACTAGTGTTACTTACTTGGAATAAGTAGCTCGTGACAGGGGCCAAGGCGGAAAAGTCAGGGTTGACTGATTAGATACGGAAAAAACCTCCACTTGGGTACTTTTCATGCATGGAGCAATTTAGCATCATCCATCTTAATCCTGACATCTGATCAGTGCATCCACAAAATGCTCCGTGAATGGAAAAGTAGCTTTTAGAGCTTTTTTCTTTTATTTCTTATCAGCAAATGGCTGTGTGTGAATTTGAAAATTGGCTGAAAATCCTAAATTTAAGCCATGTCAGGAATTACCACGCTCATGATTTGTAAGAGTCGTCAGAGAATAAGGAGGAGGGGCAGATGAGTGTCAATCCTTTAAAAAATGGAGCACCAATGCCACCAAATCATTCATTGAGCCTATCCCTTTCTATGTCGGACAAATCTCTAGATGTCCATTAGACTTTTTTTTTCCTCATATCCAATTTTAGATGCTCTGTGAGAGGTCTGTAGGAGCCCTTTAAGCCCCCATTTTCCTTCTTTCCACCCAATAGTGAACAAGAGGGAGAGAAAGTTTGCAAACTTGTAACGATCAGGCCTAATCAGAATAATGTAGTTAATTTATATTGAGAAATCATGAGAAATAAAGAGAACATACCGATGCCGTATTAAACTGGAGAAAAGGAAAAGCACATGGTAAAGCAAAAGTTTTCAAAGAGTAATAAAAGCTATCAAAAGACGAAGCGTGCCAATCCTGCAAACTAGATACACAGCTGTGGAGGACGTGCGCCGTAGAGGAAAAATGTGCATTGTTTCCGTTTCAAGTGGCTTGAACTTCTCTGAGAGAAAAGAGTTCATTTTGGTATGCAGAAAAGGAGTGAAAACATGAAAAGTTCATCTGGTGCTTGACAAACACAGAGGTGAATGTTTCTTGTAAGAGACCAAGCGAATTAGGAAGGGGTAAAATTCAGATCAGTTTCTTGGAAGAGGTCATTCCAGTGGGCCACAGGGATTTGTGAAACCCCACAGGGAGCCATGCTTATGTAGTGGCCAAATATCTTCTCCAGGCAGTGACAAGCCTACAGTGGGGACCGTAAGATTCAAATTCTACAGCTGCTGCTGATGAGAGGATATTTCTTGAAGTGATGGTACACCTACTCATCATGTTTTTTGTTCTTAATTCAGCTCAAAACAAAGGCCTTACTCTGATGGGACTGGTGCAGGGCTTTAAATATTAGGGGCAGGGGGACTTGATGGGAAAGATTTAGAGTCTTTTCCTGGTGAGCTCTTTGAGCTATCTCCTCCCTACTCTCCCCCTAGATTTGGAATAAAATTAGAATAATGGACATAATTACCTTTGAGTTTCAGCTCAGGAATATGACTTACTGTCAGGTTAGGAACCTTTGAACCAGATCGCTAAGTGATTTGTAGTGATGATTATACAACACTTTCACATTTCTGCTGACCCTGTTCTCTTAAAATTCCTGAATTACGGAATGGAATTGGCGTAATATTTATGCCTCCAGATAGGATTAGGTAGGTATGACTAGCTTTTAACCTATTTCAGGGCACTTTATATGGATCTGAAATTATGTTATAGTGGGTGTGGAGCAGAGAAACAAAATTGTAATAGAGAGTTTAAAACCCTGTCTATTTTTGATGTGGTTCCAATGTCTGCCAAATCCCATGCAAGGATTCCAGCCAGGGACAGGTGAGTGTATTTATTCTAATTCCCATGAATGGAATTGCTTGTATTCACTGTCAGTTGCTATTTGGAAAACACTTGAATTAAAAGCTGAGAATGCAGACCCCTTACCCCTTTAACGTAATTAACTTTAATTTGTAACTAACCACCATTTCACTACAAAACTTGATTACTAGCTTGTGAGGAAGTAAAATAATAATGAAAAATGATCATTCTGTGTACATTTACTTGTTTTTATAAGCTCCATTGGCTTTGGTTTGGCTTTTTTTGAAAAGGAACGGGTAATAATGTAATGGACTTAGCCTTTGACCTGAGCGTGAAAATGCTTGACTAGGGTTTTTGAGAGTGGAGGGAGTAGGAGAAGAAGGGATTGGCATACGGGACCAAAGATTTCCCCCACTTTTATACAGGCCTACATGCTTTTTCTGGTCACTTTCGTCCCTTTTCCAAGGTGAGGACGATCCTCGGATCACTTTTCATTAAGATTAGTAGGGATCTGGTAAATCTAACATATGAATGGCTCTTGACATAATTACAGCACTGCCAAATGAGTCTAAGTACCTGCCAGAAGTAGCTGGGAATAAATTATATTATGAACGTGGATCTTATTGGAAATAAGGAATACCACTGCTCGGTCTAACTTGATCATTTTGAATGCCATTTTTTTCCTAATAAAGAAATTTTAACTCTCTCAATTTTAATACATTTTCAATAACTCAGGAGAGGAAATGGCTACCGAGGGAAGAATTATTTCCATATACTTATTGATCTTTCTCAAAGTCTGAATTTTTTAAATCTTTGCGTTAAGTAATAAAGAAAGCTAAGTTTTAAATTACTTGCTGGATTTCCAATATGCCAGCCCGTGGCTAAATCCTAATTTGTAATCTATAATCTAGTGCTAGGAATTATATTTAATGATTACCAAATTCTACTTTCTGGGAACTGATGAACATCACAGCAGCGTAGGTCAGTGGAAAGAGCACGGGCTTTGGAGTCAGAGGTCATGGGTTCAAATGCCGCCTCCACCACTTGTCAGCTGGGTGACCTTGGGCAAGTCACTTAACTTCTCTGTGCCTCCATTCCCTCATCTGTAAAATCCCCATTAAGACTGTGAGCCCCACGTGGGACAACTTGATTACCTTGTATCTACCCCAGCACTTACAGCAGTGCTTTGCACATTGTAAGCGCTTAACAAATGCCATTATTATTATTATTATTATTACTGCAATTTAGAGAATTAAAACATTCAGCCAAGGGATTATGCTTTCACAGTAAAATCATAAATTAACACTCTATTTGGGACACTTCTTTCATGCTCAATTGACCCTAGAAATTTTCCTAATCATCTTCCCCTTCACTTGGTGATAGTCTAAAAAGTATTGTTTAACTTTAATACTCTATTTAATGATTTCCCATTTTTGTCCAAAAAACAAACAAAAAAAAAGGCGCAAGCAGGGTCCCCTCTCACCACAACCTGATAAATAGGGCTTTCATTTCTTTCAAAATGAACAGAATCCAAAAACCAATAAGTACTGGCATATTTGCCCTGGAAAAGAGCCCTCCTGCAAAATTAAACATGTTCTGGGGAATTGAAACTCACAGAATGAAAATTGTCAAAATGCAAAAACGGATAAGATCAAAAACCAAATGATTGGGGAGCATCGAAGTCCTCTTAAAATCACCATTTGTATTTACTACTGTGAAAAATGGATTTTGATCAACCCCATTTTTTCTTCTTTTTTTAAATGAATACCCTCAATTTGACATTCTCACCAAGCAATTCTGAGGATCTGCAGGGAGAGTGGCTCTTTTCTAGCCCTACAGGGCTAAGTGCCACTGAGAAGGTAACCTTCTGACTGGAAGTCATGGATAGGAGAGGTGTTTGAAGGAGAGGTGCAGCACTTCAGGAAATCTCTTCAATGTCCAACAGAATCATCTATCAAAGGCCTTTTTTTATTTTCCAATACATGCCATGTTATAAGCAGTTCAATTGGCAGAGTACTGAAATGTCTCACATGCTCTAAAGAGAGTGATTGAACCAGTAGTGTCTGCCCAGCATATATCCAGTGAATGGAACACATTTTAAGTGTCATTCCTTTAAGTGGCATATTGGAGACTTTTATAAGGACAATTACCTAGTTGACTGTTTAAACTTTCTATTTATCAAGAAGAGTGGACAGCAGTTATTGCCAGGAACCAGTCATTCTCAGGATGTTGTGCACAGCAACACGATCCATCTGGGCTGGAGTCTGCACTTCCCCAAATCAGTACAAGCCAGTGAGGGCAAAATGGTAGACTTTCCCAATGGTCCTCTCCGTTTCCAACCCCTCCTGAACTGTAAAGTCATTAATAGCATTTATCGAGTATGCAATGTATGTAGTACACTGCACTAAAGCACTTGGGGAAACATTGTAGTGTTAGAAGACACAACCTCTGACTGCCAGGAATGTACAGTCTAGTAGGGATTAAAGACACTTAAATACGGGCTTTAGAGAACTGGAGTCACCACTTGGATTGGTCTTGCTGCTTGTGGGCAATATTTTGCAGAACCTTTATTGTAAATGCTGGTTAGTCTATCGGTTATTTTGTAAAATTAAAAGAAGGATCTATAAACTCTCCAGTAATGTGGCCTGTACTGTCTCTCCCGGATTTATCGGTTAAGGGTGTCATTTGGGAAAGATTACAAAACCCCTGCCTTCATACCTTGAAGAAAAAGTCAAGTTGGAAGGGCACAATTAACTCTTCTCAAAGCTCATTTGATTTCTTCCTAGTATCTTGGGTTCGTCTCAGTCATTGCAAATTGATGGCAAACTTGTCTCAGGATCTGCCCAGGTATTACTGTTAAGATGAATGGGCCATAATTACCAAAGTGATCCTCATTTTCTTTCAGAAAGGTGGCCCGAGAGTGTGTTGTCTTATCTATCAATCAACCAATTGATCGATAATATTTATGGAGTGCCTATTCTTTGCAGAGCTTTATACTTAGCTCGTGTGAAAGTCCAAGAGAATGAGTATACCTGATACCTGCCCTAAAATAATTTACAATCTAGTATGGGAGAAAAACACTATAGGCAGCACATCCTAGTGGATGGGATGCAGGCCTGGGGATCTGAGGGTCCTCGTTCTGATCCCAGCTCCACCACTTGTCTGCTGTGTGACCTTGGGCAAGTTTCTTCACTTCTCTGTACCTCAGTTACCTCATCTGTAAAATGGGGATTGAGGCTGTGAGCCTCATGTGGGATGGGGACTCTGTCCAACTGGATTAGCTTGTATCTACCCCAGCATTCAGAACAGCCTCTGGCACAGAGTAAGCTCTTAACAAATACCATTTTAAAAAAAACAGACAGTAAAATAACTGACAGATAGGAGGATGAAGGAAAAAGGAATACGTATTTGAGTTAGTGTTCAAGTAATATGGTGTATAGTATGTACCCAAGTATAATGTGATGTTGATTTGGTAAAGTGTAACAGAAACAGAAAACTTGTCCCCTAGCTACAAGTAGGTTACACTCCAACGAGCAATACGGGCATAAAATTAATGACCAGCACTGGAATCAGAGTGAGTAAACACTGACTTTCTACAATGGCTGAAGATTGGTCACTTGACCTGTCCCCTGCCATCCTGGCTCGTGCATGGCTGTCTGTAAATTCATTTTTTTTAGTTTTGTTTTGAAAAATCTATGTAGAAAGTTATCCCATCTCCTTCCTTGGCAGTGTCCAATTCACTACTTTCCGAAAAGACAATCAGGTTGTTTAATGTCTAATCTGAATCCCTTCTGCAGTTTAAGCTCAGTTTTTCTTGTCTTGTTCTTGGAGGAAGTAACACTCCCCTCTTGAGTCCTTTGAGGCATAAAAGAGGACTTTAAGTGCTTAGTACAGTGCTTGACACAAAGTAAGTGCTCTATAAATCTGATTAATAATAAATACAATTAATACTGAGAATTTCACAAATCCTGGGCAATCCAATTTTTTTTTGCAGAAGGACAGGTCACACTTTGGGGTATTAACACCAGTTATTTTGTGTTAAAGTGTATGACAAAGTGCTATCTTGGTGTATGAATTCAGTGTATCATTTCCCTACCTCATGGGCCACAAGCACTCTTATAGTGGAAAATGTTTTGCCTCTTTAGAATGTGACAAGCTGGAACAATTTATGAATGGGACAGAGTATATACTTCAGCCTAATTTCTCCCGTTTCACTTCATGTGCAAAAATTTCCCTCACAGTTGTAAAATGAATTGCTCTCAAAAGACTCTACTTTTTATTCCTTTGCCCTTTCAGATCACTCACAACTGCCCTCTTAATTTATATTTCCCTGTTACCGTTATTTTTTTTTTTAACCAGGCGTTGGCATTTCTGTCCTGCAAAGTGCAAGCCTAAGATTTAATGGCAAGTTGTGGGGGGGTGAGAAGCCTGTTCTAGGTGAACTTCCATTGTTTCCACTTCAGTGACCTGGTATGCTTGAGATTTTAAGATAGAGTAGACTTCTTTTTTTCACTGCATAGATTTTACTCTTCTAGCTCTGAGGTAAAGCAGAAATTCTGGCTAGCCTGTGAGAGGATGTTGTGTGTCCATGTGTATAGAAGGCTTTAGAAATCATGGTCCATTTCTGTGGTAAAGAGGGATAATTTGCCTTATTCTCCTGGAAGTAACCAATTTTGGAGGTCTTGAATTCCCCTTCAGCGGCACAGCTGAGGTTAGGAGATTTTGCATGGTGCATTTGGGGGATAAACGTCCATTTTAGTCGCAAATTATCCTTTTGCAATACAGAAAATGTGACTGAGTCATGTAAATGAATTAGAGTCTGCGGATTTGTTTGCCTTCTTCATACCCTCCTATAGAGCGAGAGGGGAACAGGCTGGTTTTTTTGGGTTTTTTTTTTTTTTTTTTTACCTTTTTCTAGGACAGGAATAGTTTCACTGAACACTATCTCAACACAAAAGCTCCCCAAGTCGAATATGATGTCTTGTCTTATCACTTCAGAACAGACTCTGGGGTTTGAAAAGAGTCTGGAAATTTGCTTAACTTGCCATTTCCTAATATAATGAGGAAATCAATGTGTCTTGCTTTTAGAAATGCTGGTGGTTCAGAGAAATTCCGACAAGACTGCAATGATAAGCAAAAAAGAAACCACGGGAACTTGTTCACCGTCCTGGAATGGGAGCAGATTTACAGATAAAACAAGGTTAATTTATTGTTTGGAAGTACACATAGTTCATATCTAAATGAAATAGCTTGCTGTGATTTTATTGAAAAACTAAATTAGAATCTTTGGGTTGGTGATAGCCAAATTAGCATGTAGGTCAATTACAATACAGGATGGAGAGCAGAAAACCAGTTTAAAACAAGACATGTCCCTTTCCCATGTTCCAATCTTACTTTTTCTGTTGAAGTCCTCTGTTAAGGTGTCAGACCACCTACTTCAAGAGAGGAAAATATTAGGACATTGAGACCTCCCGGAAGGCTTCTCGGTGTTTCCTGTACTCCGGCCCTGCATCATGGTCTGTTCTCCCGCCATTCATCATCTTACCCTCCAGCCTCTGGCTTGTTGTTATTTTCTAACTAAGGAATCCTTCACCTGTCATCCGTATCCCTCATCCTGGAGACTTTCCACTCCCAGCAGTACTAAAATCCGGGAAAGGCCCTCATGATTTCAGAGTTCCCTGCCACCATCAGCAAGTGGAAGCCAAAGAATAGAACAGTGTGATCCCTGGAAAGGGTATTGACTGGTTTGGAAGACGTAGGATTGTCGCCTTCCCAGCACAGTGGCCACAATGTTGTATATAGTTTGAACTGCTCTTTATCCGAAGCGTGAAAGGTAGCACTTTGAGAAAAGGTTTTTCTATAAAACACCATGATATGAGAGCCATCGGTCCCTGCTTTCGAGCAACTGCGGTATTAAAAGGGAAAAGAAAGGGAGCTATAAATACGTTATGTCTGTAATCAATGGGTGTTATTTTAGGCTTAGGAAGGTAATGGAGGATTTAGGGTTTATTTTGTTTTGTGGTCCATGACCTCCACCATAATACCTTCTTCCCTCACTAGGCTGTCTAAAGGGGTTCCGTGTAAATTTTCCAGAAGAATAGTGCTTTGAGAAAGGTCAAGAAGGAGGGGAGATTGGAATTTATCTCAATAGAAGTGATTAGAGCCAGTTTTGAATGTGGCAGATGAGTTTACCCACTGAAAATTGGCTTTAATTGGAGCAGTGAAAGAACAGGAGTGAAAGGAAAGGTAAAGCTCAAGTTCCTGGTTGCCAGTTAGGCAGGAATTTCACCTCCGGGTACCCGTTCGGTTATTGAGGTGGGCCATTGCTCTTTTAACTCGAGAAATCTGAACAAAAAGGAAGAGATTGCACATCCAATTTTTTATTTCTGATTTTGTAAATGTTTTTTATTGCTTCATATTAAAATTATGGTATCAAATTGCCTAGATTAGGCAGTGACTGAAGGAAGCCAGAGATGAAGATAATAATAAGTTGGTCAGGCAGCTCATGATTTATTTAAAAACATCCTTGAACCCAGGGAGAATACTAGCTTTTTCAATATGGTTTTTCATATGTTCTTCACCAAAAATGGGGTTGGGGAGCAGGTATGTTTACACCAGAAAGAAAAAAGGCTTTGGACTCAGTTTTATATTTAGTTTCTAGCATTTAAGAGTTTCCAAGCCGATTTCAGCCATTGTGGACAATTCTTCACTAGGAGTGTGAAGCGGAGTCTTGAGACATTTCAAGACAATAATCTATTGAGAAATCTGTGGGAATAATCAAAATTATTTCCTCCAATTGCCTTTATTTGGTTTATCCACATTTTCAGAAGTGGAAAGTGTGGCCTAGAACCCTATTTCTCAAAGTGCACCATATCACGGAATGAGTGGATCTGGGTAAAGGTTTTTTCTAACTTTAAAGGGTGACTCCTACTCAGCTTTCTTGTACAAGTTGAAATAAATTCCACTTGGCTTTCAGTAACCTTCCCTCAATTGCTTATGTTACCCATTCCAATGTTGAAGCTATTTTCTGGCAAACAACTGGATTATTTTAGTTCTGTTATTCGAGGAATGATCCAACTCCAAGCGTCTTTCAAGTCAGAATTTTTGAACGCCAATCAGCCCTCTGGCATTAAAAGCGCAATTCGGTCTTCTTCCAAAAATCAGGTTTTCAAAGTTAAGCGCAGTTTTCAGGCAAGGAAATTTTTCAGAGATCCTGCATTTGCATCGTCAAGCTGTGGATGACACCCTCAATGTTGGCAAAGCACTTCCTGAAACAGTTTGAGTGAGTCTGAGAATATTCCTCTTGGGATAGAGTGGGATTTCAAAATGAGAAAGCAGTGTGGCTTAGTGGATAGACTATGGGCCCGGGAGTCGGAAGAACCTGGGTTCTAATCCCAGCTCCATCACTTGTCTGCTGTGTGACCTTGGGCAAGTCTTTTTACTTATCTGTGCCTCAGTTACTTCATCTGTAAAACGGGGAATAGGACTGTAAAGCCCCACGTGGGACATGGACTGGAGCCAATTTGATTAGCTTTGTTTCTACCCTGGCGCTTAATACGGATACCATAAAAAAACCCTTAAAAAATACTTTAATGCATTTTTTTCAGTTTGGATTGGATGCCTTTATTCATCCCTCCCTCAGTCCCACAGCATTTATGTACATTTCCCCAGCTAGACTTTAAGCTTGTTGGGGGCAGGGAACGTCTCTACCAACTCTCTTATACTGTACTCTCCCAAGCGCTTAGTACAGTGATCTGCACACAGTAAGCTCTCAATAAATACCACTGATAGATTGAATTGAAACAATGAGTATTCCCGTGACAGGGAATTACAAATGGAAAACTGTGAGATCTATCCCCTTTAATAACTTACACTTTGATGGAGCTTGGTTGGCATTAACCAGAACTCTCCAGCTGCAAATTAGTGGATAAAAAACATTAATAACAGAAACCTTCTTGAAGAATGCTTTGATGGGCAACCCGTAGTTGATCATTAATCACCCTATTATTCACCACATGCCATAAACATCCATCATGTGGGAAGAAAATTGTAAAGCCTTGCTCCAAGTGTTACGTGTGGTAATGGAAGTCTAATGGAAAAAAAGTTCAAGGGGAAAACTCACTGCATAATTTATGTTGCCCATTGATGATATAGTAGGACTGTACAATGGGGATTAAAACCAAACCGTCAAGTATAAATATCATTAAGGCTTCTCAAGCCTATTTCTTGCCTAGGCAGATATAAGAGATGGGGGTCTCTCAGCTCTCCATTATGGCAACAGCTCCAGATTTAACTCCTTCCTGTTGGGTTTTGGTTTGTTTCACACTAGATCCTCGTTTCTTTGCTTCATAAGCTGTTCTACTGTTCCTAGTCACAGTTGAATCACACCGATTAGTAGTTCATTTGGAGAGGGTTTCAGGAGGGGCGTGAATCCTCATTCATGGAAGCTCCAAACCACATGGGTCTTAAGTTGAGTCCTCCCTCCACCCTTATGGGGGCTTTGTTTGCACAGTCCTACGTATGATGAGGGAGACTGTCCCAGCCACCGGGCATTCCACCATTCCACCAGGAGCCCCGGTGTCATGGAAGTTCAGGGCTTCAATCCGCACTTCCTGCCTTCCATGAGCTAAGGGACATAGAAGGCATTAGCAGAACTTGAGTTGAAAATAGGTAGTTACGAGAAATGACGGGGTCATTGACTGGATGTGGAGAGTATTATGATGGAAGGTGACATTGTTAAAGTAACAAGCACTTAAGATATCCTTGGTAGAAGTGGTCAACTGAAAGGGTAGTGAAGAGAGGAGGAAGTTCTACGCTATCATGGATCTATACATTACCGGATTAACTTGTAGTTACGGGAGAGTTGTGAATACAGTTAAGAAGTAGTATGGCCTATTGGTTGGTGCACGGCCTGAGAGTCATAAAGATCTGGGTTCTAATTCTGGCTCCATCATGTGTCAGTCCCCCTTCTAGACCGTGAGCCCACTGTTGGGTAGGGACCGTCTCTATATGTTGCCAATTTGTACTTCCCAAGTGCTTAGTACAGTGCTCTGCGCACAGTAAGCGCGCAATAAATATGATTGAATGAATGAATCCGACCCTGGGCATGTCACTAACTTCTCTGTGCCTCAGTCACCTCCTCTGTAAATGGGGATTAAGACTGTGAGCACCACGTGAGATATGGACTGGGTTCAACTTGATCGACTCGTTTCTACCCCAGGGCTTAATTAGTACAATGCCTGGCCCGGAGTAAGCGCTTAACAAATACCATAACAACAAACAAACAAAAAACTATAAGGCTGCTGGAATCATGGATGTGTGATGAAGTGTAGACTTTCTACACTTCCATTTATCCCGTTCTTTTATTATTAGTGTTATTATTCTTTCTCCAAATCCAGGTGGCTCGACAAAAGATGCGTGAGCAGGCATCTGAAAAATAGTAGCACTTCAGTGTCAGACTTGCAGCTTGCAGCATTTACGATTGATCACGGGGATGGTGATGTTAAGGATGCATTGGGGAATGGAACTTTCACATGGAAATAGGGTGGAGTTCATGAGGAATATAAAGGCATATTCAGAAAGGAAGGCTGAAAGGCTGATGAGAAGCAACATGGCCTAGTGGAAAGAGAATGAGCTTGGGAGTCAGAGGACCTGGGTTCTAATCCCAACTCCACCACTTAGCTTCTCTGGGTTTTAGTTTCCTCATCTGTAAAATGGGGATTAAATCTACTCTTTCCTACTTGTGTATCCCTGTCCATCCGGGAGCCTCATGTGGAGAGGGACAATGTCCAACTTGACTATCTCATATCTACCCCAGCATTTAGTACAGTGCTTGGCACACAGTAAGTGCTTGATGAATGCTACTATTATAATTATCATTATTATTATTATTCATTCATTCATTCAGTTGTATTTATTGAGCGCTTACTGTGTGCAAAGCCCTCTATTAAGCACTTGGAAGAGTACACTATAACAACAAACAGGCACATTCCTGCCCACAGCGAGCTCACACAGTCTAGAGGGAATAATAATGATAATAAACAATTAACAAAAATCATGTTAATTATGCATGCCAGCATCCATACCTAAAAATCCTTCTGTAGGCCACACAGAAAACTGCGTATATGAGCTTTTTTGCTGAAATTGTCTTAGCTTCATATTATCCACCAAGTTTTGCCAAACAGGTGTTGATTCAAGATGCTGGGAATAGCTCACCGTGATGAGGGCTAGAAGACAATCCTCAGATTCCAAATGTCTCTGTTTTGAACTAATCTAGGTAGCAAATGATGTTCACCTTAATTCTTCTATGTACTTTGGGTTTGAAATATCAGGAGATTGTTTTTAACCTACTCCTTTTCCCTTGAGCCTGCAAGGTTTCACACAGTGAGTGATACAAGGAAATAGAAATAATTTCCTATCTCCCATTTCCTTCTGTAAAGCATATGGCCTAATCTGTCCTATGAAAATTCCAATTTATTTTAGAAATCAGGAACCTTTATGACTAATTTCCTGTGCCAAACTATAATTACTTTAATTCCACATTGCTGGAGAGAATTTGAAAACAGGACTTCCTCGGAACAAAATTAACTTATATAATGAGTGAAAAGATAAATCATATTAGCTTAATTAAAGAATATTAACATTTTTGTTGCATATGAATAAAAAATCAGACACAATGAAAGCAGGTTTCTCATAAAGAGACAATTTATGGAGATTTATGAAGATTTTAGGAACTTGCAAAATTTCATTACTTAACATCTCTATTAAGATCTTTACAAGCACACATAATGAAAGACCTAATAAAAGATTTAATAAATGGACTTCTGTTTAAAGTCACACTTATTCAATGCAGGCGAAAGATTTAAAACCATAATGGAGATGAAAGGACTAATGATCAGTTAAGAAAGACATAGGCCGAGTCTTCCCGTGGAGAGCAGAACAATTATCTGGAAGGATTTTATCTAGTGCCTCAAGAAACCCACTCTTTTCCCTCAGAAGGTCTTTATTTGGACTCAGAAATCTTTGCGTGTCCTTGACTTTCAGTGCTAAGCGCTTAGTATAGTGCTTTGCACACAGTAAGCGCTTAATAAGTACGATTGATTCAATGAATTTCACAGACGTAGACTCTTCCTCAGTATGATATCCAGGCAAGCCGGGAAAATGAATACTTGGAGTAAACAGTACTTAAAGTATTTTAGCCTGGTCTGCTTTGCTTTCTTACTTCTTTTTTTAGTCTGTTTAAAATTGAATAGTTAGCAAAAAGAGATTTAAGAATTGAAAGTCTACTCAGTTCTATCTGGTTTGCAGTTGTGTAGAAATAACTTTGCTTCTGCCATTCTCCTGCTTGCTGAGAATTTGGTCAGTTTTCAGTAGGGTGGCCAACGACGGTCCTTGTAAAATCTAGATAAGCAGATGCCTGTGATGTCACTCACATAATTCTGGGCATGCAACTGACCTCTGTGTGGAGGAGTAGCTTGACTCAGTGGAAACAGCCCGGGCTTTGGAGTCAGAGGTCATGGGTTCAAATCCCGTCTCCGCCAATTGTCAGCTGTGTGACTTTGGGCAAGTCACTTAACTTCTCTGTGCCTCAGTGACCGCATCTGTAAAATGGGGATGAAGATTGTGAGCCCCCCGTGGGGCAACCTGATTACCTTGTAACCTCCCCATCGCTTAGAACAGTGCTTTGCACATAGTAAGCGCTTAATAAATGCTATCATTATTATTATTATCAGCTCCCCAGGCATGCCATTTTGTGTAAAAACAAACCTCTGGGATCCTAAACCTAGATAGAGGACTTCTTCAGAGGGGACCCCTCAAGACCAAGTTCCCTCTAAATATGGGTGCCCTTTTTGAACCTGCAAGGTCTGAGGAGGTGGGGACTTGGTGCTGAAAAATATAAATACTGGCCATAGAGGCATCTGGTTCCATCTCAAATCACTGTAATAGTAATACAGGGGTGATATTTATTTTGTGCTTATTATTATGGTTATGTGCACTTGATATTCACCCCAGCCTCAGAGCACTTATACATATATCCTTCGGTGAGTCACTGTTGGACAGTGTGATAACAGTGGTTAGTAATTTTTTCAACAATGTTATTTATTTTGGTGAGGTTAAATCCTTCTTTCCATTGAATATAGGGTCTCGTCTCTATCGTCCAAAAGAACCAGCGTAGGTCAGGTACTGAACCCTCAAAGAAAATGTTTATGATGGAGGATGCTTGAAAAGCAGTTTTAATGCATCTCTAATAATTTTTCACACTAAATTCTAAGAGAATAAATCCCTAGTTTTAAAGGGTAGGGATTACTTTCTTACAAAACCTTATATAAAGCCTAAATGCTTGATGTGGGTAGGGAATGTGTTTTCCAACTCTGTTGCATTGTAGTCTCCCAAGCCCTTAGTTCAGTGTTCTGCCCACGGTAAATGCTCAATAAATACCATTGATTGATAGATCCTTAAACTCTCCCATTTCCCCCATCTGTAATTGATTTTAATGATTGTCTCCTCCTCTAGATTCTGGGCTCCTTCTGGGCAGTGATTGTGTCGACCAATGATAATGTACTGCACTCTCCCAAGGGGGTATTTCAGTGCTCTGCAAACAGTAAGCACTCACAGGTGCGACACAGTTCCTGACCCACATTCGTTGTATCGTATTTATTGGCGCTCACAGTCTGATTCCTGAAGTGCCGAGACAGATGGAAAATCATTGGATTGAATTCAGTTCTTCTCCTGTTCGGTGCTCAAGGTCTGAAAAGGAGGGTGAATGATATTTAATCCCCATTTTAGTCAGTCAGTCATATTTATTGAGTACTTACTGTGTGCAGAGCACTTGGGAGAGTGCAATATTAAGAGACACATACCCTGCCCACAACAAGCTTGCAGACTAGAGTGGGAGACAGACATTAATATAAATAAGCTCTTTGTGGGCTGGGAATGTATCTATTGTTGTATTGTACACTCCAAAATGCTTAGTACAGTGCTCTGCACACAGTAAGTGCTCAATAAATACGATTGAATGAATGCATTAATAAATTATGGATATATACATAAGTGTTGTGGGGCTGGGGAGGGGATGGTGAATAATGGGAGCAAGTCACGGGGACGTAGAAAAAAAGGAAAAGAGGGCTTAGGGAAGGCCTCCTGGAGGAGATGGGCTTTCAATAAGATTTTGAAGTGAGGGAGAGTAATTCTGTCGGATATGAAGAGGGAGGGTGTTTCAGGCCAGAGGCAGGATGTGGGTGAGGGGTGAGCAGTGAGATAGATGAGATCCAGGTACAGTGAAAGGATTAGCATTAGAAGAGCCAAATGTGCAGGCCAAATTGTAGTAGGAAAGTAGCGAGTTGAGGTAAGAGGGGGCAAATTGATTGAGTGCTTTAAAGCCTATGGTAAGGAGTTTCTGTTCGGTGCAGCGGCAGATGGAAAACCACCGGAGATTCTTGAGGAGTGGGGAAACACTGCCTGAATGTTTTTGCAGAGCAGAGTGAAGTATGGCCTGGAGGGGGGAGAGACAGGAGGCAGGGAGGCCAACAAGGAGGCTGATGCAGTCATCCAGTCAGGATAGGATGAGTGATTGGATTAGCAAGGAGACTGATGCAGTAATCAAGGCGGGAGAGGACGAGTGCTTGGATTAACACGGTAGCAGTTTGGATGGAGAGGAAAGGGCCGATTTTAGCGATGTTGTGAAGGTTGAACTGACGGGATTTAGTGCTGAATTGAATATTTGGATTGAATGAGAGAGAGAGAGAATACTATGAGAGAGTACTGAGAAGATCCAGGCCAGGTGGAATCAGCATATGAATAGGGCAGGTATATGCTTGACTCTTTGACTTCATTTTGGAACATTAAAAGGCCATATCCTATTATGTTTCCCAGCAGATCCTCTTAGATAATTACATGTAGCTGCCTGCATTAGTAAAACAAAGCACATTGTTCACAAAATCTCCAGGAAGTTGAGGGCTAGGTAATTTTACACCTTAACAAAGTTGCCATATAGCTAAAATTGCATTACATTCATTCATTCATTCAATCATATTTATTGAGCACTTACCGTGTGCAGAACACTGGACTAAGCACTTGGGAAACATCTGTTACAATTGTGAAATATCCCCTCTCAACAAGGTGCAGACCAAGGAACTATAACTTTCTGAATCTTTGGAAGGCTGCTTCCAAAATTCAGTGCCATCAGTTGTTGTTTTTTTTTACTGATCGAAACCTACAATATCTCCTCTGTCTGCGCTTGCACTCGATTCCATTTCTTCACCTTGATTCTTTTACCTCATTATCCTCTCCGTGGCTCCACACATTTTTCCAGCTTGCCATTCACACACCTCCGTTGGTCCCCCGTATAATGTCTTATTATAAATGTCTCATAATAATTCTAATTATTTTGTGTATCAGAGGTAAATAGATCAGGTAGAGAGCTCCATGAGACTTGTGCAAGAGCAAAGCCTCAAGTTATAATTCAGGCAGGGAACCAACTCCATTGTAGTGTGCTCCCCAAGCGCTTAATACAGTGCTCTGCACACAGTAGGTGCTCAAGAATTACAGTTGATTGATATTTGTTGAGCAATGCACTGTTCCAAAAAGCAGTCTGGCCTAGTGCATAGAGCTTGGGAGTCAGAAGGACCTGGGTTCTAATTCCAGCTCTACTACTTTTCTGCTGTGTGACCGTGGGCAAGTCACTTCGCTTCTCTGTGCCTCAATTCCCTCGTCTGTAAGATGCGGATTAAGACTGTGAACCCCACGTGGGTCAGGGCGTGTGTCCAACCCGATTTGCTTGCATCAGTCCCAGCACTTAGTACAGTGTCTGGCACACAATAAGTGCTTTACAAATGCCATCATTATTATTATTCCAAACACAGTTGCGAAATATAAATTAGGTTGATTTTGGCCTGGCACAGGTTTGACCAAAGAGTAGCAAATCTTCTTGGAGAATTTCTAACTCAAAGGACAGTTTCCAGGGAGATCCCAAGGCAGAGAGGAGCCGATTGAGGAAAAGAGTTTCTTTTGTAAGAATGAATCCCTTGCAGTTGGTCAATACCTCTGTGATGCTGTGGAGCTCCAAACTGATGGCAATCTTCCTGGTGTGGGTCACACCTGCTCCATTTAGAAGAGGCGATCAGACCCCTCATGGGCGACAGACCAGCCCAAAACCAAATTGGCATTTTTGTGCTCCCACAGATCATTGCCAACTCTCCCCTACTTAGTTGTCTACTGCCACGCGGATCTTTTCCAACTACTCCCCAAGGTTCTTCCTTTCATTACCTAACTGATTTTTGGACTGCCTCTGTGCTTTTACATCAAACACAAGAACTTGGATTCTATTAGAGTGAATCACTTTTTATTTTCTTCAATTTCCTGCTCATGTTCGATCCATACTGATGAATCAGGCACAGGTGTGAAGTGGAGCTGAAAGTGGCTGCATCTAATTAAGAGACTGGACACGGTAATAGACAAGGACACGTATCGCCAAATAGATACACCAGGTAGCTCTGATCTGTGTCATCTCCGTTGTTCAGGCACAGGAAATGTCTCTCAAAAAGCAGGTGACACACGCCGAGGATGTGAAATAGAACAGAAATGTTCCCCACTGTTCGTTTGCTTCATAACATGTTGCTTTTACTTTGTGTTTTGGCAGGCAAGATGAAAGATTCGAGTAAGGACAGAGAATTCCAAACAAGTTTCTCTTTCTGTCCTCCCATGCCCTGTGGCTGTATTGAGCATGTGTTTGGGAGCACCATCTGGAGAGTGACAGACATTGGATAATGAATTTTGTATCGGCCAAATGTTTCCAAATAATATATGCTCAGAAGTTGGCCTGTGTGACAGAAATTTATCAAGCATGTTTGGAATAGAGGGAAGACTGCTCTTCTCTATGTTGTTTAGGTGGGGGAGTGAAAAATTCCAAAGTAACATCCTGGGCCGTGGCGTGAAGAAGTCATGATTCAACAAAGGGGGAATAATGTGTTTCAGTTTGGGGGTTTTAGTCTTGATCCCTTTTTTAAAGTAATGCATTCTGTTGTTTGGTTTAACAGAGCACATTTTGGTATTTGGCGTGAACCTTAGCAAAAACTTCCTCCTCTTCCTCCTCCCCCTCTTCCTACTAATAAAAGCCATAATAATAAGCATTTATTATGTGCCAAGCAGTGTTCCAAAGGCTAGGACTGAAAAAATTAAAGCAGATTGGTCACAGTCCCTGTCCCACACCAAGCTCACAGCCAGAGGGGGAGAGAGAACATGTATTTGACAAATCTTCATTTTTTCAGATGAGGAAACGGTGGCTCAGGGAAGTTAGGTGAACTCATGGAGGACCTTTAAAAGTGTGCCCAAGCGGTGGGCATCGATCTCTGAGCTAGAGATCGGGTACAGCCCCTTCTCCCTTATCATTTTCAGTATCCAGCGGACTCTTGGCAGCTGAGGCTTGTAATTAAAAGCACCTCCATCTGCAAGCTTCCCTCCTTGCCACGGTTAGGGCTGTGATCCTGTTGAAGTTGCCGTAGTGAAGGTGGAGAGATGGAGGGGTTGTTGAAATGAGGGCAGCGGGAATTTGGGTTGCTGCCCAGTCAGGCCCTAACCAGGTCCTTCAGCCTGGTAGAAAGCTCAATTGCAATATAATTTCTTGAGCGCTAAATGTGGTGCAGTGCACAGTTTATGAAGCGCTCGGGAACCACAAAACAGAGAAATGACGCGTCCTCTGCCTGTGAGGAGCTTACACTCTTAGGGTCTAGGACGAAGCAGTCTTCTTTTTAGGCCACAGTTGTACTGTCCTGAGTGCTCTCCAAATCTGTCAGGAAAAAAATGAATCACCTCCATCAACTCAACTGTTCCTATAGAAGGCTTTGGTGAATAGATGCATTCATAGATAGTTGTACCACGTAGATGAAGTGGTTTACTTGCAATCCTTTGCTGGCTGACTGCACACTTTGAGTCTTAAGGTAGCTCTTCACAGAGTCAATGAAGTGGGAGACTGAACAATTGTTCCAGTGAAATTGGACAATGAGCTTATTCTATTTATGTAATAATTCTGGACCAGTTCTCCAGTCTTCCGTGGTATCTAATGCTTGCACCTAATCTTCCTTTAACAGGACTTAATTGGGGAGATGTCTCCGAGCAGGTTCCTGATGTGAGTGGAGGTGGGGAAAAGGGAATGGGATATTTGGCCTCTCTTGGGACTCGAGCACTGACTCGATCTGGTATTGAGTCAATCAATGGTATTTGAGCACTTACTGTGTGCAGAACACTATACTAGGCACTTGGTAGTTATTTCTCATTCCTTCTCCACATAGAGATACTTGTACTTGCATGCAAGCTGAAGAGGAAATGTTATACATTAATATCCACAGTTCTTATTATTTCAAGATCGAATTATGTTGCTCTGCACACAGTAAGTGCTCAATAAATACGATTGAATGAATGAATGAATGATTTGTGTTGAAATTCATCATCTCCTAGCTCAAGTGGCAGCTGCTTTTGGGTACAGTTGGGTGCTGGCTAGATTTCTGCCTTTTGTGTTTTTCTCTCTCGCCTCCCCCCTCCCCAATCCACTAGCTTCTCTTCCATTGTTTTCCGTAATTCTTCATGTCTTCTACCCTCCCTTTTCTAAACCCAGTTCCAGCTAGGAATCCTCATTAACAAAGCGCAAGCAAATAAATGACCGGAAAAATAATAATATGACTACCAGGCCCCCAGGAAATCTGAGGTCAGCCAGGAAGTCAGTTATATTCATTGAGCACTTACTGTGTGCAGAGCACTGTACTAAACGTTTGGGAGAGTGCAATAGAACAGATACGTTCCTTGCCCACAGGGATCTTAAAATCTAGAGGTTGTCACTGGCAGTGGTCTGACATGCCACCTTCCCAGTGCAGCAGGATGGAATTCACTGGGCACTATCGTCCCTTCCCTTCCCTTTAGGCTGAAATCTCCCTCAGAAGAACAGCTCTCCCAACTCTGTAGTATTATACTCTCCCAAGTGCTCAATACAGTGCTCTGCCCACACTGTGTTCCAGTAAATACCACTGATTGATTAAAATCTTGAGAATGCTGCAGAGGCTGTGGTAATTTGGTACTCTTTGCCAGGAGCTGCAAAGTCTGAGGATTCCTCCTTGCAAAACCTGTTTATTTGCTTCTCTTAACGTTGTCTTCATTTGATGACTTTATTTGTTGCTCGTAATTCCTAATTAATTCCTAATTCATCAAGCAGTCATGTTTATTGAGTACCAACTGTGTGCAGAACACTGAACTAAGCACTTGAAAGAGTATCATATCTCAGAATTGGTAGACACATTCCCTAGAGAAGCAGCGTGGCTCAGTGGAAAGAGCCCGGGCTTTGGAGTCAGAGGTCATGGGTTCAAATCCCAGCTACTCCAATTGTCAGCTGTGTGACTTTGGGCATGTCACTTCACTTCTCTGGGCCTCAGTTCCCTCATCTGTAAAATGGGGATGAAGACTGTGAGCCCCCCGTGGGACAACCTGATCACCTTGTAGCCTCCCCAGCATTTAGAACAGTGCTTTGCACATAGTAAGCGCTTAATAAATGCCATTATTATTATTATTATTATTCCCTGCTCACAGTGAGTTTAGTCTACAGTCTCCTCATTGTTCTTTATATCCATCTACTCCTCTTTAAATTGTGAACTGGAACAGGCATCATGAATGATCCAAGCACACTATATCTACCCAGTATTTATCACAGTACTTAAAACAGAGCATTTTAATAAGCATAGTAACAACAAAGGAAATAATGGATATTGTTGAATTGCCCACATCAACTCCGCCTAAAAGTATTTTTTCTTGGTTTTAATTTTGAAAGTTTTGTATTTCTTTAAACAGCGATAGTACCAATGACCAGGTTATTTTTAAAAAGACAAAGCAAGTTGATATAAACTATTATATTCTTTTAAAGCATGCTTAATAAGTACAATAATTGACAAGATGCAAAGATGAAAAAGAGAAGACCCAAAGACGTTGCTAAGGTAACAGCATGGTTTTGAGTGAACTTCAAAATGAAAAGGCAGGTAAAATGCGTGAAAACCCAGTGCATAATTAATTCTGTGCACCAATTTAAAGTGATGATATAATATTCAGAATAGCTGTACTACAAGATTCTTATCTATAATTTTGATCCATAGACCTTGCATATTAAAACATGAGGCTCCAAACAGGAGAATGGATGATCCCATTTTCTAAGTCTTGAATCATAATGGCATTAAATAAGAGGAATTATTGACTTTGAGGAAAAAAAAACCTCACATGAGGAGCAGTATGGCTCAGTGGGAAGAGGCTGGGCTTGGGAGTCAGAGGTCATGGGTTCGAATTCCAGCTCTGCCACTTGTCAGCTGTGTGACCTTGGGCAAGCCTCGTAACTTCTCTGTGCCTCAGTTACCTCAGCTGTAAAATGGGGATTAAGACTGTGAGCTCCACGTGGGACAACCTGATCACCTTGTATCTCCCCAGCACTTAGAACAGTGCTTTGCACATAGTAAGCGCTTAACAAATACCATTATTATTATTATTACTTAGTAAGGAAGTGACACTTTCATTAGGATGAAATGTTGCAATTGGTTAGAACAATAACTGAAATTAATATATTAATCTTATTCCATTCAGAGACTGGTCATCAATCTAGTGGCCATCAGAATTTTCCCTATGCATAGACTCTGAGAAACAAAGCATGCTTGGTGATCACCTCTGATTCTTTATCCTCTATTATTTGAAGAATTTGTATATTGACAATTTACATCTGCTTGTCTCCACCCTTTAGATAGTAAACTCCTTGAGAACAGGCACCAGGGACTCTACCTCTTTTGGTATGTTCCCAGTGCACTTCAGTACTCTCTGTGTAGTTTATAAATACCATTGAGATGAGGATGGGTTATGAACTTCATACTATTCTCATCTTCCCAACCTCAAGACAGTCCTGGTTTGGAGAGGTATGGCCTATCTCCCTGATATTAAGGAAATAAAGTCACATATGTCTAGCAACATGTGAGTCACAGATTGCTCACTAATTAAGAGTGTCCCAAAGATGTGTATGAATTCATCCATTTACTGAACACCCATTTCTTACTCAACCCAAAGTAACATACACAAGAGATTTACATAGCCTAAATAAAGGAAAGAGCCACTGGTTTGAGAGTGAGGAGACTTGGGTTCTAATCCCTGCTCTACCTCTTGCCTGCTGACTGATCATGGGCAAGTTACTTAACTTGTTTGTGTCTCAGTTTCCTTATCTGTAAAATGGGAATTAAGTATCTTTTCTCCCTCCAGTTAGACTGTGAATCCCAAGTGGAACAGGGACTGTGTTTGATCTATCTGATTGAATTACATCTGTCATAACATTTAGCACAGTGTTTGGCCCTAGCTTAACAAATAACACCATCATCATCAATCAGTGGTATTTAGTGAGTGCTTATTATATGCAGAACACTGTAGTAAGTGTGTGGGAGAGTACAAAATTGGCACAATTATTATTAATACTCCTACTAATAACCCATTAGTTTTATTTTCTCAGAATGTAAATTACTCCATAGGAGCCAATTAGGCACTTTTGGAAGTTTAGTCTTATTTTTTCAGGCCAGTAGATTCCTATTTAAGATAAAATTGTTTCCACCCAAGGAATAATTGCATTGCTCTGTACTATGCACCCAGTGGGTTCTCAGTTAATGCCTTTAATACTACTACTACTACTGAGGGTGCTTTTTAATCTTAGAAATAGGTCCACACCAACTTTGTATTATATTGCCTGCCCTTACTTTGGCCCAGCTCCTCTATAGATCTACCTGTAGAAGGAGTAAAAAAAACAGGGATCAATTATAAGTAGTAGAATTAGGGATTCCAGGATAAACTTTCCCTCTTCCCCCTTCATGAAATGCCGATACATCAGGAATATCCTCCCACTACTTCAAGCTCCCCAGTACTATTATACCGGTGAAGTGGCCGTGATTTAGAAACACTATGAAATACAATTTTAAAATAAAGCTTAGACAGAATTATTTCATGTTCAAGAGTTATACAGATTCAATAGCATCTCTAGGTAGGCTATTCCAGTATTCCATTATCCTAACGAAAGAGGTTATCTTCATTGTGGCCAATCAAAATCTCCTCTGCATCAAGTCCATTTCTTCTTCTTTAGTCCGGTGGACATGTGGAATGATTGTTCAGTGTCCTCCACGTTAAATGTCACCAAATATAAAGGGCTTTATTAAAACAGCCCTTAATCTTTTACAATAATAATGATCATTATTTTTTTGGTATTGTTAAGGGCTTACTAGGTGCCAAGTGCACGGTATTAAGCTGTGACAGAAACAAGGAGATCAAGTCAGACAGTCTCTGTTTCACTTGAATTCACAGTCTGAGGAGAGAGAACAGTTTTATCAAGCGCCTAGTACAGTGCTCTGCTCATAGTAAGTGCTCAATAAATACGATCGAATGAGTCCTCCCTACTTTAAAGATGGGGAAGCATAAGCACAGAGAAGTTAAATGGCTTGCCCAAGGATCGCACAGCAGGCAAACAGGAGAGCTGGGAATATAATAGTAATGTTATTTGTTATGCACTTACTATGTGTCAGGCACTATGCTAAGCGCTGGGGTAGATACAAGCTAATCAGGGTGGACACAGTCCCTCTCCCACATGGGGCTCACACTCTTAATCTCTATTTTATAAATGAGGGAACTGAGGCCCAGAGAAGTGAAGTGACTTTCCCAAGGTCACACAGTAGACAAGTGGCAGAGCCCAGATCTTTGACTCCCAAGCCCATGCTCTACTCTAGGTCATGCTGTTTCTCAGATAATAATACTCTTGGTATTGATTTAGCATTTACTCTGAACCCAGGTATCCCTATTTCATCAGCCCCACAGGCTTTCCGTTAGACGTGTCAGTTCACTACGTGATGGTCACAATTTACAAAAGGGGCCACCACGTCTAGGTCATCTATGTGGATGGGAGGCGGGAGCCAAGACTCAGACCTTCTTTTTCTTCCCGAGTGGGCGGTCTCTTTTCTTTATGAGGGAAGGGGTCCCTTCTTTTCGGTCTTTTCAATCTTTTCTGTTGGACCTGAGCCTCACTCTGATGGAGCAGTCCCGATGGACAAATAAGATTCAGTTATAATGGAAGGAGACGTGTAAGTGCCGTATCTTTGGAACTGAATACAAATTTGATGAGGTCAAAAACACAAAACTTCAGTTATGTTATTTTAAACTTTCTTATAAAGCTCACCTTGCCAATTAATTGCAAGAATTCTCAGACTGCCAGAATGTATTTAGAGGTTGGTTCTTATGCCTCTATTTTATAAGTTTTAAGATACAATTATTCTTTGATCTCACATAAAAACTAGTCACTATATGCAGGATTCTAAGAAACAGACAAGTGGAAGAAGAGAAAATAGGGGAGTTCTAGGGGAAAAAAAATAAAGTGGAAGATAAGTCATTCTCTCCATGGGAAATTCTAAAGTGACAAAATACAGGCAAATATAAGGGAGATTGTGAGAACTGCTTAAGTGGCTTGGCTTTTTTGATATTTATCCCTTCTTTCAGATCATATTGTAACAACAAGTTCTTGGATGATGCTTTTTTGACAGGCACGGTGTATAATGGTACAGTATGCCGACAGACTAAAAGGATTTATGTATTTTAAGAACAGAGTTCTTTAGATGACAAATACATTTGATCTGAATAATAAAAAGAACTGTAAGTTGGAGACTAAATTAGAGTGGTCCAATGTGAAAGAAGGTGGCCATACTTCACATTTGGAGAAACGCATGAGGAATTATATATTCATGTGTGTCTGTTTGTGGGGGCAGAGGGGGGGATGGTAGGCGTTCCCTGGGTTTCCAACTTTCTTGCAAAATGAGAGGTTGTTTAGAACTTCTGGTTGGGAAGATAGCTTTGATGAAGTGTAAATTGATAGACTCATGTCTTTTTGAGGCTGTGCTCAGACCAACTGGAACAATAGCACAAAGAGATTTGAATTTCTCCCATTCATTCATCTTGGCAGAAAACTTTGAAGCATAATAACACAGGACGGTAATCATCTATCTGCCTTCCCAGGAATGTGGACAGAATTACAGATGGTGATTTATCAAGCAGAATTCATGTTTTAATATATCAAAGGCAGCATTATTTTTGGTAATTAAAGCTCCAATCCCAGAAATGAAAAGATGGGGTCTGGAAAGGGGGCACACTTAGGATGAGACAATCCTCTGTGGTGAATAATAATAAATAATAGCTCATCCAACCCCACTCTTTCCTGATCCTGAATTCCCAGATCCTATTAAATATTGGCAACTGGGTTGGTCACTCTGATCCCTGACCCTGGGAGGCACACTGTATCCACTTTCTTTGTCTTTCCATTTGATCTCACATATGATTCATTCTTGTCCTTTCCCGTTCTCTTGTAGCTTTTCTCCTGGTTTTCCTCTTAGGCCTCCTCCTTTGGGAGATGTCGCTGGGCTGGTTGGGATATGATCTTTTATAGGGGCACCGACTCTGCATTTATTTTTCAGTCACACGTGTACACAGTTGGTAACAACACTGTTAGCAGTGGCGTAGAATTTGCCCTGGATCCGTTGGGGAGTACTGGGCCCTGGAAATTATTCCAGTGAAGACAAAGTTAAAATCGGGTCAGAATGCTAGAATCCTGTTGAGAAAACTTCATCCCCGTCTTCCCAGGCTGTAACTAAAAACAAGTCTGTCTGTCTCCAGGATGACAAAGGTGAAGATTTTTAAAGAATTTGAACTGTGTCAGTCAAAGGATCGGTCGCTTTTCTGAGATGATTTGCTCAGTTCACAGTCTCAACAGATTCATTTGAAAGAAATGAAATGGAGATGCAAACCAGGGAAAGGGTGCTATTAATATAGACCCAGATGAGAGAAAGCTGCAGGGTATCTTTCAAGTTCGACTGTGAAGAGATGCTGCCTTCTCAGATAGCTCAGCATTCTCATTGTCCACCACTGCAATTGTGAATTTGTAAACGACTATTTGCGTTTACTTCTGATTTGTGTAATGAAATTGTTTCCTCGGTAGGCCCCTTCAGAGGTCTCAGTCAGAATCAAAATGGAATCCCAGGTGATGTTCATCTTAAAATCTTCAGCCTTTGAAATTGAAAGACATTAGGAATCAGAGTTGGAAGACTTCCATTTGTGATCAGTGATACTATATAAAGGCAAAAGAAGGAACAAGAGTTCTTAGACAAAGTTAAGCATTTTATTGTCATGATCGAGGATGCCAGATATAGCCTATTTAAATAAAAGAAAGACGTGGACAGCAGTTAACAGTTTGAGAACACAAAGAACCCCAAATTTAGCCCCAGTTGTACATGTTATGAATAACAAAGATTAGGTGCCAAAAGTGACTTTGGCCGTGCAATCGTACTGCTGACCTCCTCTTTCGTCCGGGTCTGATTCTGAATAACTCTGCCTGGAATTTTGTATCACTCATCTGCCAGTCGACGCGGTGCTTTCCCTTGCCTATTGATTCCCACCTCAACCCTCTGTTTCACTTTGAGGAATTCCAGCCAATGTTAGTTCTGAGAGAAATGATAATTATAATAATACAGAAATGAATGTATTCCATGGTGTAACTCAAAAACAGTGTAGAGGTTGGTGAGCAGAACTTTGGCCTTAAGCCAAAGTCAAACGGAAAAGTTCATAACTGTCTTGTAGCTTCCAGAAAGTGACCTTCTGGAGTCACTTCAGGCAATTCTGGCTTTATCTCCAAGGCTAAAGGGATTGGAATATTGCCCCAAAGACCTGATCTTTGGCAGAATGCCCCTCTCTAAGGGAAATTTATTTTGGAAATCAAGATACCTACTGCTTGAATATCAGACATTTATTCAAGTTATGGTAGGCTCTTTAAAACAGAATGGAAAGTTAATTCAACAGGGAATTACCGCAAGGAATTGAATAATGCTAATAAATAATCCCTGATTCTGAAACTACGGAGATAGAACATTTAACCTGGAGTTTAGATAGACAGTTTTTCAGTTAACCAAGATGATGGTACCAATCAGTTCCTGGAATGCCTAGAAGGCTGAAGAATCTGAAGAGGAAATTGCAAAATTAGGCATTATAATCTTAATTACTTCACAGAGAGGGTTAAGTAGCCATGGTTCCATACCTGCTGGATAGAAGAATATCCTCTTAGGAAACAATCAACACTCTCATAATGTCAAAGAACAAATTGGAGTCACTTTTATTCTTCAGTGCTATCTGCAATTTTCATTGTCAACCAGTCAAAATCAGGTACTCTGTTTCTGTTTCAACTCTCATTCTTTCTGATGTTCAAGACCGAAAGGAAGACACATGAAAGACTCCTGTCCTTTATTTTCAAACTTTGGCAGCAAAAAAATGCATTTTAAACAGGCAAATGTACTTTTATCTAGAGGGATACTTTGAGGCTCCAACAGCTGTTGGTTCATACTATGGGAGGAGATGGAAATTTTCTGATTGGCAGATTGCTTAGAAGGGGATTCTTTTGGCTGGTCCTTCAGTGTAAGCCTAATGGGCTTTTGGCAATCAGTTCACCATTTTGAAGTGGTTTGTTCAGCAGGGGTTTAATCTCTACTGAGCAGCTCTGCCTGTAACATTTAGTCTTCACTGTCAAATTTGGTGTCAAATGTAATTGCAAGTCAGCTATAGACCTCCTAGCTTGGCTTTATTTACAATAAATATCTCTTTTGTCAGAGTTGTGGCCAGAGAGTTTGACACTGGGGACAGGTTGCTAACTTGACATCCGGTTCCTTATCTCCCCACCGCATGCCACCGTCCTTTGCCAATACTGTGATCCCAAACCCTTAGAATTGTATAATTTTTTAACCTTATGTAAGAGCTTTTGATTGATGGAACAGGTTGGGGGCATTTGGAGAAAAAAGATGGAGAGATGATGGTATTGATGAGCTAGAGGAAGATGGCACAGCATTGAAAGTCCTCCCCAAATAAAATCCTCTCTCAAGTCCTATCTACAGATATGCTTTAGAGGCAAAAAGGATTGTTACATTCTCAGAAGGTGCTTCCATCTGGACCTCTGGTCATGATTCCCTTCAGGAAATCTCACTCCAGTGATCTGTCACCCTCCCATGCCCAAAGTTCATTTTGGAAAGACTGATTCAGTTTTGGGCAACCTCACACCCAAGGGCTCAGCAGACCAATTTACTTCCATCTGAGAAGTAACTGAATATATCTGAACCTATCCCAGAACACTGGACGTGCTTTATTATTTTTTTTTTTTGGATGAGAGTACTGTCGCTCAGAAAAGCTTTCTTCTCTCTGTCATTTCTCATGCTGGTGCTTACTCAATTCTGAACTGCTGTTTTCCATGAGGTTTTGATTAATTTGGGTTGTATCAAATGGTATTTATTCAGGGCTTACTGATTGCAATGCACTTGAAAATGTAAAATAGAAGACGGCCATGTAGCCCCTGCCCACAGTGAACTTGCTCTCTAAGAGTGGGGAGAGTTTTTGGCTCATCCATCCAGCATTTAGAACAGTACTTGGCACATAGTAAGCGCTTAACAAATACCATTATTATTATTATTAAGATGACTAGTTGGAATGGGCTTAGCTGAGTGTCCAGCATGAAAACTACACCTCTTTGCTATAGTTGTTCATTAATGCCTCGCTCTTGGAAGTATTGGGTTCGTTTTAGATTGTGTAATAACCACACACTTTGGAAATCTTCTATTCTATCCTTTTATCAAATTCCAGCTGGATAAGCATGGTATAGCTTTGAGGTAAAGACCTAAAAATGATGATGGGATGAAAATTGAAGCTATTATCATTGTATGACTCCTAGAAGCAAGGTCTTTGGAATGTGCGAAAGTGATGGGGTAGAAGAGGCAAGTTTTCAAGCTATCATTTTTGAAAACTTCTTTCACAGCATCAATTTTTCATTAGGATTGCTTCTCACTTTTTCCCTCTGAAATGCTGTTCCTAATTTGTGAGTCTAGGATCCGCCGGTCGTAGTTCTTTTGGCACTGCGCCCTAATGCATTTCCATGCTGAGCAGGCCTGCCTCTGCTGATGATACTAATTACATGTCACAGACAATTATGTTCACTCAGGCCTTTGTTTGAGAGTGGGGTGGGAAGCACGAGGCAGCCGCAGTTCTCTTGGGGGATGGGGCGGGGGTGGGGGACGAGTTGGCTCAGCATGCAACCAAGTTTCCAGGATGCTGCTCCGTCCGCATCTGCTGGAAGCTGAGGGAGGAGCATACAAAGGGAAAATTCTGGCAAAAGCCAAATCCTCTCCCTCTCTACCTTTATTTAGAAAATTCTGCAGAAATCTTCTGTCTGTCTTGCTGTTGGATAAACCCGGGTAATTGCAATGGAGCAAATTTACTCAGAGTTTGCATTGAGGCATTTTTTGAATATCATTTTTGGTAGGAAAATTTAGCGTTTAGCCCGAATTCTCATGGAGAAAGTCTCTAATGCTACTGCAAAATCATGTTAAAGGGCATACACTGGGTAGACAAGGCAAACGTGAAGGAATCACCTGCCAGGAGACCTCTGGCGGAATCCCCGAGTCTGTCCAATCTGGCGGAAAGGTGGAATTTCTGTACAGAGTCCAGGAAGGTTGGAATCAAAGTGCTGGGAGGAGCGTAGGGCCCCAGGACCCGTGGATAGCAGCTGCCCATCAGACAGATGTCTCTGTCAATAGGAAGGGCCCAGGAATCACTCTAACCCAGAGATCACCTAGCGGGTTTGATCCGCCCACCCCTACGAATATGCTTGTAGTTGATGTCTAAATAAATTGGTAGCTAAGAGACCAATGCCATTATTGTTGTGATGTCCTGGGCAAGGCTATGGATTCACTGTGTGGGAGATAAAGGAAAGAAAGAAGATAGAGAAGAAGAGCTTTTTCACACTGACCTCAGAACCCCATCAAATGATCGTGGGGAGCTGCAGCGGTAGAAGTGGGAGGAGTGAGCGAAGAGGCCAGAATGAGGCTCCCAGTGGAGGAGGAAAAGGAGACTTGGTAGGCAAATACTGATTGTACTGAATCTATCCCAGTACTTATCACAAATAAAGTGCTTAATAATTGATGATGATTTATTGAGACCCTGCCATGAGGAGGCAGGGATCTGTCTGCCACCCTTAGGTAGGCCAAGTCAAATCTCTCTCCAGCTTTTCACCATCTACAAGTTTCTCTGGGTCTTTCTGGCCTTCCACTTCTCCTTGGGCAGGGCAGCACAGTCAATCAATCAATCAATCGTATTTATTGAGCGCTTACTGTGTGCAGAGCACTGTACTAAGCGCTTGGGAAGTACAAGTTGGCAACATATAGAGATGGTCCCTACCCAACTTTGGGCTCACAGTCTAGAAGCACAGTAACAATTGGAAGGAAACTTCTAACCCCATAAGAGTGTAAAGTCCTACGGGCACAGGACATCCTGTACAGGTACAGTGCAACATACCCCCTGAGTGCTCAATAAATAATAATAATAATAATAATAATAATAATGGCATTTATTAAGCGCTAACTATGTGCAAAGCACTGTTCTATGCACTGGGGACATTACAAGGTGATCAGGTTGTCCCACGGGGGGCTCACAGTCTTCATCCCCATTTTTACAGATGAGAGAACTGAGGCCCAGAGAAGATGTGACTTGCCCAAAGTCACAAAGCTGATAATTGGAGGAGGCAGGATTTGAACCCATGACCCCTGACTCCAAAGCCTGGGCTCTTTCCACTGAGCCACGCTGCTTCTCCATGACCACCACTGCTGCGACTACTGATACCACCACCACTGCTACTTAACATGTTCATGTGAGTTTCTGATAATCAGCTTGTTGCCTTGATATAATAGATTTGCAGTTTGAATTGTATTGTTTTATACTCTCCCAAGTGCTTAGTACAGTGCTCTGCACATGGTAAATGCTCAAGAAATAACATCAATTGATTTGAAACAAAAGAGATTCTTTCACTCTTTTACTTAGTTTACATTTCAGAAAATCCATACTACGACTTCTTAAAAAAGCTGACAAATATCTAGGTAATTTTGAGTGCCTGGGAGTCAGAGGGCTTGGGTTCTACTCTAGACTCCGCCACTTGCTGTTGTGTGCCCTTGGGCAACTCACTTGACTTCTGCACCTCATTTTACTCATCTGTAAATTGGGAATTCAGTATCTGTTTTCCCCCTTACTCAGACCATTATTACCATGTGGAACAGGGACTATATGTAACCTGATTATCTTGTATCTACCCCAGCTCCGTATACAGCTTAAAGATGCCACAATTCTTGTTATTATTATAGTGTCTCTGTAATAGTTCACACCGAAGATATTTTCATTTTTAATTGGAAGAATTGAGACATAGTCCCAAAGAGCTTTTTGACTCTAATATTCCACTTCTGTTGCTTGCGATCTTTTCTTTCCCGGTTTTTAAAATGCTAGTGACTGCGCTTAATATTCCTTTCTCCAGCCAATCTCCTCTTTCCCTAACAAAACTATTTGAAAATCATGCTTTTTAAAAGAAATGTCTCGTTAAAATTGCAACCGGGTTTATCGGCCCATTGGTCCACACTCGCCTAGTAATGCCGGAGGTGATGTCGATAAGAGTGAACATCTTTCACGCCATCCGTGGCTATAGGCTGTAATACGTCATTAGGCTGTGTGTACAAAACAGGGTATGTAGATGAAGCTGTCATCGTTCACGGTTTTAGCAGGTGACTGCCATCAACGGTGAAAAATGTTCCACTCTAAGGACGTAACAGGGTAGCCAGTACTTCCGGCACAGTTGGGAGGGAGTGCAAAATATCTTTCACTTGAGACAGCTCATCTATTTTGAGCATATTCACAATGTCCTGGTTTTGGGTCAGTTTGTGAAGGTTGCAATAATGCTCGTACTTACAGGAAATAGCGGGCTGAGTGGGTAGTCTGTGGACTTAATTGATGGTCCTCTAATTCAGGACCTGAATTGGCAACCTAGCCGATATTTACTCAAGAGTAGTGAGCCAAAGTGAAAACGGACGCATTCTGCCAAGCGCTTCGAGTTGTTCTCGAACGGAATCGCTTACAGGCCGTAAGGGGACTGTGGTGAATTTCAGTGAGATTGTGTACAGTGTCGGCAGTGTTACGTTAAACGTGCCCCTGGTGCTCTGAAATAATTAATGCTCCTCTTAAAGAGGCTGACATTTTCCGGGAGGTGACATTAGGTACTGGAAGAATTGGGTTCAATGAAACAAAACCTACAGCTGATGGAGGGTCATTTTTCAGAAAAAGGAAGGAATCTCATTGTTCTACACGGTCTCTATTTTGATACTACTGAGAGGTAGCGTGGTATAGGGGGAAGAGAGTAGGCCTAGGAGTCTGGAGTCTTGGGTTCTAACCCCAAATCTGCTGCTGTGTGACCCTGGGCAAGTCACTTAACTTCTCTGTGCTTCCGTTTCCTCACCTGTAAAAGGGGGATTAAAGATGTATCTCCCCCCCACCCCCCTGCCCCTTAGACTGTGTACCCCATGTGGGGCAGGGATCGAGTCTGATCTGATTGTATTGTTTGAACCCTAGCACGTAGTATAGTGCTTACCATAAAGTAAGCACTTCACAAATATTATAGTTATTATGATTATTAGCATTGATGACCAGGGGCTATACAGCCCTATGGTGCTTATGCAGAGGGTGATATTTCTGTCTGAGATTTATTAAAGGCAAAATTGACAGAAGTCACAACCCAAAATATCCAAGTGAGGTGCATGTTTAACATTTAAATTCAGGGAAAATTTTATTGACACTTATTTTCATATAAAATAAGCCCCAGTCCACCCATTAAAACCGATGACATAATTCATAGAGTCATCGACTACGGCTCAGATTGGGTGCTTGCAGGATAGACAAGAAAGGGAATACAATTAGTGGAAAGGGGCAGATGGACAACAAAGGATTAGTTCAGTGCTCTGCGTAAAATATACGCTCAATAAGTACCATTGATTGATAGTCCAGTGGCTTTGTCTAGGACACTGCAAATTGGACATTCAATTTGAGAAGGATAGTAAAGCTACAGTATATTAATCTGAATAGGTATGAAGAAGTAGGCTTTCTTTGTACTATATTTTCTTCAATTAAATGTGGAAAATAAAAGCTATCACCTCAAATAGAGGGCAATTACTTTGAACATGGCTATAGATTAAAAGACCAAACTGTAATGACACCAAATAAAGTCACAAATCTCAGTTGTGCCCTTTTCTCCTTTTTGCATTGTTTGTGGCAGTTCCTCATCTCTCTCTATTTTTACACCTGCAAATCAAATGAACTCTAATTTGAAATACTTTGTACAGCTTGTACTTAGAGCAGAGCTGTTCTGAATCATCTTCATAAAACTCTATTTTTCGCATAGCTTTATTGATTGCACTCTTGTAGCAACAAAACCTTGTGTTATGGACAAGTCAGGATAAGGACTCCAGTTACATGAAGGTTTTTATTGTTTGGGTTAGAGGAAAAGTGGTAATGACGGAACACAGCTGAAAAAAGAGCCCCTAACTCTTAGGCACAGTACTACCAAAATGGAGATTAGAATGAAAGGCCAGCATATTTTAATGATTTTCTCTGCTCTCTCTGTGATAACTCTTTTTAATCAGAGCCAATTTAAAATCTGACTGATGCTTCAGACAGAGCCTCTCGGTTTATTCATTCTAGTAGGTTCCAGAATATTTGGAAGCATTCATTCAAGGCTGTAAGCTCCTTGTGGGCAGGGACCACAACTCCCAATTCTAAAATACTCAGTGCTCCGCACACAGTAAGCGCTCAAGAAACACCATTCAGTGATCGATTCACTGATGTAGCCACTGCATTTCTTCTCCAGAAGTTTCTCAAGGCAAAACAAAGTACTTTTAGAGGCAAAAGGAAGAAAATATTTGGTTGAATGAATTAACCCAAGCAACTTTAAGTATGTTGTCCTAATGTATTGCATTTTGTGGACATTTACCTTGATGGAAAACTTCATTCAAGATCTCTTTTCTCATCCGTCCTTTTTCTTTGAGGATGCAAGTTCTGTCTGCAGTGGGCCTGTGCCTTCCTTCCAAGATGATGACAGTATTGTTGTCACCTTAAAGAGACTACCAGCTGGTGCCATAATATCAAAAAGAGTTGGCAAAATGGAGAGGAACATGAGAATGTAATCCTTTCAAATTGCCACAATATTTACTAGAAAGGAGTCTTTCAGGGGAAATCAAGCATGTAATCTCATAAGCTCTCTGTCCAGTCATAGCACGAGCACACCAGGATACCTATCGAAGAATGATAATAACGACAATTCTGCATTCCACGCTAAGAATATAAATGAAGGTCGCCTTTTAAAACACTAGGCTAGCTATTCAGCTCTTTTGCCAGGGCTGAACAAACCCAGGTGATTTCACACACAGGCCCACCTGATCATATTGCTTTCCTTTATGTGCTCTATAAAGAATTTCGATAGAGGGTAGGAGGAAAACTGAGATTCAACGTAAGGCTTACAGATAACCTGCTACCCAGTACTGAACCCACTGAAGGGTTCCAGGATTTTCCAATCACAGGGACAGACACTGGCATTAGCACATAAAAAAGAATATCGATTTCCAGTTGAAGTTAAGTTGCATGGCTTCCCTATGGTGAAGCAATTATTCCCTCCAAGGCTCCTGTTCTCTTCATCGCCCCATGAATTCCTTAGTCACTGAAAGGGCAGCTTCCACTCAGTAGTTTGTTCTTTATATTAATATCAAGGCCCTTAGAATGGTAGTTAAAGAGCTTGCGTTTCCATCTCTGTTCACCAATCAGAAACTTGCAATTACAGTTTTCTTTTCCAGAAAATTTCTGCTAAGGATAGGGTGTTTGATTTGTCAGTCTTTTTCAATCATACAGGCCACTGATGGCTCAAAAGTCACGTGGCTCGAGACTGGGGTGTCGTGATTAGCCGCCAATCAAGTTATTTGGTTAGAAACCACTCCTGGGAAGACAAACTTGTTTGAAATTTGTTTTGCTGAAACGTTTCATAAAGTGGATCTGGTTCTTTGCTAAAGAAATGGTCATGACAATAATAATAATTTGTGGTATTTGTTAAGTTCTTACAATGTACCAAGCCCTGGACGAAACACTGGGGAAGATACCACATAATCAGTTTGGACACAGACCTAATCCACTTAGGGCTCATATTCTAAGAGAGAGGGAGAAAAGCTGTTGAATCCCCATTTTACAGATGAGAAAACTGCGGCACGGAGAAGTTGTGATTTCCTCAAGTTTACACAGCAGGCAAGTGGCAGAGCTTGAATAAGAATCCTAGTTTTCAGACCCTGGGCCCATGCTCTTTCCACATAATTCAAACGCATGTTTCCTTGTGCAGATTCAGGCTGTGGGAATCATGTTTCTACGTACAGGTTTTCAGAGAATATGCATTTGTATGGCTCATGCCACAGTTTTCTGTTCCCTCCCTCTACTCAGTGCATAATGCCGGTTGGCTTCCAGATCCTTCATAGCCGAGTCTCCAGTCCTCTCGGTTCACTTAATGTCTTTCAATTCTTCACATCCCCCAGTTATCCATATTAACATACGCATGAAGACTTCTTAAGTTTCTTCAGATCAAATATGCTTTTCTCTTTTATTCATGGCATTTTGGAACAATGGAAAAATATAATATGCTCAAAAGAAAGGAGCTTGACAACCCTGGAGGCCCGTGATTGATTTTTCTCACATGGCATTGAGTGGATCAAGTGGATTTTGGGGGCAAATGAAGATAGAATATTAATTTCTTTGCTTAATGATGTTTTGTTGCATTTAGTTTGGATTTAATTTCCTCAGTATTTTCTTTAGTCTTCTTTTTTTAACCAAATGCTGCTTTGAGACTCTGATATAATTCCTTTGTCTCCAGTGGGTGAGCGGTTTATTCTCAGACAGTAGCTTGTTAAAGTTAGCTCAGTGAAAGCTCAATGCGGACCACGGAAACACCAAAACCTGTGTCAATCCTCGGTATTGATCACGAACAGCTAAACTGTATTCCTACATATACAACACTATGTCCTTAATTAATCTTCTTCAAAATTTTCATCTGTTGTTAAATACTGCTGGTTGGATTCCTTGTAACCCTAGGCCAGTGTGGAGATGGAAATGTAACAGAAAGCACCGTAGGGACTTGTTTGCTAATTCATATATTAAGTTTGGTGGAAAGAGCGTGGACCTGGAAGTTGGAGGATGTGCGTTCTAATCCCTGCTCTGCCACATTTCGGCTGTGTGAATTTAGAAAAATAGCATGGCCTAGTGGGTAGAGTGCCGGCCTGTGAGCCCACCTTTTAGAATGTGAGCCCACTGTTGGGTAGGGACTGTCTCTATATGTTGCCAACTTGTACTTCCCAAGCACTTAGTACAGTGCTCTGTACACAGTAAGCGCTCAATAAATATGATTGATTGATTGATTGACTCTAATCCTGGCTCTGCCACTGTCTGTGGTGTGGCCTTGGGGAAGTCTCCTGGAGGAAGTGGGACTTCAAGAGGGGTTTGAAGATGGTGAGGGCCGTGATCTGGTGGATTTGGAAGGGGAGGAAGTTCCAGGCAAGTGGAAGGGAAGCCCTGACCAATGGCCAGAATCAGGAGAAATAGTCTTGTGAGAAGGTGGGCATAGGAGGAGTGTAGCACTTGGAAGTAGTGGGTATAGAGCTTAGTACAGTGCTCTGCACACAGTAAGCGCTCAATAAATACGATTGATGATGATGATATAGAGGACAGAAACGCTTAACTATCTCTATGTTGTTATCCAAGTCGATCATTTCTAAACCCACCCATCCAAAGTAGGTAAATCCACCTCTAAAATCTGTTTTACCCAGGACAGAACCACAGTTTTAAAATCCATTGGATTGTTCCATAAGCTAGAAGTCATTTTCACACTCACTCCACTCACTGTATAGACTTTTCAAGCCAGGCAACTTTTTTTTGCCTTTCGTTCGTAAATGGAAACTTTTTGGTACCCCATTGAGGCAAACAATGGTTCATGCCTTCCAGCTTCACCCTGCTGAACAAGCCACATGTTGACAAACAAATCTGTCAAGCTGCAACATAAAGATGTGTTTTGGGAATTAAATTTTCCCATTTATGACAGCATGCAGATTATTTGGCTTTTTAGTGATGTACAACAGTTGCACTCCCCTGTAAGTGTAACAATCAGCGATGCGTAGCTCTCCCATAGAGATGGAATCTAAGTTTTATTTATTTCTGTCATTTAAGAAAATTATGGATGTTGCTAAGTGGCTAAAAGAAATCCTGAAAATTCTGGTTCAGTTCACTTTGGAAATTGAACAATTATGATGACAGAAGGCGCCGAATTGTTCATCTCCCCTACGTCCTGAAGGCGTATTGCCGGTACCCCAGGCCTCCAGCCTCTCTGGATTGTCCCGGATCTGCTTTCCTGGGAGGGCTTGGAGTTTGAAGGAAGCTTCACCGCAGGTAAACTAATCCCCAAGGGAATTACATCTCATTCCCTCAACCTCAAAACTGAGTTTCAGCCTCAATGGGGTCCGAAGCCGGCACCAGGGCAACTTCTACCAGGATGTGCCCAGGGAGCCGTGGAGGCGATTTCACTTTCAGGGAAAGGTGGAGGCTCAGTTGTGCTGCAGAATAGAGTCAGTTGATATCGTCTAGCAACTCCCTGCTTTGCAAAGCCTGCTTTGCCCCACACCCAAATCAGCAGAATGCTCCAGTTCTGTATGCATTCACTAGACTGCGTCTGGGCCAGGGCCAGGCCTGTTCCTAAGGCTTCGTCCTCAGTTTCTTCACTGGAACTGAGCCAGAACTGCACCTGCTTCTCCCAGCAAGGGGCCCGGTACCGGCTCAGTGGAAAGAGCCCTGGTTTGGGAGTCAGAGGTCGTGGGTTCCAATCCCGGCTCCGCCACTTGTCTGCCGTGTGACTTCGGGCAAGTCACTTCACTTCTCTGTGCCTCAGTTCCATCATCTGTAAAATGGGGATGACGACTGTGAGCCCCACGTGGGACAACCTGATGACCTTGTATCTCCCCCAGCGCTTAGAACAGTGCTCACTTCACTTCTCTGTGCCTCAGTTCCCTCATCTGTAAAATGGGGATGAAGACTGTGAGCCCCATGTGGGACAACCTGATGACCTTGTATCTCCCCCAGCGCTTAGAACAGTGCTCACCACTTCTCTGTGCCTCAGTTCCCTCATCTGTAAAATGGGGATGGAGACTGTGAGCCCCACGTGGGACAACCTGATGACCTTGCATCTCCCACAGCGCTTAGAACAGTGCTTTCACGTAGTAAGCACTTAACAGATACCAAAATTATTATTATTATTATTACTTGTCAGATGGCTTTATGGCTTTGACAGACAGCGCAACCTGCCCATTCTAGCTCTGGATCTCTAACGCAGAGTATTCTATCTTGTGAGTCCAGATTCCTTGAATAATGATTTCTATTTTGAGACTTCTAAAGAAATGTACAAACTAAATGGTCATGAGGGAAAGGAAATTGTACCCCAATCATTCTGATCTCCATAAGATTTAAGAAGACCTAGAATTACACGGCATTTATAGCAAAGAAGGTTATTCATTTTTCCTATTTGAATTGTTTTATGCTAAATAGCACTCTTGTCAGAGCTTCTGTGCCCAGGAGCAATAAATAGATAGTATTATAATATTGGAATTCAATGAAGCTGCTTTTGAAATCTCTGTTAGCATGACAACCCAGAACGTTTAACTGCATTTGCACTTATATTGAGGGTCAATATTTAAGGTATTTCAGGGATAATGATAGAGTTGTCCATTCTTTAGTTCCGAATTACACTGTCAATTGCAAGACTAAATCCAGGCGTGTGAATGACTTTGAGAGCGATCCTCTTGAATCCTTGCATATTTTATGCATGGAAAAATAGTCAGGGATTTAATCAGGGAAAGGGGTTTCTTACCGCCAGAAGAAAATTCACTTGATTTATTTTTACAGTTGTGGTGATAACTTGCACTGAGGCATATGTTTGCAATACTGGTGATGATTTGCACTGAACCATCTACACCCTCTTGCCCGATGCTCCTGAAACCGACTGCGTGGATTGCTATACAACTGGTGGGAGAAAGGCTACAGTCCATGGCTAGGGACACTCAGTATGCCACTGTTCTCATCGATTCATCCGTCAATGATTCCACAGCCAAGGGAATCATAAGTGCTCAGCCACAAGGTCGCTGAGTCCTTTGTACAAGGACGATCACATTCGGATATAAATGGGAACCAGTGAAATGGTTCAAGAGAAAGAAAGGGCCTATTATTGGCAATACAGAAAAAACAGCGTAGCCTAGTAGAAACAGCATAGGCTTTGGAGTCAGAAGACCTGGGTTCTTATCCCGGCTCGGCCAATCGCTTGCCAGGTGACCTTGGGTAAGTCACTTGACTTCTCTGAGCCTCAGTTTCCTCAGATGTAAAACAGAGATTCAGTACCTGCTCTCCCTGCCGCATGGGGCTCACAGTCTAGGTTAGGACAGGGACTGTGTCTGACCTAATTGACCTGAATTTAATAATAATAATGATGGCATTTATTAAGCACTTACTATGTGCAAAGCACTGTTCTAAGCACTGGGAAGGTTACAAGGTGATCAGTTTGTCCCATGGGGGGCTCACAGTCTTCATCCCCATTTTACAGATGAGGGAACTGAGGCCCAGAGAAGTTAAGTGACTTGCCCAAAGTCACACAGCTGACAATTGGCAGAGCTGGGATTTGAACCCGTGACTTCTGACTCCAAAGCCTGGGCTCTTTTCCACTGACCCACTCTGCTTTTCTTACCCCAGTACTTAGAACAATGTTTGACACATAGTAAGCGCTTAACAAATACTATAAAAAAAGCTTTGTCTCCAGCAGTGTGGTTAGCTTGCATTAGTCCCTCAAAATCTTGACTGATGCTGTCCACGCCATCCTCCCACTCGGATCTTGCCAGCTGGGGCCAGTTTTCTTCTGGGGTTGAGAGCGGTTGTCCCCAGAGAAAATGGAAGTGTGTCACTTTAAATTTTGCAGCAGATTCCTGCAGCAGGCGAAAGCGGGGACACATTTCTTTTGACCTGAACCTGTTCATTCAATGCGGAAATGTCACCTTTGACTTCCTTGATAATTGTTCTTTAACAAATCTCTAACATCGAATGATTATTTTTAAAAAGATCATTTTTACTGCCCACTCAATATTCTCTAAATACCTAGAAAGGCAATAGATGGAGGGCTTTAGAAAGTGTATGAATATGGCATCCATAATATTGCTCTACTTCCTATATTGCCACTGTAATAATTGCGTTCTAATCAATTTTAATTATTTGAGCCAGATCTTTTCTAAATCCCATTTCAGTCTTCTGTTTGTTGCTAGTTCCTAAATTAGATTAAATAACTCTCATTTCCTTTTGGGCATTTCAGACTTAAATCCACATCAGCTAAATCAATGCAATTTATTTCTCTTGCATTGGGTTCTCAGCTGTCCCGAATTTCTGTAGGCATTTGTGGACCTGCAGATAAGTGACCGCTCCTCTGATAACCATTTGCAGCATTAGCTGCATGTCTTCTAACTTCTCCCTTCTGTCCTTAATGAGGTTATGCTTCCTACAGGACGACGACAGCATTCGGGGTTAATAGCGTTACCGTTACTTAGCATTTCTATGGCCCTTTATATTAGCCGAGTGCTTTACAAAGATTTTTAATCGTGTAATCTTCACAACACTCCTGGTTGGTTGTTCTTGCTAGACTCATTTTACAGATGATGAATTTAAATATCGACTTTAAACTTTTATACAGAAGGAAATGGTATTAATGTCTAACTAACAGCCCAGCTAGCTTCCCATGCTGTTTGCAAATGGATCGGAAGGTTTATTTGATACTAATAGTGGAAAAATAACTACTTCTGGTGATAATAATCCTCTTACGATTTTATGAATATGACACCGCTTAGAACATTAAATTCTGCACTGAATCCACAAGCTGTAACAATAGGACAGGTAATACCACATAGTCAACGGTATTTATTGAGCACCTACTGTGTGCCGAGCACTGCACTAAGCCTTTAGAAGAGGACAATAGAAACAGTACAGATAATTCCGGCCCCCAAGGAATTTACAGATTTGATTTGCTTGTATTCACCTCAGAACTTAGTAAAGTGCCTGGCACGTAGTAAGCGCTTAACAAATACCATAATCATTATTAATTATTATTATTGCTGACGACTATTAGTACAAAAAATTCGCCACTGTCCACATCTCCCATTTCTTAACACCTCAACCCTGAACCAAGCTCAAAAGAATAAAAGAGCTTCGTGCTTTGGACTTTTTGAGAGAAATAACTGTGGCCTTCATTAAGTCTTTACCGTGTGCCAAGTACTGTTCTAGGTGCTGAGGTGGATACAAGATCATCAGGTCAGACACAGTCTCCGTCCCATCTGGGGGTCACTGTCGAAGTAGAAGGGAATAGGACTAAATCTCCATTTTACAGAGGAAGAAATGGAGGCACCTAGACCATAATAATTATGGTGTTTGTTAAACACTTACTATGTGCCAGCCACTGTGCTGAGTAACTGTGGTATTTGTGAAGCACTTACAGTATACCAGGCACTGTACTAAGCGCTGGGGTGGATAGAAGCAAATCAAGTTGGGCACAGTCCCTGTCCCACGTGGGGCTCACAGTCTCAACCCCCATTTTACAGAAGAGGTAACTGAGGCATAGAGAAGTGAAGTGACTTGCCCGAGGTCACACAGCAGACAAGTGGCGGTGCCTGGATTGGAACCCAGGCCCTCTGGTTCCCAGGCTCCCGCCCTTCCAATTAAGCAACACTGCTTCACCCATTGAGTATGTTATTCATATCAATAATACCTACCAATTTGATTATTTCATTCTCATTAGGATTCTGTTTTGGGGTAGTCCCCTCTCTGCTCTGACCCACCCAGTTCCTTCTGGTTTTCATCAAGATCTGCCGGTTGATTCTGGCCATATCCAACAGCAGAGCCATCTGGCTATGATTCATTGCGGTCCACTTTTTATTATTGCCATTGTTGTTGTTATGATATCAATTCCCGAGTGACTTAACTCATTTCACCCAATCCACTGGTCGCTTACCTGGCAGAAACAATTTTCAACCGCTTCCAATTTGGTGTGGCCCCGAGGGCATCGGCCCCGTGACCCAGAGTGCGATACATTAGCCCAAATTCTTTTAAAACAGTGCGTGCAAAGTGGAGAGCTGGTTTGATCTGGAAAGGCAAACCAAGCAAATGGAGTCGAAGTCTCCCTCGTTGACCACTGTGAAAGTTCGGCTCTACAGAATCGCAAGGGTCGATGCGTTGCAAACCCGAGCTTGTTGCCACCATGTTGCAGTTTACAGCCCCTTCACCCGGCTCAACCTACATCCCTGACCTTCTGAGCCTTCTAAATAATGGCAGGTCAGAGCTCATTATTTTAAAATGTCAAACGTAGCTGCTTGGCAATCTCTGACAGTAGAAGCCCAGAGAGGCCTCTTGGACCTAATTCCACAGCCATTTACTAAGTTGTTATTTTAAGAGGCACGGAGGGTCTTGTTTTTCAATTTGTTCCGTTCATCCGAAGGAGCTCTAGGGTCCTAGCATTAAGTACAAATTCAAGCCCTTTTTGTTTATCTGAAGCATATGCTCTTTGGCTTCAGTACATGTCACACACTGGTTATTGCCACCATAGAACAGATGTGGGAAGGAACCAAGGAGGCATGAATTTATCTTTAATGGTAGGAAAGCTGAATTCTTTAAAGATGAATCAAAACAGCTGATTTTCACATGATCTGAAAATAAGAATCATTTCTATCAACTGCTATCACTGAATCCAGCTAAATTAGGTTGTTCTGTTTTTCTTCCCAGCAGACTGCTGGAATGATCTCCGGGATGTTTTAAATCGCCCGATTTAACATTTAGGACATCAACAATTTTGTTTTGTGAAGGATTCATCATAGAATCTATGTAGCACCTCTCTCAGTGCTACATTTTTTTAAAAAGCTGTTATATTTAGAACCTGGCTTTTTGAAACAGTACTTTCCTTTGGAAAAGTACCTAATGTTATGATACATCTTCTGTCAAATCGAGTCAGACTTTATATTTTTGTACAATTAGAGGTCCTTTAGAATCTTATTCTCTTTCTCACACACATACTTTCTGATTATAAAAGACCAAAACACCATGTTTATTATTTTTTTGCCAGTGTCCGTGTGGGCTAGTGGACGGCTAGTAGTCTTTTAGACTGTGAGCCCACTGTTGGGTAGGGACTGTCTCTATGTGATGCCAATTTGTACTTCCCAAGCGCTTAGTACAGTGCTCTGCACATAGTAAGCGCTCAATAAATACGATTGATTGATTGATTGATTGACGGAGCATGAGCTGGAGAGTCAGAAGGACCTGTGTTCTAATCCCGTCTCCACCACATGTCGGCTTTGTGGCTTGGGGCAAGTTACTTAACTTCTCTGGGACTCAGTTACCTCATCTGTAAAATGGGGATTAAGAATGTGAGCCCTATGTTGGACAGGGACTGAGTCCAACCTGATTAACTTGTATCTACCCCAGCGCTCAGAACAGTGCTTGGCACATAGTAAGTGCTTAACAAGTACCATAATTATTATTATTATTATCTGTCCTCTCACGAATTGGCATACTGAAGTGCCAACCGAAAGGTCACTGACATGTTGATAGCCCCAGGCCAGAAGTAGCTTTATTGAATGTGAGGATTTTTCTCAGATACCGTCAGTCACTAATTTCTGGGAAAGACGTTCCATATGGAAAATGTATGCTCGTTCAAAAAGACTGGCAACCCATCCCAAGACTTTTATTCATACAAGTGGCATTAGTCCCCTGGGGGTTGATTTGCAAACCCTCCATCTGGGCTTTTGAAAAACCATAGCATGCAGTGGCATTTATCCCAAATGCTCTTCCCTCCATGCTTCGGGCTAAACCTTCTAAGGTTAAATGGACACTGGAAAATTATTCATAGCATTGCAGAAATAGCTTAGCTGTCCAGCGTTTTTGAGTTGGTGCTTGGTTAGGTTCCTTCCATCTGGGTGAGTTGGGTTGAAAAGATCAAGACGAAAGAGACTTTGCCTCAATATTTCACTTGTTGCATGTGTCAACCATGAAAATGCATGAAGCTACCTTTGCAAAAGTCTGGTCTACTTACGTGGCAGGCAGTCTTTGTGAAACACTTTTTGGGGGGCAAATGTGCTTCAGCTGAAATAATCTCCCCTACCCATCCTTCTATTTTTTTTAAATAATAATAATAATAGTAATGGCATTTATTAAGCTTTATGTGCAAAACACTGTTCAAAGCGCTAGGGGGATACAAGGTGATCAGGTTGTCCCACAGGGGACTCATAGTCAATCCCCATTTTACAAATGAGGTAACTGAGGCCCAGAGAAGTTAAGTGACTTGCCCAAAGTCACACAGCTGACAAGTGGCAGAGCTGGGATTTGAACCCATGACCACTGACCCCAAAGCCTGGGCTCTTTCCACTGAGCCACGCTGCTTCTAAACTAGTTATAAACTAGTTTGAGGAAGGCAGGAAGCTGTGAAACCAATTACTCTGCCTTGTGTCTTTCTTGTTCTAATATGATATTCAGTAGTTGAAGGCTCCTTTTGTATGCACTCTAATCTCCATTATTTTATCAAAATCAAAATGCAAACTTCCCCTTTTTTCCTAGATCGAGCTAGAAGGCACAAGGGGGCCATTTTGTCAACTCCCAGCTTGCTGGCTGGTGTCTGACTCAGTCATGCCTGTTAGCTGGCCATCTATTCTTTTTGAAAAGTTCTCTTGGAATGGAGGTCCTACAAACTCCCATGGCAAACTGAACCAGTGTTTTCTTCCCTTTACCATCAAGAGATTTTCCCTAGAACTCTCTGAATTAAACTGAGAATTAAACTGAATTAAATTGAGAAGCAGCGTGGCTCAGTGGATAGAGCACGGGCTTTGGAGTCAGAAATCCCTGCAACGCCACTTGTCAGCTGTGGGACTTTGGGCAAGTCACTTTTCTTCTCTGTGCCTCAGTTCCCTCATCTGTAAAATGGGGATTAAGACTGTGAGCCCCCCGTGGGAAAACCTGATCATCTGGTAACCTCCGCAGTGCTTAGAACAGTGCTTTGCATTCATTCATTCATTCAATCGTATTTATTGTGCGCTTACTGTGTGCAGAGCACTGTACTTGCAGAGCAAGTACAAGTTGGCAACATATGGAGACAGTCCCTACCCAACAATGGGCTCACAGTCTAGAAGGGGGAGACAGACAACGAAACAAAATATATTAACAAAACAAAATAAATAGAATAGTAAATATGTACCAGTAAAATAGAGTAATAAATATGTACAAACATATTCATTAAATCAACTGGAAATTTTCCAAAATTCACTAGGTCTGCGAAATAATCATCCCACCCATCCACAGACCTCAATCACGCATTAACCTATGTCGACTGTTCTCAGCATCCACTCTCATCTATCCCTGTGATCTTTCTCTACGTTCCTGCCTTAGAAATCTAGTTGGGATTTTGAGCCTAGTGGGCACGTGCACATAGTAAGCATTTAATAAATGTCATTATTATTATTATTATTATTAAACTCTCATGAACTCCACTGCCTCTCGCTCGGTCCTCTGTGGAGAACAATTGATCAGTGCTGACCCTTTTAAATGCTTTTGTCTTCTCGAAGATGGTTATTTAGTCACTTTTATCTTCTGAAGACTGACCTCCCCAGTTCCTTTAGGTTTACCTTCTTTTTTCTATCCCTTGAATCACTCTTGTCACTCTTTCCTGGACCTTCTCCAATTAGTGCCCACCGTTTATAAAGTGTGGTACCAAAATTGAAGGATCAAGACAGCACTTCCCTTACGTGTCAACAACCTTGTTAGTTGGGGGTGAGGATGAATCAAATTAACTGATCGGGGCAGATTACATCTGTTGCTGCTTCCTGGTTTACATGGCATGTTGATTTTTCACAGAAGAAAATAAAATGTGGTTATCCCGGTTTGCTCTTCCCAGAGTTACTTTGACCACCTCCTAGTTTCTCCCAACATCACAAGCCTGTTGCATCAAATGCTTAGTACAGTGCTCAATAAATATGATTGAAATAAATAAATCCACCCTAATGGCTTTCTAGCCCAAATGCTCAGTAAGAGCACATATTATGGCAGGACAGACTGTCTTGCAAGCTCTCAATTCAACTGACCACATTGCTAATGAACAGGAAAATCTTTCTAGATTCTTGCTGTCTTAAATAAATTCTCAGAAATGACATTTAGCCCTTCAGGATTAAGATTTTCAAATATTAAGTACCCTCAGATCCATAACATCCAGCTTGATGAAAATAATTATAACGTAATTATATAGAGAGAGAAGCAGTGTGGCTCAGTGGAAAGAGCACAGGCTTTGGAGTCAGAGATCATGGGTTCAAATCCCGGCTCCGCCACTTATCAGCTGTGTGACTTTGGGCGTCACTTAACTTCTCTGGGCCTCAGTTCCCTCATCTGTAAAATAGGGATTAAGACTGTGAGCCCCCCGTGGGACAACCTGATCACCTTGTAACCTCCCCGGCACTTAGAACAGTGCTTTGCACATAGTAAGCACTTAATAAATGCCATTATTATTATTATTATTATATCCAGGTTTTTAAGACAGTGTGAAGAAGTGAGGAGCATGGAGTCACAGTAAGCACATAATAAACACCAATTTTTTTTATTTTTATCGTCATTATACCTGTGATCTGCACCAGTACTTTTAATGGGAGCAGAGAGATGAGAAGAAGTGTGGCCTAGTGAGAAGAACACATTACTGAGAATCAGAGGACCTGGGTTCTAATTCCTAGCTCTACCACTTATCTGCTGTGTGATCTCGGGCAAATCGCTTAACTGGGCCTCAGCTTTACCATCTGTAAAATGGAAATTAAACACCTCTTCTCCTTCTCCTAGACTCTGGATCCCATGTGGGGCAGGGAAAGTATCTGATTTGATTATTTTGTAGGTATCGCAGCATTTATTACAGGGTTTGGCACAGAGGAGGCGCTTAAAAAATACCACAGTTATTGTGGTGACCATTACTATATGGAGCAAGAGGGAACAAGAGATGGCTTTTTTAGTGTAGGGAAGACCTGAGCATGCTTGAAGACAGAAGGGAAGGAGAGAGAGAGAGAGGTGGAAGAAAGCGGTGTGGGAGAAAGTATCTTTTGGAGGTGAGAGGGAACAGAGTCAGAAGCTCAAGTGGAGGAGGTGGATATAGAGAGCAGGCAGGACTCCCCTTCTAGAGAACCAGTTGGGAAACAGGAGGAAGACAAGGAGAGGGGAGAAGGGGGGTTGAAGAGATATGGGTGTTCTAGAGTCTGAAGTGCTTGCTTGGTTAGATTCTCCCTTCCTCCCTTTCTTGGGATGGAGAGTACAGAAAAAGCAAGAAGGAAAGAAACACATGGTTTAAACAGAGATATCAGGCACTGCACACTCTGTGGGAGCTCAAGTTGTACTTTTCAGCCTGGATAACTGTGCTTAGATGTCATGATGACTGGAGCAGCCCAGGTTTTTATAGTGGTAATAATGTACTATTGTCAGACCCTCCAGAAAAGCAGAACACAATGGTCGTCAGGTGTCCTAATTACTGTGATGCACTTGAGGACACAAACAATTCCGCAGAGCCATGGCAGGCAGAGAAGGGATCACCAAAAAAACAGGTTTATTGAATGACTACCTAAAATGAAAACTACAATCAACATTTCACTATTTAAATGCATTCAGTGTAAAACTTCAGCGTTGGAAGGAATTTCTCTCTAGTTGAATGTTTTCCCAGTTCCTTCGGTCACTGCCATTGGCTGCAGGAGTCAGTGTTGTTTGTCTGGGAAGAGAGGAGCCCAGAAGCATAAAACTGGGCCCCAGAATCAATCAGTGGCATTGACTGAGTACTTACTATGTGCAGAGCACTGTGCTGAGGGCTTGGGAAGGTAGAGAAGGTAGAGGGAAGAGTACAATAGCACTGGTAGACCGGATCCCTGTCCTAAGGAAGCTTATTGCCTTGGGTGGGCGATGGCTACGTAAATTTCAGACAGGGGAAAGGGCAACGTACAGAGATATGTACATAAGTGCTGGGTTGGGGGAGTATCGAAGTATCCGTACCAGAATCTGTTCATTCATTCCTTCATTCAGTCGTATTTATTGAGCGCTTACTGTGTACAGAGCACTGTACTAAGCGCTTGGGAAGTACAAGCTGGCAACATATAGAGACGGTCCCTACCCAACAACGGGCTCACAGCCTGGAAGGGGGAGACAGACAACGAAACAAAACATGTGGTCAGGTGTCAAGTCATCAGAATAAATAGAAGTAAATCTAGATGGACATCATTGACAAAATAAATAGAATAGTAAATATGTACAGGTAAAATAAATAGATTAATAAATCTGTACAAACATCACAGCACCAAAGGTGTGGCATGTTTATTTTAAGCATGTTTAAGCATGTCTGACTTTGTTCCCCCCATATGTATAGTAACTTTATTAGGCAAAGGGCATCTCTTGCTACAGTCCACTCCCCTCTCCCTAGGGCTAATTTACGTCGCTCAATTCCTCCTTAAAGCAATACTCAGCAGAAATGTTATGTAGTGGTTTAGTGTAGCCTAGTGGAAAGAGCATAGGCCACGGAGTTGGGATATGTGGGTTCTAGTCCCGGCTCTGCCCCTTGCCTCTTGTGGGACCCTGAGTAAATCACTTAACTTTTCTGTGCCTCCATTTCCTCATCTTTATAATGGTGATAATAATAATGATGATGACATTTATTAAGCGCTTACTATGTGCAAAGCACTGTTCTAAGGGCTGGGGAGGTTACAAGGTGATCAGGTTGTCCCACGGGGGGCTCACAGTCTTAATCCCCATTTTACAGATGAGGGAACTGAGGCACAGTGAATTTAGTGACTTGCCTAAAGTCACACAGCTGACAATTGGAGGAGCTGGGCTTTGAACCCATGACCTCTGACTTCAAAGCCCGGGCTCTTTCCACAGAGCCACGCTGCTTCTCAGCATAATAAAATAGCTATTCTCCGGTCCTTGGTGGGTCAGGGTCAGGGACTATGTCCCACCTGATTATCTTGTATCTACTTCAGTGCCTGGTTCATAGTAAGCACTTAATAATTTCCATTATTAATAAAAATAATAGTATTAATTAAGGTATTTTTAAAAGTTCTCACGTGCCAAACTCGGGGCTAAAATCTAGGGGGAGGTACATTATAATCAGATTAGAACAGTCCCTGTCCCACATGAGGGTTCACAGTCTGAGGTGGAGGAAGAACAGGGATTTAATCCCCATTTTACAGATGAGGAAATTGAGGCTCAAACTAAGTTACTCACCCAAATTCACACTGTAGGCGAGTGGCAAAGCTAGGATTAGAAGTCTAGTCTCCTGACTCCCAGTGTAGGCCAGACTGTTTTTTTTTTATTGTTAGAAAATTTCCAGACCTCAGTACCGTTCCAGACTTCCTGTGAGCCTGTAATAAAGAGTAGTTGATGATAATGCTGCCGTTACTTAAGAATGGCATTTTAAGCTATTTTTTTGTTTTCAGTTTTGGCTTGAATAGAAATGATTATGACCATGATCTCGACATTAGTCTGTAGTAAATATAAACCCCTTATGTGAATGATCTTTAATTTTTTACTCAGGAAATTTAACCTGCCGCAGACATGATGAAATTTTTTCCCTCTGTCAGGAACAGGCATTTGCCAAGAGGTCAAATCAATCATTTGTGTTTATTGCGTGCTTACTGTGAACAGAGCACCGTACTAAGCACTTAGGAGAGTACAATATAAGAGTTGGTAGACACATTCCCTGCCCGCAATGAGCTTGCAGTCTAGAGGTCACTCAATGAAGTGATTTCTAGACTGTGAGCCCGCTGTTGGGTAGGGACCGCCTCTATGTGTTGCAAACTTGTACTTCCCAAGCGCTTAGTACAGTGCTCTGCACACAGTAAGTGCTCAATAATAATAATAATGATGGCATTTATTAAGTGCTTACTATGTGCAAAGCACTGTTCTAAGCGCTGATAAATATGATTGAATGAATGAAGTGATTTCCCCAGGTTTAGAATAGAAGAAGGCAAAACCTCAAAGAAGGAAAGGGGTGAGCTAGAGACAGAGAAACCAATAAAATGAGATGAATGATCAAGATACAGAAAGCCATAGACACAGAAATATAGATACACCAAGGCAGAGAGAGAAATGCTGAGATAGTAATAATTCAGGACTTGGGACATACAGGCCAAGTGGATAAGAATGTGAGAGAAGATGAGAAAGAATGGGTAGAGAATGTTTTGGGGGTTTTTTCGTTGGGGTTTTTTGGGGGTTAATGGTATTGCCCTGAAAGTGAACATGCAAATCATCCTTTGTAATTATTACAAAACATCATTGTCTTTCATACCTGAACTTTCTTTTGCCGATCACATTTCTAACTCTGTCCAGTATATAAATGTCAGCAATAACCTAGAGGAGATTTGCAGGAAGCAATGACAACGCCTGGTAATTTAGTCACAGAACCTTCACTCCAAATTCAGATACAGTTTTGGTTTCAGAAGCACTTGGAGGTTTGTGAAATTGCCGAGGCCTCCCATTCTGAGTGTTTGCCTTTTCACTCTGTTCTTTTGGAGATAAACGTGGTTAAAGTGGACCACCAAAAAAATCTGTTTGTTTAAGTGTGATGGTGGGTGGTGAAGTCGTTGATTTCTAACGGCAGGGGAGAGAGTCCAGACACGAAGACGACCTAACCGAGAACACCACTCAGCTGTGGCCGTCAGCCAAAAATCTTGAGAATGATAACCTTGGTGAAAAAAGAGGTAGAATTCGCTTTATCATTCTCAAGATTTTTGGCTGACCGTTGGCCACAGCTGAGTGGAGTTCTCGGTTAGGTCGTCTTCGTGTCTGGACTCTCTCCCCTGCCGTTAGAAATCGGCGACTTCACCATCCACCATCACACTTTAACAAAAAGATTGTTTTGGTGGTCCACTTTAACCACGTTTATCTCCAAAAGAACAGAGTTATAAGGCAAACACTCAGGTTAGACTTTTCCGTGAGCTGTAACTCTAGATTTACATCAAAAACACCCCAAAAGACTGAGAGCATCTGAAATTCTGAAGTGATTTCAAAGGTAAGGGGAACACTTTCCAACAAGTTATCTGAGGGAAAAAAAGTTATATATAAAATCCCCCAAACAAGGGCCTGGAAGCTCGGAGCACAGCATGTTTAGAAAAACTTAATTTAAATTACAGCATTTACCCACCAGAGGGCATTGGACAATTTCATTGTTTCCTAAAAGGGAAAATTAAATAAATTCTGGGCGAATTGGTCAGAATGACCCCTATTCTGAAAAAAAAAAAAAATATATATATATATATACATATATATATATACATTAGGAATGGGTTTCTTAGTCTGAGTGAGGACAAGCAAAGTTATGCACCTTTTTTAGTGAACACTCTTTAGTAATTGTGTGTCTTTGGATTCTTTGGGGGAATGTTTGTAGTTAATGAAGATGAAGATTTGCATGCCAACCGGGAAATGATACACTGAAGCAGATCTGATGTCACCGTGTAATAGGAAAGAAGCAAAGCAGGTTTAATCCCTGTAGTCTCACCATCATTCACAGGTTGTTAAATCCCATGGACTAGTGTGAATTTTAAATTCGGAAATAGAGGAGCTGCTTGTATTCTGCTTTTAAAGACCCTCAGTTTAATCGAGCGCTGCCTTTCTATCTCAGTTGCTTTGCTTCTTTCCATCACTTTTCATTTGTGCTTCTAGTTTCCCTCAGTCTCCTGGATTTTCATTTCTTTGATTTCATGCAGGTTTTTGATGGAGAATTTGGTGACCCCAGAGTTTCTGAAACATCTCCTGTATGTGCTAGAGAGTAGCAGCTATCTTCACACCTTTTCCTTTACAGACCAAACTCTCAGCTCTGTTATTGACTTAGATATTTGTCCCCAAGCTTCACTTTTGTGACTGAACTATTTTGGAGTGGTACATATATTAAAGTGTGTGGCCAATACAGCAAGTAGAAAGATTCTGTGGAAGAAACAGATGGATTTTAAAAATAGCTTCAAAGATTGCTATCTTATTTCTCATTTCAGAACTATTAGTCTTTGCTTATGTTTTTCATTTTGTACGGCGGTAGTAAGACCTCCCTAGAAAATCAGCCTTTGGCATTGAAATGTGCTAATTATTCCAGAGGATGTAAGGCCAAGGCTCAAAGCACAGCAAAAGTAATTTATCCTTCTCTCTTGGCCTGGATAAGTCAGAGCAAATTGGTGACCGCTTCTTTATATCTGCTGGCCAACTGTTTCAGCTGTGAAATCATCTCCATCCTTAAATCCCTGCAATAACTCATCATTTTCTGCATCACATCCTCCCTCCCACCTCACTCTCCACTCCTTGGTCTTTCTACTTTCCTCCATGGATTACCTAGTGACACCTTTCCTGGTTGGGCTCCCCATCTCTGTTCAGCTAGAATATTGCTCTTTTATTATTGCTGGCTGGAAATGTGGGTGTAAAATTGTATATTAAAATGCCATGGGGCAAAAACCATGTCTTACAGTATATTATTCAATGACCTGCCCAGTTCGTGTTTAAGCAGATATGAATCAGTATTTACTGATACTTGCTATGTGCAAAGTGCTCAGTTAAGCTCTTGGGTGAGTACAGTGCATTGGATAGACGCAATCCCTGCCCTTAAGGAGTTTCCAGCCTAATGGAGAAGCTTGTGACCTAAGGAGATTTATCTGAAGATGATAATGTTGTGCAGAGATTAAGATTCCTACCTGAAATTGAATCGATCTGTCTTGTAATGTCCCCAGAAATTCCGGTTGATATTAGAAGCAGCCAAACCTAGTGGAAAGCACACAGGCCTGGGACTCGGAGGATCTGGGTTCTATTTCCAGCTTTGCCTCTTTATAGCTGTGATTCCTTTCATGGGCCCCCACGTCCAGAGTTCTTTAAATCCTGAAATCAATGAAATAAAAATACTTACCTTTTTCTAGAAGAAGCAGCTGGGGACAGGGATGATGGGAGCAGACATATAAGTTGAGAAGTCGAGAGAAACAGGGGTATTAATTGGTGTCTACAAGCACACTTCATGGAATAAGGAAAGTGGGTTATGCTCTTCTGCTAAATTTGGGATTTGAATGTTTTTCTTTTACCAATGCCACTTCCTAGGGCTCAGATGACAAACAATACATAATGGAGTCCCCTTCCCTTCTGTTCCCTCCTTATGTTTCTGAAACTAATTACTTTATTTTGACAAGGGAAATGGCCTCACCTTGCCCCTTCATTCCAAGGACAATTCAGTTTTCATACACGGTCTCAGCTGGCATCTGTGAACAGACCATTTTCTGAGGGCAGGCAGAAGGGAGAGGGGAGGGTAAAATGTTCTAGTAAGGCAGTCGCTCAGCAGGAAATAACCCATTTGTGAAGGTGTTTGGTCATTGATTTGGATCAAAGGGTTGAGGACATCACACTTAGCTTGTAGGCTCAGTAGTTTCTCCAGTCATTACTTCTTGCCAGGTTCTTAGGAGGCAGTGTGTTGCCTCAAATCGAGGGGAGGTGCAGTTCTCATCTCCCTCACTCTTTTCTTATCTGTAAAATGGGCGTAAATGGCCTGCTCTCATTACCTCTTTGAGAGCTCCTTATGTCTGATCTGATTTCCCCATATGAACCCCAGTTCTTGGCACGCAAGTGCTGTATAAAACACTGTTTAAAGCAAAATCGTGACCAGGTTGAAGGCTGGCCTGTATGGAAGAGGATGTTGACAGCACCTCACCCAAGAATATTAGGGCCTAGAACCCCAGACCTAGGAAGAGAGGGTATAAGTGTGTAGCTGAGCTTCATGATGAAAGATGACCCAGCGGGCCATGAATCTTATACTTGAGGATGTGGCTGGCTGATGGATGATTGATAGTTCATTCCGCACTGTGACACGCAAAGCTTGTCCGTTGCCATAGAGTTGCATTCGTTACTTACAATGCCTAACGTAGTATTGGATTTTGCTTCCAAATACCGTGGCCAAGTAAGTGAAGAATTGTCTAAAGCAAAACAACTGAAATCAAACAGTAGTTCTCAACCCTGGAAACTCAAAAGCCTCGCTTTGACAACCTTAACCGTTGTCCAATTCCGTCTGTTCCTTCGTCGCCTCTTTGCAAATGGCCAGGCTTTGGTAGGTTAGAGGGGCAAGTTGCTTTCAGTGGGGTTCAATCAATTTGCGGTTGGTTGGTATTCAGGGCTCTCTGCAGCCTGCCAGAAACCATTTGGAAAGAGGCAGGTTGAACTGGATTAGATGCGACCATTACTTCTGCCAATGCTCAGGCTATAACGATCAGGAACAGTGAGCGATTGATGTATTGGTCGTTAACCCAAAGGCATTTCATTTTTGAGAAAGTTGCATCTCAAAGCATGCAGGGATTGTCTCTATTGCTGAATTGTACTTTCCAGGTGCTTAGTACAGTGTTCTGCACACAGTAAGGACTCAATAAATGCGATTGAATGAATGAATGAATCCGCTCAGAACCAATCATCCCATTCCTGACATTTCGCCCTATCACTTAAAAACGTTAAAAGCATCCTTTTAGCAATCTAGAAACTGTGCTAGATTAATAACGGACTGTGGCATTCATGGTCAATCTGTTAGGTCAATTCGTCTATCAGGCATTCCATTAGATATTTTTCTTTGGCAATCTCAATGTTTTAAAATAATTGTTCAAAATTGAGGATAATCTTCCACTCAGAATTTATTGTGCTTGCATAATCGATGAATTTCGAATCATTTGCTTGTGACTGTGGATATGATTGCAGTATCAGAAAGTGGCGCTCATACATAAAGAATTAGTTCTCCAGTCAGATCTAGCCTCCATCATCACAGTACCAAAACTGTTTCCCTCTGAAGGCTTCCTTTCTTTCTCCCTGTGTACAATTTGCGCTCTCAAACATAGGATCGAGAAGTGTTTTAACAGAACTAATCGGTGAATTTTGAGATTAAAATCAAACTGGTTGAAAAAATCATGGGACATTGGGTACAGGTCCCGGAAAGATTGTGGAAACTCCTCCTTGGGAGATATTGCTCTGTGTGGAAGGGTGGCAAGTTCCACGTGATGGAGGCCCATGGAATCACCCGAGGGATGAGCTGACAACCTGGAATCCGTTATAGCGCTAAGGGCTTCTGCAGCTTCTCTTATCCCTGTCAGTCACGCTCTCGCTGGCACAGAGAAGACCAGTGATGAGTCGGTGGGTGGGGATGCAGCACCCGGAGAAGGGCACATGAAGTCTTCTTCCGTGTTTAACCAGCTAAGGGTGGAACCGGGAAGAGAATTCCGGGCTCCCGATTCCAGAGAAAGGCTCTTTGTAATTGACCCTAGCTGGGCTGGGAAACCAAATAAACTGGAGGCGGAGGACTGAACTAAGTCCTCTGATTTTTGGAGCACCTCAGCTGCTGAAGAACCATTCCTTGCTTTTTTACGTTCGACGTTTATGTCTTGAAAAATTTTCAGCATTCCGCAGGACAAAATTCTGGAGTTAAAAAAATATCCAACAAAAGTGGGGGAAAAAATGAATAATGGCAGTAAACCTCATTCTGCACAGCACATCACTTTTGTCATCCGTGGTAGGAGAAAACCCTGTATTCTACTCTGAAGAACACCTATCTCCAGAAGCCATTGCTTGCTTCAGTGGGCAAGAAGAGGAGACAGAAAATGATGCTTGGGTACTTTGTATGATCTGCCTCAAAATTTGCAGGATAAAGAAAAAAAGTATTGGGAATGAAAGGGGAAAATATACTTTTCTCTGATACTGTCATCAAGCCCCAGGCTCCGAATCAACTCCCGTTCTTGAAAGTGGCTAAGGACATTTGCTCCTACAGCTCTGGTACAGCTCTGGACAGTTCTGACCATTCCTTAATGATCCTGAAGCTGTTTTACTCAACAACAAACACCTTCATTTGCTGTTGGGGAAGTGGGTCTCAACCCCAAGGCCACCCTCTACTTAGAGGAAGAAGAGACAGAGATAAATATGCTAAAGTGTCTCCTAGGAATTTGGCAGTAAAAAAACCCCGATAACCCCTACACCCACTCATTTGGCATGCTACTACTTAATAATAATTGTGGTATCTGTTAAGCGCTTACTATGTGCCAAGCACTGTTCAAAGTGCTGGGGTAGATACAGGTCATCAGGTTGTCTCACATGGGGTTCACAGTCTTAATCCCCATTTTCCAGATGAGGTAACTGAGGCTCAGAGAAGTGAAGTGACTGGCCCAAAGTCACACAGCTGACAAGTCGTGAAGCCAGGATTAGAACCCACAGCCTCTGACTCCCGAGCTCGGGCTCTTTCCGCTAAGCCATGCTGCTTCTCTGCCACCGAGCAGATAAGGTCTGAGATGTGTAAGAAAGCGGGTAATGGGCAATCAGGAATTGTAATGGAATTGAAAACCGCAACTCGAACCCCCTTGACCGAGTGGTTTCTACTTCTCGCGCAAATTGTCATCAGCTGCAACATCCCTATGGATTGGCAGAAGTGGGAGAGGCAGGTGAAAAATTTTCTGGCTGATAAACCGTTTAGTGAATTGAGAGAATGAGGATAGCATCCATGCCCCCTCCCCACTTATTTGCAATTCAGTCCAGGCCCTCTTTTTCCCCCTCCGAGGGAGACAGTAAGCTCATGTGGGGCAGGGACTGTGTCTAAGCCGCTTACACATACCACATCACTTAGCACAGTGCTTGGAATGTAATAAATGCTTAACACACACCAGAATCATTAATAAGAATCGGCCCCTTCACTTACTGAGAGGACACTTAAAATTCAGGGAATTCAATTAATCAGATAGCCAGCGCTGTCTTGCTTTAACGTTTCAGAAATGACGATCCAAGTAGAAAGAAAGATGAGAAAAGAAACTTTCAGAATGTTAGGCCCAGGCTGAAATGACTTTACTGCAACAACTTCTGGCTATAAATGAAAAACAGTTCAAGCTTGGCAAAAGGCAAGCCGTATCCTGCTCTCAGAACACCTTCGTTTGCACACAGACAGCTTTCTACTTCATATACAATATAAATCTTCACCCGACTAGATCCTAAGAGATCGCATCTCCCTGGAACTGTATTTATTAAATGGAGAATTATAGCAATTCAATTACCCAGATTTTATGGTCTTTTGGCCTTCCACCGCATCAGAGCACAAAAATATTTTCCCCGCAATCAGCAGAGATTGTGGATTTCTACATTGTGGTCACCCAGCGGTTAGAAGACAGAATTAACTTTGCACATTACTTGTGTGTCCCTCGGTGTGAGAGGAAACTAGGGAGCTGAAGGAGATGGTTCTCACGTGGCTGCCGCTAATGGACGTTTAACTCGGTTCAAAGCAGAATGATTTGGCCAAAATATTTCAGAATGATTAAAAATGCTGAACTGTTAGCTTCAGCCCCATTCGACATGAGACTAGATTTAAAGAGGAGGAAGCCAAGGAAGTGGGAGGAAAAAAGCATAGGCAGTAAAGATTACTCACTTGTCACAATGGAAGTTTAGCGGTTAACGTGCCATTATTATTATTATTATTACTATCATGAATTAATAGGCAAAGATGAGAGTGGGCAAATGGTGTCGCCTAAACCGGTGCTCTAACCAGTTGCTTCCCTCCGGCTTTTGGTCCTGGAGTCTCAGGACCAAGGCTTGGCTGCTCATCTAGGTGGGAGACAGTAATCATTGTCACTTTTAGAGATTGTACCAAATGTGCACAGACGATTGTCAGAGGTGCTGGCGGCAATTTCATTCATTTATTCGTACTTATTGAGCGCTTACTGTGTGCAGAGCACTGTCCTAAGCGCTTGGGAAGTACAAGTCGGCAACATATAGAGACGGTCCCTACCCAACAACAGGCTCACAGTCTCGAAGGGGGAGACAGACAACAAAACAAAACATGGAGACAGGTGTCAAGTCGTCAGAACAAATAGAATTAAAGCTAAATGCACATCATTAGCAAAATAAATAGAATAGTAAATATGTACAAATAAAATAGAGTAATCAATCTGTACAAGCATATGTACAGGTGCTGTGGGGAGGGGAAGGAGGTAGGGCGGGGGGGATGGGGAGGAGGAGAGGAAAAAGGGGGCTCAGTCTGGGAAGACCTCTTGGAGGAGGTGAGCTCTCTGTAGGGAGGAAGAGAGCCAGCTTGGTGGATGGGCAGGGGGAGGGCATTCCAGGCCAGGGGGAGGAATGCCCTGGGCCTGGAATGCCCTCCCTCTGCCCATACGCCAAGCTAGCTCTCTTCCTCCCTTCAAGGCCCTGCTGAGAGCTCACCTCCTCCAGGAGGCCTTCCCAGACTGAGCCCCTTCCTTCCTCTCCCCCTCGTCCCCCTCTCCATCCCCCCATCTTACCTCCTTCCCTTCCCCACAGCACCTGTATATATGTATATATGGTTGTACATATTTATTACTCTATTATTATTTATTACTTATTTATTTATTTATTTATTTTACTTGTACATTTCTATCCTACTTATTTTATTTTGTTGGTATGTTTGGTTCTGTTCTCTGTCTCCCCCTTTTAGACTGTGAGCCCACTGTTGGGTAGGGACTGTCTCTATGTGATGCCAATTTGTACTTCCCAAGCGCTTAGTACAGTGCTCTGCACATAGCGCTCAATAAATACGATTGATTGATTGATGTGGGCTGGGGGTCGACGGCGGGACGGGCGAGGACGAGCTACAGTGAGGAGGTTAGCGGCAGAGGAGCGGAGGGTGCGGGCTGGGCTGGAGAAAGAGAGAAGGGAGGTGAGGTAGGTGGGAACGAGGGGATGGACAGCCTTGAAGTCGAGGGTGAGGAGTTTTTGCTTGATGAGAGAGAAAACAAGCCTCCCAGGGCTACCAGAAAAGTCGGGATAAACACCAACCCAGCTACGTTAGGACATGTTTCTTGGGACCTGGGAGCTTTTATTTTAAATTCTAGGTCTCCTCTCCCAGAATAGGGCCTCCACCATGAAGTGAAACAGACACATCTGCAAATGTGAGATGAGACAGTTTCTACTGGGATGTTAACAAGCCAGGTTTATGCCGAGAGCCTGTTTTCTCGGGACAGAATGATCCATGTCCTCCGTTGACCGCGGTGCCCCTAAGCCAAGATGAGCTGCTCTCAGTAAGGAAGCCAATTCTTCTGTGGTGGAGGAGAAGAACACACACATTAATAAACCGGCAATAGCGAACGTCTCGTCTTCCACCGGCACTGAAAAATCCCTTCCGGTCCTGTTTTCAGGGACGAGTCTTGCTTCGAAGCTCCCGGCCTGTTGACTCCTGGTACAAACCTCTTCCCTGTTAGTTTCCTTCTGCCCTGATTTTAAAGGCAATCGGTCAAATGGTCTTTAATTGTTCCCTTTTATATTGTTATAAAATACCTTCACTCAGTCTTGAGCCAAGGACTCCCGATGAAAGTTTCCTAATTTATTTATGTGATGTGAAAACGCATTCTCCTCATCTACGAGCCCGGGGGTGTGGGCGGAAATGAGAATTGCAATTCAGTCTAACGAATGTCCTGTCTGTCCTCCCTCCTTGGATTTATTAGTGAATCAGACTTTTTTTTTTTTTGGACATTTGTTAAGCACTCATTATCAGGCACTGTACTAAGCACTGGGGTAGATACAAGATAGTCGGGTGGTTCACAGTCCCTGTCGTACACAGCGGTCGCGGTCTCAATCTTCGTTTTACAGATGAGGGAACTGAGTTGCAGAGATGTTAAGCGACTTGCCGAGGTCATGTAGATGGGTGGGGGAACTGGGCTTAGGACTCAGGTGTTTTGATTCCCAGGGCCGTGCTCCTTCCAAAAGGCCACACTGCTCTCCATCTTTTCTAACTTGGTTGTGTTTGCATCTTTGGTGTCAGCAGCTTTCAGCCAGGACGTGGCTGGTTAGGATGGGTGAGGCTCTAGGGTCCCATGCTGATAATAATAATAATGGCATTTATTAAGTGCTTACTATGTGCCAAGTGCTGTTCTAAGCGCTGGAGAGGTTACAAGGTGATCAGGTTGTCCCACAGGGGGCTCACGGTCTTAATCCCCATTTTACAGATGAGGTCACTGAGGCACAGAGAAGCCCCAAAGCCCCACAGCTGACAAGTGGTGGAGTCTGGATTTGAACCCGTGACCTCTGACTCCAAAGCCCGGGCTCTTTCCACTGAGCGCTTACTATGTGTAAAGCACTGTTCTAAGCGCTGGGGAGGTTACAAGGTGATAATAATAATAATAATGACATTTATTAAGTGCTTACTATGAGCAAAGCACTGTTCTAAGCGCTGGGGAGGTTACAAGGTGAACAGATTGTCCCAAGGGGGCTCACAGTCTTAATCCCCATTTTACAGATGAGGTAACTGAGGCCCAGAGAAGTGAAGTGACTTGCCCAAAGTCACACAGCTAAGTGGTGGAGCCGGGATTTGAACCCATGACCTCTGACTCCAAAGCCCAGGCTCTTTACATTGAGCCACGCTGCTTCTCTGAGGTGATGAGGTTGTCCCACGGCGGGCTCACAGTCTCAATCCCCATTATAAAGATGAGGGAACTGAGGCCCAGAGAGGTGAAGTGAGTTGCCCGAAGCCGCACAGCAGACAAGTGGCGGAGGCGGGATTTGAACCCATGACTTGTGACTCCCAAGCCCGGGCTCTTTCCCCTGAGCCACGAGGGGGCGGGGTCTCGCCAGGTGGCGGTGCGGCGCGCGGCCGCCAGGCGGCGCTGACGGGCGCGGCCCGGGGCTGGTCACGTGGCAGGCACGTGCGCGTCTCGCGGCGGTCACGTGTCGGCGGCGCGCGGAGGTCACGTGCCGGCAGGGCCGCGCGCGCACGGCCCCGCCCCCCCGGCGGGCACGTGCTCGGTCGGGCGCGGCCACGTGGCGCCCCCTGCTGGTCCCATGAAGGCCCGTTCAACGGCTCACGGCTCCTCACGAGGTGCCGGGCCTAACCCTCCCCACAGCGCCTGTACAGAGGTTTGTGCACATTTATTACTCTATTTATTACAATTGGTCATATTTACTATTCTTTTTATTTTATTTTCTTAATATGCTTCGGTTTCCTTTGTCCGTCTCCCCCTTCTAGACTGTGAGCCCACTGTTGGGAAAGGACCGCCTCTAGATGTTGCCAACTTGGACTTCCCCAGCCTCAGTCCAGTGCTCTGCACACAGTAAGCGCTCAATAAATACAATTGAATGAATGAATGAATGAACTTGTACTTCCCAAGCGCTTAGTACAGTGCTCTGCGCACAGTAAGCGCTCAGTAAATGCGATTGAATGAAGTCTGTAAAATGGGGACTGACTGTGAGCCCTCTGGGAGACAACCTGATTACTCTGTAGCCTCCCCACATAGTAAATAATAAATAATAATGATGGCATTTATTAAGCGCTACTATGTGCTAAGCACTGTTCTAAGCTCTGAAGCCCTGAGAGCTCACCTCCTCCAGGAGGCCTTCCCACACTGAGCCCCCTCCTTCCTCTTCCCCTCGCCTTACCTCCTTCCCCTCCCCACATCACCTGTACATAGGTTTGTACACATTTATTACTCTATTTCACTTGGACGTATTTACTATTCTATTTATTTTATTTTCTTAATATGCTTCGGTTTCTTTTGTCCGTCTCCCCCTTCTAGACTGTGAGCCCGCTGTTGGGTAGGGGACCGTCTCTAGATGTTGCCAACTGGGACTTCCCCAGCCTCAGTCCAGTGCTCTGCACACAGTAAGCGCTCAATAAATACAATTGAATGAATGAATGAACTTGTACTTCCCAAGCGCTTAGTACAGTGCTCTGCGCACAGTAAGCGCTCAGTAAATGCGATTGAATGAAGTCTGTAAAATGGGGACTGACTGTGAGCCCTCTGGGAGACAACCTGATTACTCTGTAGCCTCCCCACATAGTAAATAATAAATAACAATGATGGCATTTATTAAGCGCTTACTATGTGCAAAGCACTGTTCTAAGCTCTGAAGCACTGAGAGCTCACCTCCTCCAGGAGGCCTTCCCACACTGAGCCCCCCCTTCCTCTTCCTCCCCGCCTTACCTCCTTCCCCTCCCCACAGCGCCTGTACATAGCTTTGTACACATTTACTACTCTATTTATTGCACTTGGACATATTTACTATTCTGTTTATTTTATTTTCTTAATATGCTTCGGGTTTTTTTGTCCATCTCCCCCTTCTAGACTGTGAGCCCGCTGTTGCGTTGGGACCGTCTCTATCTGTTGCCAACTTGGACTTCCCCAGCGCTCAGTACAGTGCTGTGCACACAGTAAGCGCTCAATAAATACGATTGAATGAATGAATGAATGAACAAACTTGTACTTCCGAAGCGCCTAGTACAGTGCTCTGCCCACAGTAAGCGCTCAATAAAGCGAATGAATGAATGAACTTGTACCTCCCCAGCGCTTAGTACAGTGCTCTGCACACAGTAAGCGCTCAATAAATACGATTGAATGAATGAATACGATTGAATGGATGAATGAATGAAGTTGTACTTCCCAAGCGCTTAGTACAGTGCTCTGCCCACATTAAGCGCTCAATAAATACGATTGAATGAATGAATGAATGAACTTGTGCTTCCGAAGCGCCTAGTACAGTGCTGTGCCCACAGTAAGCACTCAATAAATACGATTGAATGAATGAATGAACTTGTATTTCCCAAGCGCTTAGTACAGTGCTCTGCGCACAGTAAGTGCTCAATAAATACGATTGAATGAAGTCTGTAAAATGGGGACTGACTGTGAGCCCTTTGAGGGACAGCCTCATCATCACTCTGTAGCCTCCCCAGCGCTTAGAACAGTACTGTGCACATAGTAAGTAATAAATAATAATGATGGCATTTATTAAGCGCTTACTATGTGCAAAGCACTGTTCTAAGCGCAGAAGCACTGAGAGCTCACCTCCTCCAGGAGGCCTTCCCACACTGAGCCCCCTCCTTCCTCTCCCCCACCTTACCTCCTTCCCCTCCCCACAGCACCTGTACATAGGTTTGTACACAATTATTACTCTATTTCACTTGGACGTATTTACTATTCTATTTATTTTATTTTCTTAATATGCTTCGGTTTCTTTTGTCCGTTTCCCCCTTCTAGACTGTGAGCCCGCCGTTGGGTAGGGACCGTCTCTAGATGTTGCCAACTTGGACTTCCCAAGCGCTCAGTACAGTGCTCTGCACACAGTAAGCGCTCGATAAATACGATTGAATGAAGGAATTTGAACCCACGACCTCTGACTCCCAAGCTCGGGCTCTTTCCACTGAGCCGCCCTGCTTCGCGGGAGACGTTGACTGTGCTCCACCTGATTAGCTTGTTTCTTCCCCACCACTCAGTACAGCGCCTGCTACGTCGTAATCTTTTTAATCAATCAATCAATCAATCGTATTTATTGAGCGCTTACTGTGTGCAGAGCACTGTACTAAGCGCTTGGGAAGTAATCCCATGAAATCAAAGAAATAATAGATTAATTAAGAAATGAGAAGCTGCTACAGAAAAGGAGAAAATTGCAACCCTTCCCCCGCACCCCCCCCCCCCCGAAAAATAACTTCTCTTTGGCTATTACTGATAAGATTTGTCTGATGTCATCAAAATTGGAATCAGTATAAATCAATCAATCGTATTTATTGAGCGCTTACTGTGTGCAGAGCACTGTACTAAGCGCTTGGGAAGTCCAAGTTGGCAACATATAGAGACGGTCCCTACCCAACAGCGGGCTCACAGTCTAGAAGAGAAAAGTTACCAGTGAAGTCGAATAAGAAATGAGAAGAGAGGCCAGAATTTTAGTCTGTGATCCCAAAATAACATCCTGGAGTGAGCGAACCTCGCAATTCACCGTACCGTCTCCTTCACCTTTCCTTTAGATTCCCAAATTCGCATTCCCCCGACTGTGCTTGTAAGATCTCCTCTCCAAGTGAGAATTGACTTTTTTTTAATTCCTTTGGACGCAAAAGTGTCTCAGATACCCAGTTCGTACCCAAGGCGGAATATGGGGGCCAACTCCGCATGCTTGCTGAATCAATCAATCAATCAATCATATTTATTGAGCGCTTACTGTGTGCAGAGCACTGTACTAAGCGCTTGGGAAGTCCAAGTTGGCAACATATAGAGACGGTCCCTACCCAACAGTGGGCTCACAGTCTAGAAGGGGGAGACAGAGAACAAAACCAAACATACTAACAAAATAAAATAAATAGAATAGATATGGACAAGTAAAATAAATACATAAATAGAGTAATAAATATATACAAATCAATCAATCAATCGTATTTATTGAGCGCTTACTGTGTGCAGAGCACTGCACTAAGCGCTTGGGAAGTACAAGTTGGCAACATATAGAGATGGTCCCCACCCATCAGTGGGCTCTGAAAGAACCTGCCACCCAGATGATGGAGAGTTGACCAAAATACTAGGGCCAATTTGCCTCTGGTTTTTTTTCTTGACGTTGTCCACTGTGGTCAACATTGCCTTCTGAACCGTTTATTGTAGTTACACAGCTGTTGGCACAATTGTGTTTCTTCTGCTGCCTCTCCCTGTGGGACATAGTGCATAACTGAATTCAGGAGGGTCAGCCTTATCGCGTTGTTAAAACGTTTCCGCCTGGGTGACTAAGCCGTTCATTTATAATAATAATAATAATAGTAATAATTTTGGTATTTGTTAAGTGCTTACTATGTGCAAAGCGCTGTTCTAAGCGCTGGGGAAGATACAAGGTGATCAGGTTGGCCCTTGTGGGGCTCACAGTCTTAATCCCCATCAATCAATCAATCGTATTTATTGAGCGCTTACTGTGTGCAGAGCACTGTACTAAGCGCTTAAAAATCCCCATTTTACAGATGAGGTAACTGAGGCTCAGAGAAGTTAAGTGACTTGCCCAAGATCACACAGCAGACATGTGGGGGAGCCGGGATTAGGACCTAAATGATGAGAGACTAGTTTCTTTTGCCCACTAAAGGTGTAGTGCTAATAGTACCATTCTGATTTCCCCCCCAACCTTATGTCCTATTAAGATCATATATACCTCTATACATGTATATATGTTTGTACATATTTATTACTCTATTTATTTTACTTGTACATATCTATTCTATTTATTTTATTTTGTTAGTATGTTTGGGTTTGTTCTCTGTCTCCCCCTTCTAGACTGTGAGCCCACTGTTGGGTAGGGACCGTCTCTATATGTTGCCAACTTGTACTTCCCAAGCGCTTAGTACAGTGCTCTGCACACAGTCAGCGCTCAATGAATACGATTGATTGGTTGATTAATTGATTGATCACTGCTTCTTCTTCAAATTTTCGTCGAGTTCCCTTACATCTTAAATCTGCATTGAGCTCTGTTAATTGAAATCTAGGCTGATTCCACCGGTATCGATGAGGTGATGATTTGCACTTTGTCTTCTGCACTGAGGGCCAGAAGGAAGCCTTCCTTAACTCAATCAATCAATCAATCGTATTTATTGAGCGCTTAATGTGTGCAGAGCACTGTACTAAGCGCTTGGGAAGTACAAGTTAACTCTGTTGGAGCCAGCATCCTTGGCAGTATTGATAACCGGGCTTTCCCGAGGCACTTTTAAAATTCATTCAGTCATTCATTCATTCAATCGTATTTATTGAGCACTTACTGTGTGCAGAGCACTGTACTAAGCGCTTGGGAAGTACAAGTTGGCATTTATTGAGCACTTACCGTGTGCAGAGCACTGTACTAAGCACTTGGAAAGTACAGAGAGACAGTCCCTGTCCACAAAGGGCTCACAGTCTAGAAGCGGGGAGACAGACATCAAAACAAGTAAACAGGCATCAATAGCATCAATATGAATAAATAGAATTATAGATATATATATCCACATCAAAACAAGTAAACAGGCTTTAATATAAATAGATAATATTAAATATTCACCGGTTTGATATAGTGAACAGGCTTTAATATAAATAGATAATATTAACTATTCACCGGTTTGGAAATCAATTATCGTTTTCTAAGATGTTTTGTAATTGCCTCTCCTGTGGGTCTTTCTTCTTGGGTCTTCCTATCATTCTGTGAGTCAGCTTGGGAGTCAGAGGTCGTGGGTTCTAATCCCAGCTCTGCCGCTTGTCAGCCGTGTGACCTTGGGCAAGTCACTTAACTTCTCTGTGCCTCAGTTCCCTCATCTGTAAAATGAGGTTTAAGAACGTGAGCCCCACGTGGGACAACCTGATTACCTTGTATCCGCCCCAGCGCTTAGAACAGTGCTTGACACATAGTAAGTGCTTAACAAATACCACCACCATTATTATTCAGCGCTTAGGACAGTGCTTTGCACATAGTAAGCGCTTAATAAATGCCATTATTATTATTATAGAAGTCCTATGGAGCAAATTATCCTTATCCCTCTTGACAGCCCTTAGGGAATAGTTGGTAGGTTCAGAGTTTGAGGAACCTGAGATATGTTCAGAAGTAAAATGCACGATCCCTGCCCTCAAGGAGCCTAGTGGAATTTACAGTGGTCCGTGGTTCTCATTGTCACCCATTCCAAACAAGCAAATCATTTGGGGACTGTCTCTATATGTTGCCAACTTGTACTTCCCAAGCGCTTAGTACAGTGCTCTGCACACAGTAAGCGCTCAATAAATACGATTGCTTGATTGATTGAATAAGCCTGTTGTGGGCAGGGATCGTCTCTCTTTAATGCTGAATCATACTTTCCAAGTGCTTAGTATAATGCCCTGCACACAGTAAGCGCTCAATAAGTACGATTAAATGAATGAATACAGAATATAAGACCGATTACAAGAGATAGCCCATACTGGATCAGGCTCATATGGCCCAAGATCCCGTCCCCAACAAGCGTAACAAGACCCAAGCTATTAGTTGCCCTTCTTGGCATCTGTCCTCATGTCTCGGTTCAGATTTATTTATTTATTTTACTTATACATATTTATTCTACTTATTTTGTTAATATGTTTTGTTTTGTTCTCCGTATCCCCCTTCTAGACTGTGAGCCCACTGTTGGGTAGGGACCGTCTCTATATGTTGCCAACTTGTACCTCCCAAGCGCTTAGTACTTTGTACATATTTATTACTCTATTTATTTATTTTACTTGTACATATCTATTCTATTTTATTTTGTTAATATGTTTGGTTTTGTTCCCTGTCTCCCCCTTCTAGACTGTGAGCCCACTGTTGGGTAGGGACTGTATATGTTGCCAACTTGTACTTCCCAAGCGCTTAGTACAGTGCTCTGCACACAGTAAGCGCTGGAAGCAGCGTGGCTCAGTGGAAAGAGCCCGGGCTTTGGAGTCAGAGGTCACGGGTTCAAATCCTGGCTCCGCCAGTTGTCAGCTGTGTGACTCTGGGTGTGTCACTTAACTTCTCTGGGCCTCAGTTACCTCATCTGGAAAATGGGGATTAAGTCTGTGAGCCCCCCCCGTGGGACAACTTGATTACCTTGTATCTACCCCAGCGCTTAGAACAGTGCTTTGTACATAGTAAGCGCTTAATAAATGCCATCATCATCATCAATAAATACGATTGATTGATTGATTAGTACAGTGCTCTGCACACAGTAAGTGCTCAATAAATACGATTGAATGAATGAATGAATGAATACTACCTCTCATCCCTAATTTTTCCCTCAGTATCCTGAATATATCGCTCTAGTAAACTCATCATGGACCTATTTCGCGTATTTAGTTGACTCAACTATATCTAAAGATGGAGTAGTAGAAGTCATATCGATGTCTATTTTGTGTGTCATCTTTGCTTTCTCCAAAAAGTTAAAGGTAAAGGACATAATTATGGCTGCTACAGATAGGCATTTTATGCATATTATGAGCTGCCCATCCATCTTGCTTTGTCTCTGACAGGTCCAAGCCGATGAGCAATCTTCATTGGCTTGCTCATTTGCTATGTTTTTGTTTATGCCTCCATTCAATTTCAGGTTGGGGTAGTAGCAGATTCTTTCACGCTTGCGGGTCCGACGTGCTGTACATGCCGATAAAGTGCTGGTTGCAGGGAGAAGGGTGAAAAAAGCTGAAAGCGGCAGGAGTTTAAAAGACAGGTAAAATGGTGTTTTTAGGCTCTCCCTACGAGTGACTCATAAACGGGGATCGAAGCGTAGATGACATTTGTTCATTTCCACCACTGGAGTAAAGAACAACTGAGGAATTGAAGGGACTCAAGCATGGATGCTATGGAAATGAGAACTTTTCAGAGCGGAATGAGACAAAAAGAGTACCTGGCTCTAAGCATATTGAAGATAAATGGAAATACAAGTGTGCCCTGGTTCTGAACCTCAGCAAATAAAATAGAATATTCCAGTCATAAATAGAAGAAGAGATTCGAAGAAAAAGTATTCTATATAAAGCTTCCAGGAGAGGAGCACTTTACTTGGGATTTTGAAGCATCTTTGGAAAATGATTGTTAATAGAGCAGTTCATTACGAAATATTAAGAGTAAAGGCAGGGGACCATCTTAAACAGGTTTGGCTCACTCAAGTTTTGAAGCAGATGTTTTGTGGTGTTGAAAAAAAATCTTTCCTCTTAGCGATAAAAAAAGAAAATTGAATATAAGAATGTTGTAGTTAATTGTAGTTAGTATTTGTTGTGATTATTATTGTGTTTGTTAGGTGGTAACTATGCAAATTCTGTTCTAAGCACCGGGGTGGATACCAGTCAATCAGGATGGACACAGTCCCTGTCCCACATGGGGCTCAAAGTCGAAGTTGGAGGGAAATGGAGCCCTATTTTACAGATGAAAGAACTGAGGCAGAGAAGTTAATTTACTTGCCCAAGGTCACACGGCAAAGTGGCACCATCAGGATTAGAATCTTAAGCCTTCTGACTTCTGGGCCCATGCTCTTTCCACTAAGCCACACTGCTTCCCAAAGATTCAAAGATTTCTAGTGTACAGGGACATAGATGAATTTATTTTGTGGAATTTACTGAGCACCTCCTGGGTTGAGAGCGCTATTGTAAGCACTTGGGAAAGTACGATAGATGTAAAAGTCAAAGACTGACTGCCTCTGAGAAATTGACGGGCTAATCGTTGGAATACATTTGGCATTCCTTGACAGTAGAATTCATTCAATCGTATTTATTGAGCACTTACTGTGTGCAGAGCACTGTACTAAGTGCTTAGAATCATTGTTAACCCTTAAACTAAATATATTAAAATCAAATGGAAGGGCACAGATAGTTAAATGCACTGTGACGTTGCATTCGAAGTATTTGGAAATGATGTGGAGATCATTGGCAGAGCTAAGAATCCCATTCCCAGTTGCAGTGGGCCGGCCGCCTTCAATCAGAGGCAACAGCTAGAGTTAGACTCTATTGTTCTCCTTTTGGCTCAGTGGCAACATGGAGAGGGCAGGGAAAAGAGATTAAATCTGAGGTTTCTGACACCAAAAAGATAGCGAGCATCCACATTTTAACGAAGGGCTTCCTTCCAGCTGATAATTCCGTGGTTTGGGGTGTCACAGCCTTTCCAGAACTAACTCTGACTGTGGATTCAAGAGCAAGGACTGCTGAAAGGATCAACTTAGTCTACCAGTTAGAGGTATTTCTTGAGCACCTACTGTGTACAGAAGCAGTGTAGCCTAGTGGAAGGAACCTAAGCTTGGGGGTCAGAGGACCTGGGTTCTAATCCCAGCTCCGCCACGTGGACCTTGGGCAAGTCTTTTCACTTTTTTGTGCCTCACTTTCCTCCCTCTAGTCTCCCTCCTATTTCCTCCACGAGAAGCAATGCGGCTCAGTGGAAAGAGCCCGGGCTTTGGAGTCAGAGGTCATGGGTTCAAATCCCCGCTCTGCCAATCGTCAGCTGTGGGACTTTGGGCAAGTCACTTAAATTCTCTGTGCCTCAGTTCCCTCATCTGTAAAATGGGGATTAAGACTGTGAGCCCCCCGTGATCACCTTGTAACCTCCCCAGCGCTTAGAACAATCAATCAATCAATCGTATTTATTGAGCGCTTACTATGTGCAGAGCACTGTACTAAGCGCTTGGGAAGTACAAATTGGCAACACATAGAGACAGTCCCTACCCAACAGTGGGCTCACAGTCTAAAAGTGCCTTGCACATAGTAGGCCCTTAATAAATGCCATCATCATCATTATTATTGTTATTATTACTTAGATTGTGATCCCTCTGTAGCACAGGGACTAATTACAACTGTATCTACCCCAGTGCTTAGAACAGTTCTTGATACATAGTAAGTGCTGAACAAATACCACAATTGTTACTACTATTATTACAGAGCACTGTACTAATCGCTTGGGAGACTGTAGTCGAATAAGTTGACGTGATCCCTCCCCTCAAGGGGTTTACAATCTAGAAGAGGAGAGACTCTGAAATAAATTATGGGTTGGGGAAGCAGTCAAGTAAAAAGGGACTGGGAGATGGGGTGAATACATAAGTGATTAGGGACTCGAGTGCTTGAATGACACAGTAGGGAGAGAAAATAAGTCGAGGAGATGAGAGATTAGTAGGGGGAGGATTCCTGGAGGAGGTGTAATTTTAGCAGGGCTTCAAAGATGGGGAGAGTAGTGGTTTGCCAGTTGTGAAGTGGGTAGGAGCTCCAGGAAGGAGAGAGGAAGAGGTTGATGACCAGAGAGACAAGAGAACCAACCCACCTTCAGGAATTCAACAGTGGCGTGAGGATCGCCTCATTAAAAGAGATAACAGATACCTTTTGAGTGGTTAGATGGTTTGATAATTTAAAGAAAATCTGCATTCTCACTAAAGAAGCACCACCCAATTGCCTAATTTGGCAAGATTTCCTAACTGCTAGTTAGAAAGTTAAAATCAGTCAATCAATCAATCATATTTATTGAGCACTTACTGTGTGCAGAGCACTGTACTAAGTGCTTGGGAAGTACAAGTTGGCAACATATAGAGACAGTCCCTACCCAACAGTGGGCTCACAGTCTAAAAGGGGGAGACAGAGAACAAAACCAAACATACTAACAAAATAAAATAAATAGAATAGATATGTACAAGTAAAAAGGAGTAATAAATATGTACAAAATCCTGTACTGCCTCTATTTTCATTGTTTATCTTACGCTCTTAAACTATAAATGGCTTGGTTTTGGTATTTCCCGTCAGGCTGTCTCTCAGAAAGGATGTCACTGCTTAGATTTTCTGTTTCGTGATAATACTCGGTTTGAATGGCAGTTGTATACCTCCTGGACCAGAGGAATGTCTAAAGAGATCTTACCGAGTAATATAACCTGACTCATTTGATATCAGGTTAAGTACAGGCTGGGGATTTGGGAGTCATCCAATTGGGGAAAAATCTTGCCTCATCACAATGTTAACACAGCTACCGTGGCAGGAACAAGAAAGAAACAGAATTGTAAAGTAGAAGGAAAGAAAGAAAAATGGTTCAAATCATTTCATCACTTCCCTGTGGCCTTTTCTTTCTCTTAACTGGAGAAATTGACAGTAGAAATACAGATCATCTACATGCCTTGTTGAAAGGAAATAAATGTAAGGCTAATCCCTTTGCTCCCTACTGTGGGGCAGTTCTACCAACGTTAGCATCTATTGGCTTTGGGTGACGAGGGGGTCTCCCGTATATCAGTAACCATTAGTGCTGGAATGAACGACGTTTGGCTGTCATCATTCCCCCGGTTCCATCAAGGCACCTCAAACCTCTCAGAGGTTTGAAGAAGAAACTGGTGTTTGGAATCCAACTGTTTCAACTGAAACAGTATCCGTGTGATTTATAGTTATTCCATGGTTCTTAATTTTCATTTTACCATGCATAAGACTGGAGACTGTGGCTGATCCCTAGGGGTGAACAATCAATCAGATGTATTTGAGCACTTTCTGTGTGCAGAGGCCTTTACTAAGAGTGTAAGCGCTTAACAAATACCATTATTATTATTATTATTATTATTATTATTATAAGAGCGTGGGAAAGTACAGTGTAACAGAGTTGGTAGACATGGTCCCTGCCCACAAGGAGTTTACAGTCTAGATGGGGAGAGAAACATTAATATAAATAAATTGTGGGCACGTACGTAAGTGCTTACCTACATAAGATGAGTGTATTAAGAGAAGCGATAAGACACGGGAGTCAGAGGACCTGGGTTCTAATCCTGGCTTTTTGACTTGCCTGCTGTGTGGCCTTGGACAAGTCCCTTAACTTTTCTGTGCCTCCATTTCCTCATCTGGAAGCTGCATGGCTCAGTGGAAAGAGCCCGGGCTTTGGAATCAGAGGTCATGAGTTCAAACCCTGGCTCTGTCAATTGTCAGCTGTGCGACTTTGGGCAAATCACTTCTCTGCGCCTCAGTTCCCTCATCTGTAAAATGGGGATTAAGACCATGAGCCCCCCGTGGGACAACCTGATTACCTTGTTACCTCCCCAGCACTTAGAACAGTGCTATAATCCAGCGCTTAGAACAGTGCTTTGCACATAGTATGTGCTTAATAAATGTCATTATTATTATTATTATTATTATTATTATTATTATTATTATTATTATTATTACTCCCTCTTAGACTGGGAGTCCCCTGTGGGGAGTCATCCTGCCACTGACATGATGAACTCGTATCCACCTCTGTGCTCAGAACAGTGCTTGAAAAAAATACCATCATTTCCACAATTACCATTATTAAGGCACCAAACTGTCTAGTCCAAAGTCAGTAATTGCATATAGAGCTGCAGTGGTTGTTTCATTCATTCATTCAATCGTATTTATTGAGCGCTTACTGTGTGCAGAGCACTGGACTAAGCGCTTGGGAAGGACAAGTCGGCAACATCTAGAGACGGCCCCTATCCAACAACGGGCTCACGGTCTAGAAGGGGGAGACAGACAACAGAACAAAACACGTAGACAGGTGTCAGTGACTAATGGCAGCAGAAAAGCTACATCAGCTGCACACAAATGAAGAAGGATTTTAGTCTTCATTTGTTTTCAGTTCCCTGCCTCTTACAACCCCTCGGTTCTCATCATTTTGGGAACTATTGGAAGAAGCTCTAACTGGCCCATTTTTACCAGCATCCTCAAAATGACCCAATTTTCTATTCTCCCAAAAGGACATCGTTTTTTTCTTTAATTTTTGTTGTTGTTTTCTGTTTTCAAATGCCGAAGAGGCTAAGGCTATTCTTTTTCCCCTCGATGCTTCTATCATTTCACTGCCCACTGGTCAAAGACTAACTGAAATGGCTGTCGGTCGGTATCAGGAGACTAATCACATTAGAAGCGACTTCTGAGGCATGTGATAGTCTTCAGCAGAAAGGCTTCCTTTCTTGAGATGAATCACTGCTGTCTAGTTTTTGCAGGCAGTCTGAGACCTGCATTTGATCAGTAGCAAATGGTTAGCGCTTACTAACAGTTTGGGTCCTGTCCTCTCCGTCTGGACTCTTATGGAGAATATCTTATATTTGGTGCTTAGATACATTAAATAGCAATACTTTGGGAAGACGGAATTCATCCTAATTGCCGATAGAAAAGATTGGTTGAACTAAATCAAGGGTACCAAAGAAGAACAAAGAGAAATTATCCCGGTTTGTGACGATACAATCCAGACAGACGTGTAAAGAACATACGGACTGAAGCCGGAAGAAAAATGTACATTTTATTCTGTGGAAGAAGGATGAATTGAGGTGTTACCCCTCCATTTAATGGAGAGGAAACACATTAATCCTGAAAGCCCACGTGTTTTTCTAAATTCTGATTTTTTTAAATCTAGAAAATTGAAGATAAGCCAAAGCCAGGTCAAGAAAGAGCTGAGAAGGGAGGGTAAGAGGCTAAATTATGTAGTAACTGGTCAGAGCTTATTTACAAATTTTAATGGTGTTTTAATCTTCTAGACTGTGAGCCCACTGTTGGGTAGGGACTGTCTCTATATGTTGCCAAGTTGTACTTCCCAAGCGCTTAGTACAGTGCTCTGCACACAGTAAGCGCTCAATAAATACGATTGATTGATTGATTGATTACTGTGTACTGAGCCTAGGGCTAAGATAGAATGGAATCAATCCTTGCCCCATAAGGGACTTATGATCTAAGAGCAAAGGAGAGCAAGTAATGCATCCCCATTATACAGATAAGGAAACTGAGGCACTAAATGGTTTAGTGACTTTCCCAGATCTCTTAGCGGGCAAGTGTTAGATTCCGTGCCTGAAGCCTGGGCCTCCTGACTCCTAGTCCTGTGACGTTTAAAATGATTTCTCCTCCAAGAGTCCTTCCCTGGTTAACCCCTCCTTTCCCCACCTATTTCCCCACCCTTCTGCATCACCTGTGCACTTGAGTCTGTACCGCTTAAGCACTTTGATACTTTTCCCACCCCACATCACCTTGAAGTACTTTGATTACTCCCCTTACCCCAGCGGCATGAGCACTTGTGGACATATACTCTGCCACTTTCCCTCTCGGTATTATTCTAATGTCTCTCTCCCCTACTGGGCTGTTACCTCCCGGAGGGCAGGGACTGTGCCTCCCAACTCTGTTGTATTTTCCTGAGTGTTTTTAGTGTGGTGATCAACCAGTGGACTTCATTGAGTGCTCACAGGGAACCATCCTAAGTGCCTGGGAGAGTATAATAAAGTAGATACAATCCCTGACCCCGAAGAATTTACCTTCTACTAGAGAGAAGGAAAATAAAATACAGCTGGGCGGAAACAACCAGATTTAAAGATATGAATTCCTCATTTGACCAAGCTCTTTCCTCTCACTGACTTTCCCGTCACTGGTGACACTACCATCTCCCTGTCCCACAAGCCCCAAACCTTGGCATTATCCTTGACTCATCTCTCTCCTCCAACCCGCATAGTCAGTCAGTCACTAAGTCCTGCCAGTTCTATCATCCCAACGTCCTCAGAATCCACCTGTAGACGGGGTTGTAAGTCTGATGATGTGCATCCTGTCATGAAGGTGAAATCTTTACTGAGGAGTCTCAGAAGACAAGGGAATGGTAGGGATACTGAAAAATGGCAATCGTGCTAAAAAAAAAACTCTTTCTAGGTCCCATTTGGACCAATTTTGACATTGACGTGGAGAGTTGGAAACAATATGATCTCATTTGTCCCAAACATTCCTATGAGGTATATGGCAGGAACCGGACTTCTGTTTTTCTAGCTGAGGAAATGAAGTCACAGAGAAATTGAGTGATTTGCCCAATTACCAGCCTGCAAGTAAGTGAGCTGGCATTAAAATTTCTGACATTTTCTAGTTCCCTGACCACCAGACACTACTGTCTTGGGACAGTCAAGGTAAAGAAGAGTTTCTCAAAATAAAATACGGCCAACCCCACAAAATAGAAATAAACGAGGTTCAGACTGAGAGTCTCACTACAGTTATCTCGAGAATCGTACAAGTAGAAGCTGGCTGAACCAAACATCTCATTTGTATGCAATTGTCTCATCTTCAATACTGCTTACTTTTTAATTTGTTTTGTTTTGGGAATAACTTTAAAATATTTTAGAGATGCCTAGTTGAGACCATTCAAAAATCAGCATCTCTTTGTGGCATGGACTAGTGTAAACATCTATGTTTTTTAATCCTTACGGTGTGCACACATCACGTAAATCTCTTGTGTCACTGTTAAATAAGTTCATCCAACCCCCTGTACAGAAGGAGTGGAATGTGTCCCAGGAGCATAATAACTCACTAATATCTTCTGCCTGTAATCTGATTTCCACAGTCAATTTACATCGTATTTACTAGCAACTGACTGTGTATTCAGTCCAAGTAAGATCAAATTGACTTAATGCCCTTTCACAATTAAAAGAAAACTAATCTATGATATATTAGCCTTCTCAGATTATTGACAGATACATCTTGTCTAAAAAAATAAGGATCTACATTCGCATGGACTCCAAAATTGTTCTGAAATGGAAACCTCCAAATTACTAAGAGGCAAATGCTTATGGAACTGTAACATGCTTCTTTCTAAATGCTGTATCTTTAGTCAATAATTTCCGTGTATGATGCTCTATTCTACTTTGCTATAAAAGAAAAATTAAGAAGTGTACAACTCCAGGCCCCTCAGTATTCCAGCTACCTAACTTGTTCATCTTGAAGAGAGCACAGCCCAGATCCTAAAATATGTTTTTGCGTATGTTGGGGGAAAATTACCTGCACATTAATAATACCATATTATTATAATATATATAATATGATATTCATTCATTCATTCAATCGTATTTATTGAGCGCTTACTGTGTGTGGAGCACTGTACTAAGCGCTTGGGAAGTACAAGTTGGCAACATATAGAGACGGTCCCTACCCAGCAGTGGGCTCACAGTCTAGAAGGGGGAGACAGAGAACAAAACATATTAACGAAATAAAATAAATAGAATAAATATGTACAAATAAAATAGAGTAATAAATACGTACAAACATATATATATACAGGTGCTTTGGGGAGGGGAAGGAGGTAAGGTGGGGGGGATGATATTATTATTATATCATGCAAATCAGCAATGTAAAAGATTAGAATTGAAGACAAATAGCATTATATTCTGCTAGAACACATCCTTGATCAATTCACCTGAGATCAATAATGAAAAATGAATAGTCTCTAATGAGCCATGTTTACTATTTGAGGTAGCTGTATTTTTTTCCATCTTGTACTGAAGTGTATTAAAAGACTACATAGACTAAAGAATAGTAGAGAAGGTGCAAGAAACCTGTTTCATCCATCAGTGATCAAACTACATTTCTGTAGCATTTCTCCCAAGGTGCTGACATTTCTTGCTCTTGAAGCAGCCTGGACTAGTGGATAGAGCACAGGCGTGGGAGCCAGAAGGATCTGGATTCTAATCTTGGCTCCGTCACTCGTATGCTGTGCTACCTTGTGCAGATCATTTAACTTCTCTGTGCCTCAGTTACGTCATCTGTAAAATGGCGATGAAAACTGTGAGCCCCATGTGGGACAATAAACTCCATCCAACCTATCTTAAGAGCAGCAGCGTGGCTCAATGAGATGAGCCCGGGCTTTGGAGTCAGAGGTCATGGGTTCAAATCCCAGCCCTGCCAATTGTCAGCTGTGTGACTTTGGGCAAGTCGCTTCACTTCTCTGGGCCTCAGTTACCTCATCTGGAAAATGGGGATGAAGACTGTGAGCCCTCCATGGGACACCCTCTCACCTTGTAACCTCCCCAGTGCTTAGAACAGTGCTTTGCACATAATACGCACTTAATAAATGTCATTATTATTATTATTATTATTATTATCTTGTATCTACCCCAACACTTGGTACAGTGTCTGGCATATAGTAAGTGCCTGGAACATAGTAAAAAAAAAAAAAAAAGAGTAAATTTGTTCCCTGTATCATCATCAGATTTAAAAAGATTTAAAAAGATTTTAAAAAGATTTAAAAATCCTTTCTTTCATTGTCACTTTTTATTCCATAAATATTTCCAAGGTATTAGATTCACATTGCATTTTAGCATTAAAATTACTCGTCATGTATTAATGATGGTTTCTTCCAACACTTACTAATGTTAATTGTGGTGTTTAAGTGCTTACTATGTGTCAGGCACTGTACTGAGCGCTGGAGCGGATACAAGCAAATTGGGTTGGCTGACCCTTCTACAACACTGCTTAGAACAGTGCTTTGCACATAGTAAGCGCTTAACAAATGTCAATTATTATTATTATTACTCTGTTTGCCCCGGTGGGATTCTGACATACCTTCCTTCAGTCAGTTGGAAGGTCTTACTGGGTGGTTTTTAGAGGCAGGAAATGCTGTTAGTGGAAATCCAAGACTGAAGCTGCGAAGGGAGGCTTAACATGATGTAGTTTGCCCTTTTACCTCCAACATCAGAAAAGAGTGTTTAGTACAAGCAGTGTCTAATAAATATATCAAGGCTTTTTGTGTGTGCAGCCCTGAGGCAGTACAGGTGATACCAAATAAACCATTTCTACTGAGGCAGCAATAGCATTTTAATAATAATAATAATAATAATGTCATTTATACTATGTGCAAAGCACTGTTCTAAGTGCTGGGGAAGTTACAAGGTGATCAGGTTGTCCCACGGGGGGCTCACAGTCTCAATCCCCATTTTACAGGTGAGGGAACTGAGGCACAGAGAAGTTAAGTGATTCGCCCAAAGTCACACAGCTGACAGTTGGCGGAACTGGAATTTGAACCCATGACCTCTGACTCCAAAGCCCGGGCACTTTCCACTGAGCCGCACTGCTTTTCATGTTTTTCTAAAAATCTCTACTGTCCCAGCATAAAGGACAGATGTCTTGTTTTGTTCTCTGTCTCCCCCTTCTAGACTGTGAGCCCACTGTTGGGTAGGGACCGTCCCTATGTGTTGCCAACTTGTACTTCCCAGGCGCTTAGTACAGTGCTGTGCACACAGTAAGTGCTCAATAAATACGATTGATTGATTGTATATATCTATTCTATTTATTTTATTTTGTTAATATGTCTCGTTTTGTTCTCTGTCTCCCCCTTCTAGACTGTGAGCCCACTTTTGGGTAGGGACCGTCTCTATGTGTTGCCAACTTGTACTTCCCAAGCGCTTAGTACAGTGCTCTGCATACAGTAAGTGCTCAATAAATACGACTGATTGATTGATTGATTGATTTTCTTAAATGATATGCAGTTAAAGAACAATCTTTTATGGGCTGACATTTGCAAGTGATGTTCCCACACCAGCTGCAAATGGGAAAACGGGCCTTTAATTGTATATCTACATTTTACAGCTTGTTTCCATTAGATTGCAAGCTCCCAGAAGGCTATGTTCCCTTGTCTTTACCTATTTTGGGAACTCTTAGCTCTGGCTGTGACTTCCGTGACTGTTGGTCTAGCCAAAAGGAGCCCAAAATCCTGATGATCCTGCTGTCTTTATCGTCATCCCTGTCTTTAATAGTTTTCTTTCATCGATCCTTAAGTCCATTACCAGCAGTCTTCCCATCTTATTGTTGGCAACCGGGGACCAGGCCTACATCTCATCCGGGAACATCTTTCTCGGAGATTAGTGCAGTGCTTCGCATGCATTAAGTGCTTAATAATAATAATAATGGCATTTATTAAGCGCTTACTAGGTGTAAAGCACTGTTCCAAGCGCTGGGGAGGTTACAAGGTGATCAGGTTGTCCCACGAGGGGCTCACAGTCTTAATCCCCATTTTTACAGATGAGGGAACTGAGGCACATAGAAGTTAAGTGACTTGCCCAAAGTCACCCAGCTGACAATTGCTTAATAATTGCTTAATAAATATAATTACTTATATTATTGTAATTATTATTACTCATGTCCCATATGAGGATCACAGTCTTTATCCCCATTTTACAGATGCGGGAGCGGAGGCACAGAGGCGTGAAGTGACTTGCCCAAGGTCACCCAGCAGACAAGCGGCCGAGCCAGCGTTGGAACCCAACTGGGTTCTACTGGGCCACATCACTTCTCTGTTTTGCAAGAGCATCAGAGATGTAAGGTAAATACTGTCATGGTGACTTCTTGGTGGTCTAATCAAATGGAAAAAGAACAGCGTTATTTTTAACTTTCAAATTAGGGCAAACATAACCCGAATGATTTTACCGCGTTAACTCATTGTCATCGTAAGCTATATGCCCATGATTGGCATAAGGCATTCTACAGTGTTTCATTAAGATCCAACATATATAAAAAAAGAGGGTAATACAACTTTAACTTTAACAAGAGATACACTAGACATACCTTACCAATTTTATAAATGATTACGGAGAAGAAAGAAACCTCCTTTTCATTATCCTCCTTTAGGATAGTTTGCCTTAATTTGCCAGATAGGCATGCCCAGCAAATTAGCAGCTTGTCTCTTTCCCATAACTGCTGTGCTTACCCAACGACGCTCTGCAGTGCTCACCTAAGAAGACTAGTAGTAGTGAAACAGTGAAATGACCAGATGTGAATGACAAAATAAAATAGGCCTAGGGCCCTGAAGATATTTTTTGGCTGTTTAACTTCCCTTCCTCCGGCCTCTGCCGGCCAGAAGAGAATCAGGTACCACAAGCAGTTTTACTAACTTTTAAGTTCTGAATGCCAAACGAATTAACGATAGTGCCAGCAACTGCTACAGTAGAATTGTCTTTCACTCATGCACACAAATGTCCATGCTCCATTTTGGCGGTGCCCTTTTGCACATTGCTCAGAGTAGAGGTTAGGGTGGAAAAGGAAAACAGACGATAACTTCCTTTCTCAACCGTAGAAAAAGCGATGAAAAAAAGGGAGTTGACACCCACAAGACTGAGGGCTATTAGAGGGAGAGGATCATTTCTGTGGATGTGACGTTTTGCTTGGCTTATTCTTTTCTCTTCCCACTGAGGGCAGAGGAATTTTGTCAATGTAAGACACATATTGTATTCTTTCAGTTGCCCTTCTCTGTTGAGCACTACTTCATTCCGGTGCTCTGCACATGTTAAGCACTCAATAAATGCCATTGATTGGAGTCAGAGCCTCTCAACCCTCTGGCCTATCTCATCAAAAAACCCCAAAAGTTATAGGTGCTTAAAAAATAAATCACTAGGGTGAAACGGAGAGAGCAGAATACATAAAGAGTCACAGGCTCGATGAAGTACGATGAGATGGTGCCCAGAACAACAGGAAACAGCCTAAAATTTAATGAATCTAAAATATCAATAGGAAAAAATGTGTAAGAATTTATCAGGGGGGACCGCCTTTGTGCACTTCACCAAATCAGGCCAGAATTTGGTCTGTAGCGAGAAACTGACCCAACCGCCACAGGATTGTAATCAGTCACTCAGTCAGTGGTATTGAGTACTTAATGTGTGCCAAGCACCCTACTAGGTGCTTGGGAAAGAACAATATTAAAGGTTGGGATGGCAGTTTTTGCCACTCTGCTTCTTTTATAGGCAGGGCTTCTCCCTGATGCCGCAAGTAGAGAATTGGAGTTAGGGGCTGGGAGAGGAAAGGGGATGGACCAGTAATTTTACCCATGCTTATTCTTATAAACTTTGCGAATGTGGTCCAAAGCGGTTGATTTAGTCTAAAATAAATACAAGAAGAAGAGATATAACAGGTGGAAAAGATACCTCCCTTCTAGGTAGAGGACAGAAAGTAATCTATCCACTTTCAGTGATACTGCCCTGCCAGTTATACACTTTTGTATAACATTTCCCATTATTGCCAGCGCGTTATTTCCACTCATATTCATTTAGGGCAAAGTGTGGTTCATTGTGGAATGATTCATGTAAAGGCGCAGCCCATTTCCTGATGGCTGAGCCCAAGTTATTTTACAGACCTTACCGGCACCAAATAAGGGATAAATTGTTAAATCTGAAGACTTATACCCAGACCAAGCAAAGCCTTGGACTTTATTCACTGTGTCACGCAGAGTATTCATTGTTTCTAATGAAAATGCTGGCCGTTTCTTCAGCTGGAATAGCTTCAGGGCTTGTTCGTATTTTCAATTTTATTATTCTCGGAAAATGCACATTTGCCCTTTGGGGACTGCTCTGGGTAGTAATTGTTAGATATCACTGCTAGAAAATAAACATCTTTTTTTTCCCTAAACTAGTTTTAGTTGGGCCGACATAAACTAAAGTATGCATGGAAACCATCATCCCTAAATGTGTAGCAGGAATGACGGATCGCTTTTTTGAAAGTTTAATCTATTTTCCTAGACTGTGACTCTATTTTGCAGTAGGATTCTACTGCAAGTTCTTCAAGGGCAGGGACCTAGGCTTCTTCATATTTCTCCCACTACCTAGTGCACACATAAGTGACACTTTCTTCATATTTAGAGACACCGCAACTGATGGCGAGATCCGTCTATACTCCCAGGTGGCTGAAACGTCTGATAGTGTCTGACCATCCATTTCACACTGTGTCATGAAAGATTATCCCGGGTCACACTTGTAGCCCTCACCACTGCTTTGGAATCTGTCTCTCGGTATTCTGATCGTCCAGAATTCTCCCTTCAACAATAATCACTCTCCTGAGTGTCACATGCCCGACTGATCTGCCTTTTCTTCTTGCCTCCCGTTAAGCTGTTGTGATACCAGTGCCTCTGTAGAGCTTGAGCTCATTCTTCCCCCTTGCTCATGGATGCCCCATTTCACTTCGCACCACAGCAGCCGATCGGGTGCCCTGTTATAACCCGGCCTCGATGTCGGTGCACTTCATCGTTTATGATCCTGCCTTGCTGAATGACTCTTACTGATAAGGATAAAAATACTCCAGAAGCTGGATATGCCCTCTGTGGGAGACCAGAGCCATGCAGGAAGCTCTTGGACTGGCCTACCTTTGTATAATGGCACAGCTTTGAGCAAAGTTCTGAAGTCGCCTAATTCGGAATGCTACTGAACAATGTGGAACAGATGTTAAATCTTTAGGTTTTTTCCCCCGTGAGGGTGATACATCACGTTGGTCTTCCTGATGACTGGCAGTCCGTGATGCCAGTTCTTAGAGCCGTTCATCATCATCCATTGGCTTCAGATTTATTTCTGGCCCTTATTAGGGCACTGACTCTATCCAGTGATTCATAATTATCCGCAGGCCTCCTTGGGTCCGCCTTTCCAGGGCCCACTTGTGTGTGGAGCACTTCCCGGAGGGCTATTTCAAAGATTTTGTACTATTCGTCGGCTGTGGAATACCATAATGTGGACTTTCAGAAGCACTGGACATCATCAGTAGAGCCTTTCATCATCACCATCTAAATACAACCAGGCTACGGAGCAAGTCCGGTCTCGTCAGGCCCATTCTATGTCGTCCACTTCAGGAAATAAAATCAGCTCCTGTCCGAGTAGCTGTCCAATCCATCAGGGAACTCTTCCAACATAATAAGTGTCAGTTCAGTCATAATAATAATGATGGCATTTATTAAGCGCTTACTATGTGCAAAGTACTGTTCTGAGCGCTGGGGAGGTTACAAGGTGATCAGGTTGTCCCCGGGGGGGCTCACAGTCGTAATCCCCATTTTGCAGATGAGGTAACTGAGGCCCAGAGAAGTTAAGTGACTTGCCCAAAGTCACACAGCTGACAATTGGCGGAGCTGGGATTTGAACCCATGACCTCTGACTCCAAAGCCCGGGCTCTTTCTGCTGAGCCGCGCTGCAACTAGGTCTTTAGTGTGAGACCCAAGTGTGTCCTACGGCTATCACTGTAGCTGCCGAAAATATCTGATGAAATCTGGGTGAAATACTTCCTGGAGCAGCTCAAACAAAGAGGGATCCATTCTGAAAGTGTGAATTCTCCGCATACGCAGATAGATTCATCTATCACTGAAACAATAAATTTTATGGGAGAAAGACTTGTGAAGAAAAGACTCCAAAAATATTTATAACTTGCACAGGGCATTTACCAAGATGACTTTAAATATTGTAAATAGCTATTTCTGTCACCTAGGAAATTGAGTAAAGTTAAAAGGAAAAACCACCGAAATGACTTCCAAGGATTTACTGGGGGAAAAATACTAGCATTTTAAAATCAGATTCCATAAAAATGCTGACTTAGTTCCAGAATCATTTTCTATACTTATCTCCCTAGCCTGCCCTTGCTGTGCCAGGAATTGAACAGAGAGCTTTATATGAACTATAGAAATGAATTTTTGAATTTTTAAGCTAGCGAGTCTTAAGCCCCCAATGCAGTCACTGGTCTAAAAAATAAAAACCTTGCTCTGACAGTTTCTGCTGTTAAATAGTAAAATTCAAGGTCCATAATTAAGAGCTAAAGGGTGTGAGCAGTATAAACAGATATCTTTATTTGATCTTAATATGCCTTGTACGCTACGGATAGCAAGTTGGTCTGCTCTTCAGGATTCTGGGAGTTATTACAGTGCTTTGATGGCAAAAGCAAAGATGTGATCAGATTATTTAGATTTAAATAAAGAATCGAGCTAACTGATGCTGGACTCGAGAAGATTAAATAGCAACAGCAGGAAAGACAACCTGTTGAATACTGAAATAATCAACTAGCTGACAGGAACGTTGATTAAGAGCCCCCCTGAAACCATAAAATGGACATGTTTCTGCTCTCATTCTTCAGTGTGTCAGGGTTCAAATAATCACTGACCCTGGGTCTACATTCGCACAAATTATTTGGAAAATTGAGGCCAGAATAAGACATTCTGACAGAATATCATATGGACCCAGCCTGTTAATTGAGGTCGTCATGCATATTTTTGGCCTGAACATTCAAGCCAATTTGCCAGTGGAAATCCAAACTTGAGGTGAGCTTTAGCTTTCTCGTTTTTACCGCTTTCGCCCCAGCTGAGAGTGTCCCTGTGGCAAATTGCTTTGGTACTGATCCCAAGAACTGTTGGCAATTTCAGAAGCGTCTATCAAAAAGGTTGTGCTGGAAAAGGGAAAACACCAAGAACATTGTTCCGACGAACAGTACCTTTTTCATGGCCTGAATCATGATATTAGTACAGTTCTCTGCACACAGTAAGCGCTCAATAAATATGATTGAACTCTTCACTGGTGAACTGCTCCAGTGTCCTTTTCCAGCTATTTATATCAGAACAACCCAGGTGAGGATTAAGTCAACTCTGTCCCATTCTGCTTGCAGAATGATGCTCCAAAGCCCAGAATTTATGGAATAACTCAGGTGATAAGGGATCTCAGAGTTTGCTGGATAAGGCACTGGGATGATCTTCCAAAGGTCAACTGGTCCATCCTCCATCTCTTGCAGAGGACCTTCCAGGATAACTGGTATTTTACCTTGCTCTAAACAACATTCAGAGAGGGAGATTTCCCAAACTCTATTCTAATGGTTCATCCCATTTAAAGTCTCTTTGGAGTTTCCTAGAGGAACAATAATGAGTCAGCCATAATGCAACAGAAAACAGTAGCATGTGGGTTTTTTTGTTGGTTTATGATATGTGTTAATATGTGCCAGTCACGATACTAAGCGAGGGGTAGATACAAGCTAATCAGGTTTGGATGCCATCCATTTCCCTCATGGGGCTCAAAGTCTTTACCCCCATTTTACAGATGAGATAATGGTGACACAGATAAGTTATCTGTACTAGTACTGATCCCAAGAACTGTTGGCAATTTCAGAAGTGTCCATCAAAAAGGTTGTGCTGGAAATTGGAAAACATTAAGAACACTGTTCAGACGAACGGTACCTTTTTCATGGCCTGAATCGTGATATTAGTACAGTGCTCTGCACACAGTAAGCGCTCAATAAATACGATTGAATGATTCGCTGGTGAACTGCTCCAGTGTCCTTTTCCAGCTATTTATATCAGAACAACCAAGGATCAGTACCCGGGTCCCTATTTATATCAGAACAACCAAGGATCAGTACCCGGGTCCCCAGGGTCACCCAGCAGACAAGCGGCGGAGCCGGCATCATTCATTCATTCAATCGTATTTACTGAGCGCTTACTGTGTGCAGAGCACTGTACTAAAGAACATTAGAGAAGCAGCATGGCTCAATGGAAAAAGCCCGGGCTTTGGAGTCAGAGATCATGGGTTCAAATCCCAGCTCCACCAGTTGTCAGCTGTGTGACTTTGGGCAAGTCACTTCACTTCTCTGGGCCTCAGTTCCCTCATCTGTAAAGTGGGGATAAAGACTGTGAGCCCACCGTGGGATGATCTGATCACCTTGTAACCTCCCCAGCGCTTAGAACAGTGCTCTGCACACAGTAAGCACTTAATAAGTGCCATCATTATTATTATTATTGTAACCTCCCCAGCGCCTAGAACAGTGCTCTGCACATAGTAAGCACTTAATAAATGCCGTAACCCCCCCCCCCCCCCAAAACCCAGGTCCTTCTGACGCCCAGGCCTGTACTCTATCAATCAATCAATCAATCAATCGTACTTATTGAGCGCTTACTGTATGCAGAGCACTGTACTAAGCGCTTGGGAAGTACAAGTTGGCAACATATAGAGACAGTCCCTACCCAACAGTGGGCTCACAGTCTAGAAGGGGGAGACAGAGAACAAAACCAAACATACTAACAAAATAAAATAAATAGAATAGATATCCGCTAGACTGAGATGCACCAAATTTCAAGAAGGAGTAGGAGGGAAGCTGTTCTTCCTCCTGCAGTTCTGGGGCAACACAGAGAGCGGCAAGGGGAAGGACAGAGCCCGCTAGGTAAAGGAACCAAAGGAGGCATGGGGAATCCCGACGTATCAAATCGATCTGGAGAGTTGGGGAGGGACTTCAAAATCCCAAACAAAACCCCTCAGAAATTTCCTTGAAGATGAGGAAGTGTCAAGTTCCCCAGTGGGTGGAGGGGCGAGACAGTTACCACAGGTCAATTTTGAAATTCTACACTGATAAAATGCAGGCAAGAAGAAACCTGACTGGAAAAGGCTGGCTTAGGTACACATCATTTTTAGTTAATCTTTATCTGAGAACCTTCGTGCATTACTGCGAGCTGATGTTGAAGTTACTGATGTTATCGTAGAGTAATTACTGTGAATAACGTTAGAATCATCTTAATTACATTTTCTTAGTGGGAGCAGTCAGCGGGAGAGCTTCTGACCACGGTGTGTGATGTAAGTTCAGAATTAATTCAGAGTACTGTCATACCGTGATTCCTGAGATTATCATATGTCACCCAATAGAGAGCTTTGCACACGTTTAATCAGTGGTATTTATTCCTTTCATTTTTATACAGTGCCTGGGTTTGCATGGGGCAGGTGAATTTTTAAAGTGTTTTTCTGGTGGAGATTCAACTTTTGGTCTGAATCTGAACAGGGCAGACATTTCTTTAGGTTGGACCTAACATCAGAAAGAGCTATTTAGGCAACAGTAGTGATTAGGTAGCTTTGTATCTCTAGTAATAATAATAATGATAACAACAGTAATAATTATTTGTTAAGTGCTTACTAAGTGCCAAGCACTTTACTAAGCATTGCGGTAGATAGCACATAATCAAGTCAGACACAGTCCCTGGCCCACACGGGGCTCAGAGTTTACTCAGTCACTTGTACTTATTGAGCACTTACTGTGTGCAGACCACTATGCTAAGTGCTTGATTACAATGTAACCGACACATATATATGTTTGTACGTATTTATTACTCTATTTATTTGTACATATTTATTCTATTTATTTTATTTTATTAATATGTTTTGTTCTCTGTCTCCCCCTTCTAGACTGTGAGCCCGCTGTTGGGTAAGGACCGCCTCTATATGTTGCCAACTTGCACTTCCCAAGCGCTTAGCTCTGCACACAGTAAGCGCTCAATAAATACGATTGAACGAATGAATGAAATGAACATTCCTGTCCACAACAAGCTTACAGTCTAAAGGGAGGAGTGCTGTTATTTAAACCCCATTTTACAGTGGAGGAAACTGAGGAACAGAGAAGTTAATCAATCAATCAATCAATCGTATTTATTGAGCGCTTACTATGTGCAGAGCACTGTACTAAGCGCTTGGGAAGTACAAATTGGCATCACAAATGACTTGCCCAAGGTAACAGAACAAACAGATGGCAGGACCAGGAGCAGAACCCAGGTCCCGTGACACTCAGGCCAGTGCTCGTCTCACTAGGCCATGCTACTACTTTGGTCACACCTTCCATCCATCCCAATAAATGTCACCTCAGTACATCTACCTAATGGGCATGCTGTACTTCAGGCTTTTCATCCGATTCTGTTCCCTCCCCAATCAATCAATGATATTTATTCACAGCTCCCTGAGGGCGCTCATCATCCCCACTGCCACTCTGATGAGTACCATTGATTGATTGGTTTAGCACAGACCTGAAATTCCAAGCTGGTTGTGGGCAGACCCTGGGGGGAAGGCAGTTTTAAGCTGATAAACTAAAAGAGGCATCCCTCTCAAGAGTCATTGAAGAAGATTCCTCGGCACCTTGGAGCCACCCCCAGAACCTAATCCCACTCAGGGAATTTAGGAAAGTTTTCATGTAAGAAAATTGTTTTCAAGAAAGCCCCCCAAAAAAGAACCTTGTGACCTCAAGAGAAGATCTGGTATAGTGGAAGAAAGTTCATAGAATCTGGTGGACTGATAATGGGTCCGTCTCAGTAACTGGGTGATGAGACAGATAGAAGCAGCTTGGCCTAGTGATAGAGCACAAGCCTGGAGGTCAGAAGAACGTAGGTTTCTAGTCCCGGCTCTGCCACCTATCTGCTGTGTGGCCTTGAGCAAGTCACCTAACTTCTCTGTGCCTCAGTTACCTCATCTGTAAAGTGGGGGTTTAAGACTGTGAGCCCCATGTAGGACAGGGACTATGTCTAACTCGATAAGCTTGTATGTAGTCTTGTGCTTGGAACAGTGCTTGACACATAGGAGGCGCCTAACAAATTCCATTATTTATCATTATTACTATTATTGTTTTTATTAGTGAAGTGAGAGGACAGATCAGGGCTGGGAAAGCCCCAAAAGCCCTTAAAATTAGGCAGACTTGCTAGTAGTGACACATAGGAGGCGCCTAACAAATTCCATTATTTATCATTATTACTATTATTGTTTTTATTAGTGAAGTGGGAGGACAGATCAGGGCTGGGAAAGCCCCAAAAGCCCTTAAAATTAGGCAGACTTGCTAGTAGTGAAGTCCCTAGCACAGACCTTAAAGTGGAAAAAAGTGGAATGTTGCAAATCAGGAACTTTGAGCCAACTCTGATAACATTCGATTTACACTGACAGAGGCCTCAAGGGAAGTGTGGTGTCTTTTCCAGAAAGTTCTCTTTGGAAAACATACTTACTCCAGACAAATGTCCTCTTGCTCCCTTAGGCAGATCCTTTGTCAGCAACATTTTAGTGATGGAATATTGCTGTGCAATGACCAGGGGAGTGTCGTCTTCCCAAGCATCGTTTGGGAGTCTGGAGCGGAGCCTTCTGGGAACCCCTACTACTTGTCTTGTTTCTGGTCTTGTAACGCCACAGTCTTTTTGTGGTAAATGCAGATAGAACCAATGGCCAAGGGACACTGTGCAATACCACCACGGAGGTTGTCGGGAGGAGTCGGGGATGAGAAGGGTGCCAGGGAGCTCTCTGGACCCTCCCCTTCCTAATAAGACCCCCCCCAACCCGCCAACTTCAGTGTCCCACTCTGAAATCCACCAGCCGGTTCTCCCCACATGGTAGCAAACATTTGCTTTTAACTGGGATGGAAAGGACCCGTTCTCTCCCACACGGCCGGATACTGTCCTCCCCACAACCCCAGTCGGGGATCGTTCCATTCCCTGATTTTCTTCCTCTGGCATATTTGACCCGTAAATCACATCAGCAGTCCAGTTTCTCCAGGAATGGTTCTGTGCATGTCGTTTTTCACACTGTTGCTAGAATCGCCAGTAAAAGAGAACTTCGTCGTGGAAGCCAAATAGGGCTTTGTCCCAATTCCGTATTTTCCGAGTTATAATGATTTACTGACATCATTATTTTAAATAAAAGTGCTTATTAAGTGATGCATTTATATCGCTAGACGGTCCCATATCTACACCTTCAGCTAGCTTCATTATGTTGTGGCTTGTGCCGTGTCAGTGTTTCTGTGTAAAACAGTTCATATGACTAATTAAAATGTTATTTCAAAGTCTATTTGTTATTACTTCTATTATCTTTCTTGTAGTGCACGGAAATAACGTGTTTATGGGTTCTGCAAGCTCATCTAATTTAATATTTCTCCAGTAACTCGACTGTCCTCATCCAACAACTGCTGCCCTTGGAATGCTGCTTTTCTTGCTCCTTAATATGACCAGCTAAATTTTAACTAATTGTAGCCATGCTATCCTACTCTGACTCTCTTTGAATGCACGAGGCTTTCCGCTGTTGAAACTGGAATTGTTATATGTATGAGGTTATTGGTCCCCAGGGCAAAATGTAAAATTATACTAGAAGTGGGGAAGTACAGATTGGAAAATGAGTAAGTAAGAAGTAACTTGAATTAGTGGAAAGAGGAAAGGCCTGGGCGTCAGACGATGTGGCTTCTAATCCTGGCTCTCCCATTTGCTTGTTTTGTGACCTTGAGCAAGTTATTTAACATCTCTATGCCTCAGTTTCCTTTTCTGAAATATGGGAAATCAGTACCTGTGCCCCCTTTTACTTGGACTGTGATCTCCATGTGGGAAAGGGAGTGCGTCTGGCCTGAGTTATCTTGCACCTACCCAATACCACAAATATTATTTTTGTCCTTGTTAAGACAATCATTTTATATGTTTCAGCTGGATTTCCCTTGCAATTCATATGATCAACATAGATGCCATGGCAGAGAATGCCAGAAAGCCCAAACAGCATTTCAAAACACTCTGTCATGTTTTCTTTAACTCTGAGGGAAACATCGGAAAAATTACAGCTGTTTTATGGAATTATCTGTAATTTTGTCGTGTCATCGAAGATCTGCCACTTTTCAGAAATATACAAGCAGCACTGGGTGGTCCTCATCTGTGTCCTTCTACTCACTGTTCAAAGAGCAGGGTGCCCAGAAAGCAGTATCTCTGATTCTCTCCTTGCCCTCATCCACCATGGACTTTCACCCTATTCCTCCAGGGTTGGCTTCTCTCCTGTTAGTTTCTTATCCAACTCCATTTTAACCCAGCTAGTCCTTTCCTTTCCCCTCAATCCCCCGCTGCCAAAATTAATTTGGTTTCTTCCTTCCTTTATGGAAAAAGACATTCTTTCTAGTAGCTTAATTTTCTAGGAAATGTTTAATATTTTGAGGGTTGGCGATGATCTGTTGCAGCTGAATTTGATGCACTATCATGTAAACCCACTCCTATCAAATAGTGATTAAGTGCACATTTTGATGATAATTCCTAGGTAGTGTGGAGATAATCCAGAAACCTTGCAGTTGTAGAGAAGAGCAAAAGTGAAAATGATGAATGGTGTTCAGTGGTTTGGGATCTGCATGTAGATTGAAGACCTGTGGAGGTAGACTGGAAGCAATCACTTTTCCTAGCCAAAAACCCCACAGAATGTCACCTGTTTAAAAGAATTGCATCTCCTTTCCCTTGGAAGGGATTTAAGACAAAAAAAAAATTCCAAGAAAAAAATTCCAGCACCTTAAAATGCTTTAATATTACAGGTGTGATGCCGGTATTTCATTCCCCGCTTGCTGCCATTGAACAACGAAATATCACCAAAGTGGCATTCTTCCGATTTGGAGAAAGATCAGTAGTCCAAAGGTAAGACCTCTACAATACATATCTACACCATTAAACCTTTCCATGGTTGGGCAGATTGGAGTGAAACTCGAAAGAATCATTCCGTTAGATAGTTAATCCAAATGCAGGTATTCAGAGAAGAAGGCACAGGATTTTATGTCTCCTTCAGGGGAAAGATAGGTCTCAAAAATAAGAAGTCTCTATTGAATTTAGATGGGTGTGAGCAACAAATTCTGATGAATGTAAGCACAGATGGAAATTCAGAAAGCTACCAAAGGGGCAAATTGCTTTTTCACATGACTGTTCTTTGCCTTCACTCCCATCTCTGGCTGAAGTTTTTAAATTTATCAGGTTGGTGTTGTGTGCTGAGTTGTAGGAGCGAGTTGTAATCTGGGATTCTATTTCGCTGGTTGTGTCCCCACAAATAGAGTTAAACAGAGCATGACACCATGCTGGTCATGTGATAGAGTTGGGTTCAGCCATCTCTTAGTTTTCATAACAACTGTTCTGACGGAAAATGAGGATTTGGAGTGGGCCCTCAGTTCATTTAACTGCTCGTGGAGATGCTAATTGCGATAGGCATGATTCCCAAAGAAAGAATCTTTATACATACAAAAGGGCTTCAAGATCAAGGGCCTGACTAATTTCGATGCGACTCCCTTTAGAGTAGCCAATGTCTGTCAGTTGTTTCCGCTAAGCGGTGTGAAAAAAATGTGAGACAGAACTCAACATCTTGATGTGGGAGATTACAGTAATTTTGTGCCAATATGACAAATTCTGGCCAAATAAGGATGTTTCCCATCTAGGCGGGTAGAGGCAGTTACATATGGATAAATGGTTAGAGCCTGCTCTCCCGGATTTGAGTTTAATTACTGTAATGCAAAATCTTGAGGAAAAACGTTGTACGCCGATATTACCAATTAACCCACAAGTCTAAGAAGCAAAAATCCACAATTAATAGAGCACTACACAGTCATTGTAATTACAGGCTCTGCATGAGAGTCCGGTGTCACGAGGAAGTGAAATCCTCTCATTAGCAGGGATTTAAAAAGGAGAAAGCAAATTGAAATGTTCCAAGTTAAGCAGAAAGAGGTAACAATATATTGAAAGGATAAGAGGAAAGTGACAGATCCTACCACACACCTGGGGAAGTATATTATCCTCACAATTGGAAAGATCCCACTCTTACCCACGCAATCATACACTTACATTTGCAGCAGGTACAGAATATCCTTAATATTTATTATCCTAGAGCATTAGGATGATATACAGGCTGAAAGTCGTGCCTGCATGTGATTGAGTTTCTTTGTTAAGTCAGAGAAGCAGTGGAGTGATTTGAGCATTTGCTGACCTAAGCTACAATGTAGGAATTGGATGGGATAAAAAGATCAATCATTTGGATAGAAGAGTCATCCCCTAGCACTATGTATTACTCTTGAGGTATAACTGGAAGATGAAATAGCAACACAGAAACAGTTTCTTTTATCTGGCTGTGAAATGCCTACCTTATGCCTTTTGGATTTCTTCTAGAAAAATGGCCCGAAACACAGTAAGTCATATTTAAACAAGTTGCACTGCTGATTTGAGAAAAATTCCACTCTGGAATCAGATGATTTGGGGCTGATTTGAATCTGTACCCTCCCCACCTGTTAGCACACCCAAATTATCTTGCTGTTTTTCCTTAGATTTCCCTGCAAAGTCAATTGGTAACTCATACTCTGGACTCGAGCTGTAGCTTTTAGTAGAGTTTGATTTTCTCGTTTTTTTGGAGAGAATGTAAACTCAGCTCATGGGATTCCATGGAGCAATCTTAGACCCAACCACTTATCTCCACTGTAAACAAATCACCCCTCCGTACCTCAGAATTTGGACTGTACATCACCTCAAAAATGTGGGAGAAATTAATCCGATATATTGGAGTTGGTAGAATTGCTATTTTCATCCTCCTTTTACAGATGAGGGAACGGAGTCACAGAGAAATTAAGTGACTTGACCAAGATCCCACAGCATGGAAGTGGCAGAGCCGTGGGCAATTTCCATAGAGTAAACCAGACAGATAATTGCTCAATCCTCCGCTTTTACCAGGTCACTGCAGACTAAACTGCTGTCCTGTAATAAAAAATGAATCTTTGAAGACCCCAAACTAATTCATACTTGGACTAGGTGTCTGCCACTGATGCAAGGACAAGATTCCCTGAAAAGGCTGCTTGTCAAAGATCCTTCTTGACTGGAAGCTCGTATGGGCAGGGAATGTGATTATCAAGTCTACTAGGTTGTAGTCTCCCGAATGCTCAATACAGTGCTCTGCACACAGTAAGCACTAATTAAATAGAATTGATTGATTGATTGATATGGCCTAGGTACCTGAGGAAAGCTGATTACCCCAAATCCCCTTTCTAGACTGTGAGCCCCTTGTTGGGTAGGGATCGTCTCTATATGTTGCCGATTTGTACTTCCCAAGCGCTTAGTACAGTGCTCTGCACACAGCATTCAATAAATACAATTGAATGAATGAATGAATGAATTCTCAGTGGAAAGTGGCCCTGACAGTCTTATGTCATTTCCAAATAACCTTCTATATCAAACCACGATTTTCTCTTGCTCTACAGTGAGCATCACTCGAAGGCTTAAAAAAAAAATATTCAGGTCATCGACAAAGAGCTCTGCTCTGCACAGTTAAATCAGCTTGTCCCATGCTTCTCAGTTTGAGACATGATGCATCTGTGATGTGTGAAGATCAGTGACCTAAGGAAATATGGTATTAGTACAGTGGGCTGTATTTTTAGTTTTTATTGCAATTTTTCACTCCCCACATAATGATTGTCCTGATACCTTTTAGCTCTGGAGCCTGTGGGTCCGTGCTATTTTTTTTTTAACTAATGTGGGAAAGGTTGGGAGTAGGAAAGTATGTGATAAATGTTCTCAGTAAACAAATCTGCTGAAAAAACTAAACAATGTGCTTCCCGTAGAAGCAGCTTAGCATACTGTAGATAGAGCAGATAGAGCGCTTTTTACATAAAAAGTGCTACAGTCACTTGCAATGTTTCTCATTAAAAAATCCCATCAGATGTCACAATCTTAAAAGGGTCAGGTGAATCAATACTTGAATGAAAAACCTCCAAGGAGCAACTTCTGAGAGCTGTGATTCAGGAGGTGTCACTCCTCTCTCTCAGAGGCAGCACCAGAGGTCAAACCTGGGGATAAAAGGTAAGTTGTTCATGAGATGTCAAGCCAAGGTCTTGAACGATTTGCAATCACTAAAGATTCACCGAAGCTATTGTTGAGCGCTCTATCCCAGAACCCGCGGTGTGGGGCCCGGAGGACAACATAATATCTGCTGCCTGGCCTATGCAGGAAATGTTCAGGAAGCTTTATAAAAACCTCCGGACAGTTTTTAGAGAACTTACAAATGCATTTGATGCTAGAGGCCGCCTGGACAAGGGCAACTACCTAAACATGTTTGTCCACCGTGAGAATTTGATCGAGATCCTAAGAACTTGGCAGTGAGATTGTTAACCAGCAGAGTAGACTTTTCTGATTCTTTCCCAGTCACGTTCAAGGAAGTTAGAGTACGCTTCTGGTCTCCAGGGAAACACAATTCAACTGGCTAAAACCATCACTAAAAAAAGTGCCTAACAAATAACCCAATTGTTATTATTAATTAGATGCAAAGGAACTGTGTTACACTGATGCTTGTCCTCTAGCATAACCTGAATATTGTATCTGGCAGTTCTCATCCAATGTACAGTCCATCTAGGCCAGCCCATCTTTGATGAGTTGCTATATATGTGTGGTATTTTTGATACCCTTTTATAAACCAGTCCTTTTCCAGCTTCAGCAAGGAGCTTATATAAGGCAGTTGAGTTGAATGGTTCAAAATTATCCCCAGCACCACTGAGGTGGACTTGGAAATGTCAGATATATTAACCCCCCGTTTTTTTTTAAGAACAAAAACATAAAAAAGATTAGAAGAGAACACATTTTGTATATGTGAGTCTTGAATTTATATTTTTCCTGAAGCTCTTTCATGTCAATTAGTTCATTTCATCCTTGCATTCTGTGTGGTAGCGGGAAACGGGTACCATAGATATGAAAGTGAGGCAAAGAGAGAGTTGCAACTTGCCCAGAGTCACACAACAAGCCAGTGGCAGAAGTGGAACTAGAACTTGGGTCTCCCAATCCTAGTTTTTCCACTAAAACTCACTGCCCCTATTACCTCTTGGTAGCTGCCTCGTTCTTAGAAATTATACCCCGAATTTGCATATTGAGGTCAAACATTCTTTTCAAGTACCGACAGAAGGAAGAAATGAACAGAACCTATAAATATTTTAACTGAATCTTGTATTGTGGCTGTGCTTAAGCGAAAAGAAGAATCTGACTACACTGAGTCTCACTCTCCCCAGGCTAATGTAATGAAATGCGTACTTTGGAGGGAAAGTGATCTCTTCATTCCTGCATTTTGCAGCATCATTATGAGATAGTAGAAACTCATTTCCCAATTTGCCCTAGGTCATGATCCTTTCTCTATTATTGTGAGGATGCCTCAATAATAAAGTTAAATTGAATAATATGCAAACACAAGTAATTAATGCCACAGAGTCCATTGCCGTTCAACACGCTGATGATTAGGGATGTATTTTCTGTGCCGGGGAAGGCTTAATTGTGGCCTGTTAACAGTAATAGGAGTGGAGTGTCAGTTCTGCTCCACACCATGGTAAAAACTGACCTCACAGACTCTTCCCTTTGTTTCTCATTAAGAGCATTAGCTGGTGGTTGTGGGAGCCAGCTGGGAGCAGTTCTTGGGGAAAGTAAAATGACACGTGGGCTGTATTGGTTCTCTGCCTAAGGGGAGACACTGTGCCCTTTCCATGAGTGAGCTCTGCCCCAGGGGCTTATACCACCACGTGGCCCTGGGCAGCCCGATCACGTTTGTGGCCTCGGAAACAGTTGAAATTCCCAGCCCCGATAGTTCTTGGGGGACCTGGGGCCTGCCTCTGAAGGCCCGTGGCACTGTGTAGACCATGCCGGACAAACCAGAGTTTGTCACAGCATAATGGACCGTGACGCATCATCTCAGTGATGTGTCAAACCTGGGACGCTTTGAATAACCTGGTTAAAAGTGCCTCTAAAGATTGAGTTGAAGGAGAGAGTGTTTTGCACGTGGGTGTGTAGCTGTGGTCTTACAAGAGAGGGAGAACGAGAGAGAATCTGAGCCAGTGGACCTATGTATATATGTTTATACGTATTTATTACTCAATTTATTTTACTTGTACATATCTATTCTATTTATTTTATTTTGTTAGTATGTTTGGTTTTGTTCTCTGTCTCCCCCTTTTAGACTGCGAACCCACTGTTGGGTAGGGACTGTCTCTATATGTTGCCAACTTGTACTTCCCAAGCGCTTAGTACAGTGCTGTGCACACAGTAAGCACTCAATAAATGCGATTGATTGATTGATTGATTGACGTAAACTCTAGTTTTGACATTTTGACCAACACTGGCTGTCCTGCTGAGAGCATCAGCACATCAGATGCAGTGTCTCCTGGCAGGTCCCCAAAATGCAGGGTCAGTTTCAAACAGGTGTTATTCTGGGGCATTTCTTTCTCCTTTGCTCTACGTTTTTTGCATGTGTTCCCTCCCGCAGGGGCCAAAAACCCCAACTCTACCACATGTTCACAATCAACTGAACTTTTCTTTCAGCCATTTTCTAGTTGATCATCACAGTATAGATTTTGTTCCCTTGGGTAGTGTTTTCTGCTCTTGTTTGGATTTTTTAAAAGACCTGGCCATTTAAAACAAACGCAAGGAAGAAAAAACACATTTGCTGCATCAAAATGTCCATGCTTGATAGAGCATTGAGGTGTCATTCAATACTGGGAAATAGGTTACTGATAATAATTTATATCACTGATTTTCCAAAAGTCAATGACAAACGCTAGAGGTAGTAAAAATGCAAGGGAACAAGTCTATGGATAATGAGTTGAAGAAGGAAGACGAGATATACAAGAAGCTTAAAATCCAGTCATATGCTATTATCATTTTGCTATAAATGAGAATCCTAGCACAGAATCCTAATCTTGAACCCAATCAGTTCTGAGGACATTAGCTTCCACTAAGCCACTTCGGTATAATATAAGCACCTTAGACAGCCCCCCACATCTTCAGATGGAGGACCTGATAGAGAATTAACAGCTCCCTCTCCCATTCAGCCATTCACTGTGTTTACTCATTTTCCCAGACCAGAAAAACTTCACTGGCAACAGAAACTGCTTCTGATTCTTTGCCCTTTCTGCGCAATTACTTTCACAGAAGTTTATTATGTTAACTGTAGGAATCTCCTGCGGCTCCTTATTATCCAGCTTGCTCACTCGGGGGCCTCTGTGGATTTCATTCTGCATGTTCCCAATGGGCCCTGCTCCTCTCAGCTTCCCTATTCTCCAGTCCTTCCGATTTACCTCTCACCCTACCTGGTGCTAGTGGTTTGGGCCTTCTTTCTCTATCCCCTCATGATTAGCTGTAGTCCTCTTGTCCCTTTATTTTTTTTGAAACGTATTTCTCTATTCATCCATCCATCCATGCACTTTGTTCAAGTTGAATCCAGACTGGGGTTTTCTTGATTCAAAATCACATCCTAAGTGATCTACTGGTAGCAGTTGAAACTTGATGTGTTTCCACGTGTCTCTCCTTTTCACTTCCATTACTGGTAATGTGAACCCTGGCCACTTTTCTTAATGTCACCCCCGTAAGCACCCTGAGGGGAAGGAATTTGTTTCTCTTTATGCTGTGCTCTCCAAGGAGTGAGATACAGTTCTTAAAACTCAGTAGGCAATCAATAATTGCCAGCTGACTGATTGATGGATTCACCAAAGCTTCTATTTAAAATCGGTCCAATGATCATAATGGGTTGTTTGGAGGATTTATGCTCTTCCAAGATCTATGGCTTCCTTAACTCCCTCTTTATAATAGTGACTGTAAATTCAGTGCAAATGGCTCACAGAAGAAAATTAAAGAGTGAGTCTTTATGGCCAAATGAAGAAACTTTGTCCTTTTTTTTTTTTTTTACACGAATCCAGGTGCAGAAAGTACAGCAATTAATATTAACCTGAATTTGATTATTTGGTTCTTCATCATTTCATTGGATTATGTTGACTTTGTAATGTGATTGCCACGCAGATGTGAGCTGGGCTGATTGCATTAAAATATACAGGGGAAATGAGAAAATATTAGCAGGCAGCATGTACAAAAACCCTGGGTATCCACTGCTGAGCACTTCCTTTAGAGAAAGTAGTTGCTACTTTTCCCTCATCACAGAGATACATGGTTGATATTCAAAATGTTATTCCCCAAATGTAGTTCAGTCTGGGTGGATAACTATAATTTTGCTATGAAATGTTATTTCAAGTCAAAATGTACAGCATCAGCGGAGTTACAGAAAGGTCTTCTATAGAACCAGTTTCCATTCCACGATCTGATTAAGGCATATTGGAAATGTTAGGGAAAGTTCTTCCCACAATGCACGAATTCTAGTATGGTCCCCGGTTTGGCATTGATAAATTTGGTGTACACAGTTGTGTGACCCTATGTGTCACTGAGCGAGGTGTGATGCTTCCTTGCCTCCCAGCCTCAGCCTTACTGAATGAATTGAATGAATGAATGAATGAATGTACCCATTTGGCATGGTGGAAGGAACATGAGCCTCGGAGTCAGAGGACCTGGGTTCTAATTTCGGCTCTGCCACTTGCTTACCGGAAGACTTGTCTAAGTCACTTAACTTCTCTCTGCCTTGGTTTCCTTATCTGTAAAATGGGGATTAAGACTTTGAGCCCTATGTAGGACAGACATGGTGTCCAAACCAATTACCTTGTATCTACCCCAGTGCTTAGTACAGTGCCTGGAACATAATAATAATAATAATGATGGCATTCATTAAGCACTTACTATGTGGCAAAGCACTGTTCTAAGTGCTGGGGAGGTTACAAGGTGAACAGTTTGTCTCACGGGGGGCTCACAGTCTTAATCCCCATTTTACAGATGAGGGAACTGAAGCACAGAGAAGTGAAGTGATTTGCCCAAAGTCATACAGCTGACAATTGGCGGAGCCGGGTTTTGAACCCACGACCTCTGACTCCAAAGCCTGGGCTCTTTCCACTGAGCCACGCTGCTTGGTGCCTTTTTTTTTTTTAAAGAAAGAAAATGCAGGTGAAAATACTTGATTTCTGGCTTCTTAAGAACCTGAGCCCAAACCAACTGGCCTTGGGTGATGAAGGAACATAGCAAGACCGGTTTCATGTATATATGTGTGTGTGTGTAGATATATAAATATTTGCCCTTCACAAACTCTCTTTGCAAAATAGCATCCCTTAGATGCCTTGTCACAGTCACGCTTAGTCACCCCTGATGAACACCATTTTGAATTCAGGCCTGAGTCTAAAGGCTGTCTTTCTCCAGCAAATCAGGTGTAAATGTTGTAGTAGTAGTAGTAGTCCTCAATTACATGGTGAGCTTGCAGCAGTCAAACTTTCCAGGCATGATTTTGACCAGAGTGATTCAAAAGCCAGTTAAAGCACATGGGAAGCAAGAGATCATCTACCTGATCCATTTGGACTGTGGAGGTAGTCCAAGTTAGAGCATACGGTAGTTTTGAGTTTAGCTTGAAAAGAGACTGCCCGATTCATGTATTGTGTTCTGAATCAGAATGATTACTGCTGTGGTGTTTAAGTGCTTACTATGGGCCTAACACTGGAGTAGATACCAGTTAAAGGTTGGACATAGTCCCTGTCCTACAGGGTGCTCACAGTCCAAGTAAGAGGGAGAACAGGTGTTGGATCCTCATTTTCAGATAAGGAACCTGAGTCCCAGAGAAGTTAAGTGACTTGCCATCAGGCAAGTGGCAGAACTGGGATTAGAACCCAGGTCCTCTGATTCCAGGCCTGTGCTCTTATCCAATAGGCAGTGGTGCTTCCCTGATGAACATATCAGGCTTTACCACTCAACTCCAACAAGTCAAGCACGTTAACCTTTGTAACAGACCTCTACACAACAACAATTATCTGGGTCACTCAGAGAAAAAGAGCAAAGCTAGCTTTAATTTTGCTTTTCCTAGTGAAACACAACAATCCCATCTCTTTATTTGGATAGAAAGACAGTGAGTGGGGACAAAAGTACTGAAAAAGTTGAATGTTCTCTCCTCCTCCTCCCCTCTCCATTGGTCCCCTCCCTCCCTCTGCCTTACCCCCTTCCCCTCTCCACAGCACTTGTGTATATTTGTACATATGTCTTACTCTATTTATTTTATTAATGATGTGTATCCAGCTACAATTCTATTTATTTTGTTGGTATTGATACCTGTCTACTGGTTTTGTTTTGTTGTCTGTCTCCCCCTTCTAGACTGTGAGCCCATTGTTGGGTAGGGACCATCTCTACATGTTGCCGATTTGTACTTCCCAAGCACTTAGTACAGTGCTCTGCACACAGTAAGCACTCAATAAATACAATTGAATGAATGAATGAATGAATGAATATGGTTCCTGAAATATCAAAAATGCTGGCTGACCTGACTGCAGAGGCAGTTGTCTAAAACTCTTAGCGTGCAGGGCTGAAATATAGACCTGGAATAGATGGAACATGGAACTAGGTGCTTAGAACAGAGCTTGGCACATAGTAAGCGCTTAACAAATACCATCATTATTACTCTTTGTTGGCAGATTTTTTTTGTGGCATTCCTGACAAATTGACAAAGCTGCTACTGGGAAGAGGAAGATTGTATCGAACTACATATTCAGTTTTAAATGTATTTCAGTTGTGAAACAAGAATAAGAGACATGCCTGCCTCTCTGATGCACCCATGTGATATACAATTTTCATATTAATAGACTTTTCTTCCCCTTGGAGAAATCAATTGTTTTTATGGAGCACCTCCTATATGCTCGGAAGAGCACAATACAACAAGATGACAGAACCGTTCCCTGCCCTCAACATGCTTAGAGTCTAGAGGGGGAGACAGACATTAATATAAATAAAGAATTTAGGGTATATAATTTAAATATACGTACATAAGTGCTGTGGGGTTGAGGATTGGGTGAATATCAAATGCCCACAGGTCATAGATCCAAGTGCCTAAATAATGCAGAAGGGAGGAGGGAGCCAGGGAAATGGGGAAAATGAGGACATGATTACGAAAAGCCTCTTGGAGAAACTGTGACCTCAAAGAGCCAGATTCTGCCCTCCTTTGCAGACAAGTGGTCATGAAAGTCATTAGTTGCCTTGCCCGCGTTAGACATACATGATATAAGCCTGGTGTGATTTGGGTGGAACAAAGACGAAGTATTAAAAGCTTCAGATGGAAACCAAGGCCTAAAGCAGTCCAGTTGACTGTTATGATCAGCCAAATACATACAGGCTTCCTAATTGCTGCTGTGGAATCCTGCAGTGTCTGATATTGTATTAAACCATGGTAGCAGGATTTTAGTTACTTATGCAAAAATCACATCTGCAATTGATAGAAATATTTATCAGTGTGTTCACTAAAATGAAAAAGCACTGAGGCAAGTAATAACATTTAAAACAAATAGGAAAGCCCAAATGAAAATGAAGCATCTCAGTAATTACACAGTGTGTAGCCCAGAATAAATGATATCAAAAGCCCACTTCTGTTTCAAATCAATAACGTTGAAATGTGACAGAATTCTGATGGCAGTGTGTAACAGAAATTTAATCCGGTAAAATATCTTTGTAAAACATTCACAGGCAACGGAATCTCAGCAACTGTTTTTTAATGAAAAACAACTGAAATCTGGAAAGATTATTTTAATTCCGTCCAGCATCAAAGATGGCCTTGATCTATGCTAGCAAGTTAACTGGGTGATTTGTACCCAAAAATACATTTTATGCATTTTTTTTGGCCTATAATCCAGATGCTTTCGGCCAAAGAGCCTTTTGGAGTCTGAGTCGTCTAAGAAATTTGCTCATGTGGAAGTGGTGGTAATAGAGAACTTGCTTAATCTAGTGGGAAAAGCAGGAGGCTTGGAAGTGGGAGTCCTGGGTTTCACCACTAACCTGCTTCCTTGGGAAGTCGCATTATCCTCTCTGAACCTCAGTTTCCTCATCCATAAAATGGAAAAAATAATACATTTTTCCTTTACTTCAGAGGGATAATGTGAAGGCAAAATGAGGTAATTAATATGAAAGTGCTCGAGAAAAAGAAAGTGCCGGACAAACACACACAGCATTATACTTTCAGATAGAGAATTTTATTTTCTAAAAAAGTGAAAGTTCCCATTTTGTTTGGGTTTATCAGTTAAACCTATTTGTGAGAAAAAGTTGGTGGCTTTGTGAAGCGATGAGCTGAAGTACCGAATTCAGTGTTAACATTTCTTATCTTCGTACAAGGAGAAGCTAGATGGTAGAAGGGAAAAGCTACGGAGTTCGAAAGACTCAGAAAGTTAATTTCATAGTTACCATTGATTCGGTTGATGATAAAATGTTGATCCATAATAGGTTATTAGAAGGACACATCAGGGGTGACTATGATCAGGATGATGTGTATCAAGCAAGGTGGTCATCGCATTGTGCTCTCTGACCTTCTCCGTTGGCCACTGCAGGAGAAGAATCCTCGGTTGGATGGGTAACCGCCTGTCATTGATCTTACCCAGGAGAACATTCTTGTGTTCTTAACCCTGGGTTTGCAGTAGTCGAATCAGTGGGAACTCGTCCTTTAGGTGTTCAGGACCTATTCTTTAAGTGCAAAAAATGTGGCAGGGTGTACTGATTGTGCAACAATCCCGCTCTCACACGTGGATAGGATCCGACTGTCAGTGAGGTGATGTTTGAAAAACAATTGTGGGTGTGTGTGTATGTATTTTGTGTGGGTGGGTAAAGGTGGGGAGGGGAGGGTGTGGGGGTTACTTGTTTATGTGGCCTTGTGTCTCCTTTTTGTCCATCATTGCAGTGGCAAAGAACCCAATGTCCATTCCGGACTCTCCTTTTCCCGAGCCTGTCCTCTGATCAGCAGCTCTGTGGGCAACACTGTTCCCCTTCTCTCCAAGTAAGGCGATCACAACCCTAGACTGAATGGCTTCTGTCACAACCGGGATTTGATTGCAACTTGGCCAAGGCTTGTCAGAAAGGAAAGTCTTCAGTCTTCATCTGATGTACAGGCTCTGCCGAGATCCTTTAGTGGTATAGCTCTTTCGTGACCCAGGTATTTTCATATCAAAAATGAACTGAGTAGTTAACACAAGGGCTGCAAACGGCATCATCAGGAAACAGCGTGAATGAAATCAATCAATCGTATTTATTTATTTATTTATTTTTAAGCACTTAGTACAGTGCTCTGCACACAGTAAGCGCTCAATAAATACGATTGATTGATTGAAAGAAAGCTTCTCCACCCCATGTTTTATCCTCTTTAAAAAAAGTTAAAAAAAAAGTTTCAAATTCCAAAAACTAAGTACAGTCACAAAGAGGCAGTATGATGATTAGTTACACTTTTCCAGTTGGCAGTAACAAATTGTGAAGGGCATTTATTTAACAAGCCCCCTTTGAAGGTTTCGTACATGATTGCAAATGACACGTGTGACGTCCAGCAGTCCTTTCTTTTGCATAATGGTCACAGATTATACTTGGTAACAGTAACGTGGAGGTAAAGTGACAGTTCCAGTCACTTAATGAGAAGTTTATTAAGAAACGAGGACTGATTATCAGCTGCAAATTAGCCATAATGTGAGTAATCAGCGGAGATGTCACATTGCTGAGGGAGAGATGATAAACAGCAGAATGCTCACCCCTGCGCTAATCAAAAAGTACCTGCAGTTTATTATGGAGTGTAATTTGCAAGAATCCCAAGATCTCAGCTTGAGGAAGTGAGCGGGCTTGGAAAATGCGTTCATTGGTTTTGGACAGAACACCTTCAAAGGGCTTTTCCTCAAAAATAATAATAATGGCATTAGCGCTTACTATGTGCGAAGTGCTGTTCTAAGCTTTGGGGGTATACAAGGTGGTCATGTTGTCGCACGTGGGGCTCACAGTCTTAATCCCCATTTTACAGATGAGGTAACTGAGGCTCAGAGAAGTGAAGTGACTTGCCCAAAGTCACCCAGCTGACAAGTGGCGGAGCCGGGATTGGAATCGATCACTTCTGACTCCGAAGCCCGGACTCTTTCCACTGAGGCACGCTGCAGTGCGTGTCTGTGGTGCTGTTTAATTTGATGATGCAAAGGGATTGCATCTTCACACTTTGGCCCCACCCAAATGCCATTACCAGGAAACAAAATTCTCCTGGCACAGCCGGCTTATTCCGGTTGTAGTCCCAAAGGATGCAACTCCGTTTTATCAGATTCAAAGCAGTAATGAATTCTGGAAGAATCCCTCAAATGGTGGCCCTTAAAAAGGGGAGAAGTTAGGTTTCATGTCACCCGACCTCCTGATAGTTTACTCTCCAGTCTATACAAGTAGTAATGGTGTTTATGGAGCACCTACTCAGTGTGAGAAGCAGCATGGTCTAGCAGAAAGAGCGGAGCCCTGGGACTCAAGAGACCTGAGTTCTAATCCCAGTTCTGCCACTTACCTGCTGTGTGAGTTTGGATCTGTGTCATTTAACTTCTTATGCCTCAGTGACCTCATCTGTAAAATGAAGATTAAATACTTACTCTCTGTTCCCGATTATCTTCCCCAGCACTTCACACATAGTAAGTGCTTAGCAAATTTTCTTCATATTATTAAGCTACTATTATTACCTACTGGATACATTGCACTATACTAAGCACTTGAGAATTACAACAGAAACCCAGAGCCTTTCCCTGCCCAAAAGGAGCTTCCTATGATTTTTAATTATGGTTTCTCCAATGGGGGAAGGTCCGTCTAGGGAAGAAAAGAGCCTCCCAGAAGCATGGCTACCAGTTGGAAATGCTGTTAACCTCATTTTCCAGGCCAGAGTCAGCCTGAGAAAATTCCCACAGTCACAGAGCGCTTCATCTATGCACTTGGATCTGCGTCTTTTGGACATTTGATATCCTCCCCATCCCCAACCCCACGGCCCTTATGTACATATCTTTAAATTATATATTATTAATGATTTATTTATATTAATGTCTGTCCCCCTCTATACTGTAAGCTCTTCACGGACAGGGAACGTGGCTGCTACTTTTGTTGTATTCTCTCCCAAGCACTTAGTACGGGGCTCTGCACAGAGTTAACACTCGATAAATACCACTGACTGATTGAAGGGATGGGAATGATGCCAGGATCTTGGGGCTTAAGGGCATACTTTTGAACTCCTGAAGAGTGATGGTGACCTGCAGGGTATCGTGGCCGTTGGCTGTCATTAATCCCAAACCCTGCCCATTAAAGAGCAGGCAACCTCCTCCAGGGTAGTGTGACCCCATCTCTGTCCCATCTCTGACACATCCTAGGCCAAAACACACTTCCCAAGAGTGTCAGCACTGCATAATGACAGATAACGTGCACTGCATAGTAGTCGTATTAGTAGTAGTAGAGAAGCAGTGTGGTTTAGTGGAAAGAGAATGGGCTTGGGAGTCAGAGGACACGGGTTCCAATCCCGGCTCCGCCACTTGTCTGCTGTGTGACCTTGGGCAAGCCACTTAACTTCTCTGGGCCCCAGTTACCTCATCTGTAAAAGGGGATTAAGACTGTGAGCCCCACATGGGACAACCGGATTTCCTTGTATCTAACCCAGGGCTTAGAATGACACGTGGCACATAGTAAGTGCTTAATAAATACCATAATTATTAGTAGTAGGAGTAGTACCTATTAAGCACTTACTGTGTGCAGAACACTCCGAAAAGCTGGGAAAGAGTACCCAGGTGGTAATAAGACACTAACCCGTTCCCTTCAAGGGCTCACAAGCTAAGAATAAAGGTTGGGGAGAGGACTAGAAGCAGTTATGTTGGGTACAATGAACAAAACTTTGAAACAGTAAACATGCACTGCACATTGATAACACGGCCCTGACTCCGGCAATCGTTAGTATTTATTGAGCCCCTGTGCGCAGTGCACAGTGCAGTGCTTGGGAAAGTACATAGAAAACAGAGGACACGATCCCCGTCTTCAAGAAGCTCATGTTCCAACAGAGGAGTTTATTTGCACGCAGGAGAGATAGGTGAACCCACAGGTTGTGGCGGACAGAAATGTTTAAAGCACCGGGCACCACTTTCTGGCAATTTCTTCTTCGCCCCTGTTCCTCCTCAATTCCCTTTCATAAAGGAAGAGAATAGCAGGTGTTTCTCTTGCTTTCCGGTCATTGGACGCTGTCATAGACAGTGAGCACTTCTGATAAGGGCGTGGGTTTAAAGTTCTCTTTCTTGGAGCGACTTAATTTTAGACTTTTACTGCATTCAAATATTATCTCAGTGAGTGCTTAATCCCCATCAGTGTTTGAAAATTCTGAGAAACTTTAAAGACCCACTAGGAGAGCAGAATTCTTTCAGCTCCTGCTCACCGCCGTAACTAAAATTACCTCAGGACACTCCATGAAACATCAGCATTGCTTCCTTTTCTTAACTGCCTGAGCCTCTGCCCTCCAGAAACCATCCCCCCTGCTTAGTTAAGGAGGCAAAAAACAGCCTTGATCCCTTCCCCACAGCTCACTTGAAGAGGAGGTAGAACCGCAGCTTTCCGTACAGTGATGTAGCTGGCCTCCGGATTGGGCTGGTGAAACGGCAGTCTGAAAAGTGTGAAAAATCATCCTGATGATTTTTCTTTCAGTGATGGCTTTTGTCGGGATTTTCCCTAAACATGACTTCACTTGAAAGAGGAAATTTATATACCTTTCAACTGCACCTCTCCCCAACTCCCCCCTAATCTGTTCATTTTAATCACTTCAGAGGGCCCCTTCTAGAATCTAGTGGCATATCGAATACCCCATATGGAGCTCAGAGACTTCACTGAGAGAAATAAATGGGAAAGGCTGGAATAGGAATCAATCAACCATATTTATTGAGCACTTACTATGTGCAGAGCACTGTTCTTGGCTCTTGGGGGAGGATATCCTACAGGAAGGACTGTAGAAGCAGGAAATGTATTCAACGCAGAACCCCTGACTCAACCTAGACCCTCATTTGTATAGTCACAAAATATTTAAGAAATCAAGTTCAGTCATTAGCTTAAAATATAGCCAGATATTTTTTAAAAATTTAAAGTTTCTGTTTCCCTTCTTAAAAAAGAATTCATTGCACATGGCCATTTTTGAGGGGGGCAGAGGGGATTAACTTTTTTTCCTGGCTTTGACCTTCAGAACAATTTTTGGAAGCAGCTGCAGGATGCTGAAGTGAGAGGACAGTGGCGTTTGTATAGACTATTGATTACTGAAAGTGTTATCTTCATTTCCCTCTAAGGGTGACTCCATTGTGTTCTGAGCTTCGACCCATTAGGGATCAGACAGGGTTAATGCAAGATCTCTCCTCTGTTACTGGACAGGATTGATGAGGCAAAAAACAAACAGCAGCAACAGCAAAAAAACTCCATCAAATTCCAGGCTCCGTATGCCTCCTTTTCTTGGTTTCTGTTGTGTCTCGATGTTACCATTTTCCCAGATATGGACCAGAGCAGGGAAGACATGTTGCTTCCCCTGCAATATGCAGCTACACCACAGGATCCCTTGTGGGTTAACTCCCATTCTGGGGGAGCTCCAGTGGACAAGGTCGACCCAGATTCTGTCTTGCTCAGAGCTGCATGGGGGCAGGTGGGCTGGCGAGTGGGGGCACTTTGCGCTGAACTCTAGCTCTGGAGGGTCCCATTGAAATGAGAGGGTCTGGGACTCAGAAGACACTTTTTCCTGAACCTTGAACAACACTGGGCTCAGAGCACAGACCTCAAGTGGGTTCAGTTGAGGACCCTGGATGCTTTCAGGCTCCTTTGTAGCTTGTCTTCTTCTACCAGAGTGAAAGCCCAAGGGCCTCCCGATCCCCTGGTGCTGACTGGTATTCAGACTGAGTGGTGGGGCCCTGCTAGAATAAAAATCGGTGGAATGTTTGAGTGCCATTTTCCTTCACTTCCTGCTACTCAACTGAATTATTTTCCCCTGACCTGCCTCCCTCAGAAACGAGCAAGGAGGCCAAGCGGCAGCGGAGTCATCTGGTGTCAGCTGAGTCCCAGACCCTCCCATTTCAGTCTGACCCTTCAGGGCTCCAGTTGAGCATGAAGTGCCCCTCCTCACCAGCCCATGAGCTACTCTGGCCCACACATCTCTAAGCAGATGGAATCTGGGTCAGCCTTTCCCACTTCCTGCAAAGCATCAAATGCAGGCTCTTCTACCCATGGCATTCATAAGAGGCTGATCAGTTTGAGGATGGAAAAGCATGGCTGGATTGGAGCCACCACCATTCACTGCTCAGAGAAACAACAGGATGACTCCACCCTGGAGATGGTAAAAGTGCAGGAGTGAGTTGCCATGGTTTCCTTTATTCTTAGTAGTAGTGGTAAGGAGAGGAGGAGGAGTAATTTAATAATAATAATAATAATAATGGCATTTATTAAGCGCTTACTATGTGCAAAGCACTGTTCTAAGCGCTGGGGAGGTTACAAAGTGATCAGGTTGTCCCACATGGGGCTCACAGTTTTAATCCCCATAATGGTGGTAGTAGTATTTATTGAGCATCCTTGTAGTGCAATGCACTATACCAAGTGACTTTGGGAGTTCAAAACAAAGAAGTGACCCCCATTCCCTGCCCATATTGGCAAAGAGCGTAATCAAGATAAATAATGGAATGTGTAGTTGAATAAGTATATATTTGGGAAAAGTGCTAAGGATGAAAATAAGTAAATATATAAATGCTAGCACGTTCAGCTTCGCTAGAATAGCAACAAAAGGAATGCAAATTATTAAACCCCCTTTTGTTGCATTGAAAATGAGGCCTGTGAAGTTGCTCTATTTGAAAAGAAAACTTTCCTTTTACATAAAAAAAATTCTTCAATTCACGTTTTGCAAATGTGTTCATGGAAAGAGTACAGATCAGCTCTTAGGAATGCACAAGAGAAATGAAAGAGAATTCTCTGGGATTTTGCCCTCAGGACATCTTTCTTGGCAGGAATTCCTTTTCACAATCAATCAATGAGTTATATATATATATATATATATATATATATATATATATATATATATATTGTGTGCTCACTATGTGCAGAGCATTGAACTAAGCACTTGGGAGAGTACAATACAACAGAATTAACAGAAACATTCCCTGGCCATGATAAGTTTACAGTATTGAGAGACAGTCTTCCAAGACAACATCCTGAGGATTACCTCAGAGAACATGGCCCAGTGGATAGACCCCAGGCCTGGGATTCAGAAGGAACCTGCGTTTGAATTCTGGCTCCATCACTTGTCTGCTGTGTGACCTTGGGGTAGTCACTTCTCTGTGCCTCAGTTACCTCATCTGTAAAATGGGGATTAAGGCTGTGAGCCCCAGGTGGATCAGGGACTGTGTCCATCCTGAATTGCTTGTGTTAGTGGCTGGCACATAGTAAGTGCTTAACCAATACCATATTTTTAAAAAATATGGCAACACACCATGGAAAGCAGTCAAACTCCCTCCACACGGGGAAGATGGACTGCATGACATATCTGGGAAGACAACTAGTCGGGACTCTGTGGCCTGGCCCAAGATTTATTAAGATTCGACGAGACCGAAGGCCAGTACAATCTACGTTTAGGTCCAGTTCTTCAGCCTTGACATTTAGGTAACTCCCTTGATATCACAGAGTCATTGAGGTGATAGAAAGTGGAATTTATACAAAGGAAGGCTTGGGGATACAGGGATTATGCTGGGACAGGACAGGGGTGGCTTCTCTTTCACCATTCTACCTGTCAGCTAACAGATGTCTTACACAGCAAAGCAAGAAGCACCTAACCTTTCCTCATTATAGCTATGGTGTTCCAATAAATACATCATTGGGTTTTCTTGACCTGAATTAGTCCCTGAAAGAAAGTATTAAGTATTGTCCTATTTGGCGACCTTAGCAGGGAGTCAAGAAGGAAATTAATTTACCACTTTAAGCCCAAGAAAGTAAACCTGAGAAGTTATTAAAATCAAGCTGAATCTGAATCATAATTGAAAGTGAGTAATGAGGAAACAGGATGGGAAGGAAAAAGGGAATTGGTAATTAAGACAGGAAGTTCAGTGTAACAAGGACTCTTATTCAGTATTTGGCACCTCTAATGCAATTTCATCATGTAGCTATCAAGTGAGAAAGCTTAGCTGAAATACACAGTAGAGCCCTCAGATGAAGTGTTGAAATCCTAATCCAACATCTTCCCCTGGAAAGAGAAATGAATTCAGAAACCAGTAATGGCTGGACCTGAACAAAATCAGAATGTTGAAAATGCAGGAATTGGAATTATTTTTTAGGATATTTATAGGAGTAGGGTCAGCAATTTATGTTGTCTTTTCCCCCAAAGTAAACAAACACATTGGTTATGTTCACCTGTCAGATCTGTCTACATTTATAATTTAAAGGTTAAGATTGATGCCTCACAATACAAATTGAACAATATTATCTAAAAGAACAAAATGTCACCTTAAGCACAGAACCCATTTTCTCTGATTCTTTAATGTTAGATGCAGAATAATATACCAATTTCTTTTTACTTCTGTTTATCTCTACTAAGAGTTTATCTGTACCTTTCGTAAGCACTAGCATGGACTAACTGCTGGGGTGGATACAAAATATTTATTTTATTTTGTTAATATGTTTTGTTTTGTTCCCTGTCTCCCCTTTCTATCAATCAATCAATCAATCATATTTATTGAGCGCTTACTGTGTGCAGAGCACTGTACTAAGCGCTTGGGAAGTACAAGTTGGCAACATATAGAGACAGTCCCTACCCAGTAGTGGGCTCACAGTCTAAAAGGGGGAGACAGAGAACGAAACCAAAACATACTAACAAAATAAAATAAATAGAATAGATATGTACAAGTAAAATAAATAAATAAATAGAATGATAAATATGTACAAACATATACATATATACAGGTGCTATGGGGAAGGGAAGGAGGTAAGATGGGGGGAAGGAGAGGGGGACGAGGGGGAGAGGAAGGGAGGGGCTCAGTCTGGGAAGGCCTCCTGGAGGAGGTGAGCTCTCAGTAGGGCCTTCTAGACTGTGAGCCCACTGTTGGGTAGGGACCATCTCTATATGTTGCCAACTTGTACTTCCCAAGTGCTTAGTACAGTGCTCTGCACAAAGTAGGCGCTCAATAAATATGATTGAATGAATGAATGAATGAATGAATAATCAGGTTGGACACAGTCCCTGTCCCACAGGAAGCCTAGAGTCTGAGTAGAAGGGAAAACAGGTGTTCCCATTTTCATCTCTAAACGAGGGAACTGAGGCACAAAGAAGTTAAGTGACTTGCCCAAGATCACACAAGTGGCAGAGGCAGGATCAGAACCCAGGTCCACTGACTCCCAAACCCCGCTGGGCCCCACTACTCCCCGAATCCTTTAAATAATAAAATCAAAATATGACCATCAGAGATGTTTGGTGACTGAAAGAGATAGGTGGGAGGGAGAGAGAAGAGGAACTCAACACCCACTGCCATCTGACAACTGGAGTGTAGTCCTGAGTTGCCCTTTTACACCCATTATGGCCAGAGGTGAAAGTTGGATTCTCCTCAAACGGCAGTGTCACAGTGGTGGCTTCTTTCAGTAAAAAGAAATCCACACAACTCGCAATCAGCCAAAAAAAAAATCCTAAACACTTTCCTGCTAAATTAGTTGGCATCGTGGGTTTTTGGAATCTTATTACCAAACAGAACCATGAATTCCCTTCTGCTCAGTAGACTATGTTGAAAATAAGCCGGGATTGGCCAGGACTCAAGTCTTGCAATAATGCAATGTCAACCTTCTAGCATATGTTTGGGCCTCCCTGTTTGTTCAAGAACAACCCAGCAGCAGTGATGAGAAACCTCCCCATCCCGTCTTTTGTCCTGGGCTGTGTGATACACAACAGCTCTCTGTTGTGTTTGTGGGGTGCCATATTGTGATGTGTCTGGTGGCTTAGCTGGGGGATAGTGGGGGTAGGGGGAATTTTTAATTCAGCAAGAGGAGAGCTTTAAACCAAAAGGCAAAGATGACTTTTGCATGCTAGAACAGAAATTCTGAAACAAACAAGATACCATTTAGAACTGGAGCTCTAACCTTGAATAAAGGATTATTATGGCGAAGGCAAAGAGGCGGTGGTGGCGGGGGAGAGGGGAGGGAGAAAAACTAGGGCAATTGCCTGCAGTTGAATCAGGATGCAAATTCATGGTTTGCTGACTTCCTAAATTACCTGGCACAAGACTCTGCCTGACCTTCGCTACTGTATGTCTACAAAGGAAGAAGCCATTAGAAAGGGCAATCGATGTGTCACTTTAATTCCAAACCAACTATAAACAGGCGAGAAAACTCTGTTTTGAATATCAAATCCAGTTTCTGGGTAATCTGTAGGCTTTGGCAAGGGTGGCCTTTTACTTTACATGCAAATTAAAGCTAAATAGTATTTGGGTGATGAATACAATTCTTCCCTATCTTGAAGGGCAGCCGTTTAGGGGACATGAGGTGGTGATTTGAGTTACTTTAAAATAGCTTTGACCCAGGCTGTCTCCGTGCACCTGACCTTCAGAAGGAGAGAATTGAGCTCATTATGTAGAAATCTAACCAATGCGTTTTTAGACACCTATTTTCTATTATAATTTCAATTTGCATGGCAGTAATATATTTTTGGAGATAAATCATTAGAGAACAATTATTTTGGGAACGCCAAGCCACATAAGGAAGATTGTAATGTTAGCCACTGAGCTGGCGTAGACACGATTTCCTCTATGCAAGGTAGATGTGATGGTTTATGTTGCCCGGTATTGCCAAGCCCACCCAATCGACGCATGGTACTTATTGAGCACCCTTGTGACACCCTTGTTACACCTTGTAACCCCCCCAGCGCTTAGAACAGTGCTTCATTCATTCATTCATTCCGTCGTATTTATGGAGCGCTTGCTGTGGGCAGAGCACTGTACTAAGCGCTTGGGAAGTTGGGAAGCAGCGTGGCTCAGTGGAAATTGCCCGGGCTTTGAAGTCAGAGGTCATCGGTTCAAATCCCGGCTCTGACAGTGGGCTCACAGATCATTCATTCAATCGTATTTATTGAGCGCTTACTGTGTGCAGAGCACTGTACTAAGCGCTTGGGAAGCATAAGTCGGCAACATATAGAGACGGTCCCTCCCCAACAACGGGCTCACAGTCTAGAAGGGGGAAACAGACAGCAAAACAAAACTTGTAGGCATTCTCCCATTAAACTTCCAAAGACACAAAAAGTTGCATAGTGTGGCAGACCTGCCGAACCACACCCAAAAGGAGGTTTGGCCTGTTGTCTCCATTTGATTTTCAAGGATCTTTGATCACCCCCCCACCCCAGCTCAGGGTTGCTATCGACTCTTCTACAACATGCTCAGTTGGCCGGAACAGAGGCCGCTGTAATTAGCTGGCAGCGGGGCTGTGCGTCATTCCAGCAGTCACTGTCTCCAAACACTCAGCGGTCAGGGACAGGCGGCAGTTAGGCGGCACCGGGGAAGGCTTATGAGGATTTTGCAGACAGCCACGGGAAAATGATTGTTGCCGTGTACCAAGAATCGTTTGAACAGAAAACCGTAAGCATCGTAAGGAACAGTTGACCAAATGCGGGTATATGAAGTTGGAGACACAGATGGAAGTTGAAAGTGCATTTCTGTGGCGTGCTGGAAAATTAGGTGTGCAGGTCTGCAGAGTCTGCTGCGCTTTGGAGACCACGGAAATTCAGCCAGACGGGATTGCCAAGGAAAGGAATTGTTGGAAAATGATCCCTTCACCCTTCACTGAGTGTGGCTCAGTGGAAAGAGCCCTGGCTTTAGAGTCAGAGGTCATGGGTTCAAATCCCAGCTCCGTCAACTGTCAGCTGTGTGACTTGGGGCAAGTCACTTAACTTCTCTGTGCTTCAGTTACCTCATCTGGAAAATGGGGATTGACTGTGAGCCCCCCGTGGGACAAGCTGATCACCTTGTATCCTCCCCAGTGCTTAGAACAGTGCTTTGCACATAGTAAGTGCTTAATAAATTCCACTATTATTATAATTATAATAATAATCATTATTATTATTACAGGGCCAAAACAGGGCATCACAAGGATGCTATTCTGTTGTTTGTCCAGCAAGGGATGCAGACTTTAATGCTGTCAATGTGCCCAGGATACCTAATCAGCCAATTGATTTATTTATTGAGTGCTTAACCTTTATCAATCAACTGGTGATATTGATTGAGTTCCTACCATGTGCCAAGCACTGTACTAAGCACGTGGGAGAGTATCATGGAGTCGATAGATCTGCGCCCTTGATCTCACAATATAACAGAATATATGCAGATGTTAAAATAATTTACAAGTACAGGAAGCAAAAGAGTAGAAGGATTTGTACTGAGTGCTGTGGGCATTATTGTACCAACAGGACTGTCGGGGGGGATTTGGGGGTTTTTTAGACAAATTTTTTCCAGGCTCAGGATCACCTAGTGGGCCTGCAGCTGGGATGTGTGGCAATTAAAATAATATGGAAATCAAGTTTATTATTATGATCTCATGCATGCAGGGCAGCATTCCCAGCACTGGGTGAGGCTTGATGAACTGTCGTGAAGACGGCGGGAATTGGTATGCCTGAAGCGTTCCATGAAGTGATGAGGGCTGGTGGGCTACCAGGAGGGCAAACTCCGCTGCTCTTTTCTCAGCTAAAGATTGCTGTCCTGGTGTCCTGGGCAGGCATCTCTCACACTGCCTTCTATTACCCATGCGATGGTAGATCAGCACTCATAGACTAAATGCTCTATGTGCTCATTAGTGATGGTAATAATTGTGGTATTTGTTAAGCGCTTACTAAGTTCCAGGACCTGTAGTAATAATAATGATGGTATTTATTAAGCACTTACTACGTGCAAAGCACTGTTCTAAGCGCTGGGGGGGATACAAGGTGATCAGGTTGTCCCACGTGGGGCTCACAGTCTTAATCCTCATTTTACAGCGGAGGTAACTGTGCACAGAGAAGTGAAGTGACTTGCCCAAAGTCACACAGCTGACAAGTGGCGGAGCCAAGATTAGAACCCAGATCCCAAGCCCCTGCCCTTAGAAAGAGCACAGACCCGGGGTTTAGAGGACCTGGGTTTTAATCCTGGCTCTGCCTGTTGTGTTACCCTGGGCAAGTCACTTAACTTTGCTAAGCCTCAGTTTCCTCATCTGTAAAATGGGGATCCAGTACCTGTTCTCCCTCCATTTTAGACTCTGAGCCCCATAAGGGACAGGGACTGTGTCTAATCTTTGTAAACTCCTTGTGGACAAGGAACTTGTCTACAAATTGTGTTATATTGTGCTCTCCCAAGCGCTTAGTACAGTGCTCTGCACACAATAAGCACTCTATAAATACAGTTGATTATTTTGCATCCACCCCAGTACTTAGTAAGAATGCTTGGCAGAGAGTAAGTGTGTTGCAGATTCCACAATTATTATTATTATCATTAATTATAAATACTCTTGATTGAAAGTGACTTTGGGCCACATATCAAAAGCTCAGAAAAGAAAATTGAAACAATCTATGTATTCAGAGTGGGGGAAAAGAGATAATAGGTCAGTCTATCTCAGTGCTTCCAGGGAAAATAGCTGTAAATGGAATGTAAGTTCGATTCTAGTTAACCCTAATTCAGGCAATTGATCTTTCCCTTAATAAATTAGCAGACCAGTGCCTTGCAGAACCAGATATGAGTTAACATGAACTTCTCACATCACTCCTTGGCCCTTTTTTTTTCCCTCTCAACTGGTGTAATTTAGGGTTCAGGCACTATAACCAGAGTAAACTTAAAAATGATTTAAGTAAAAGCATATTTTCTCCACCAAACAATGCGTAGTTTTTACAGACGTTTCTGCCCAGATTGGCCAAATGGACAGGTTCAAATAGAAATCACTTGAACGTTAAACAGAATGTGCCACCCTCATCCACAGAATGAGAGGTCACAGGTCAATGATGACGTACCATGGATCTCATCAAGAAGAGCAACCGTATGCTGTTTATTGCCGTTCCTAAACCCTACTCTAAAAAGCAGTTCAGGAATAAATGCAATAACTTAGAGTAAATGATAACAATATGACAAACCATGACTACCCCCATGTAAATACCGTTTTCTTGCTGAAAATGAGTGAAAGTCGCTGTAAATAAAGGAACAGTATATAAAGTTAGATGTATAACAGTTCTTACACGCCAAATGTGGCCTTCTAAATTTATTGACTGCTGAAAAGCCATACAGCCACATGAAGCCAGCAAACAGTAGATAATAGACTATCTTCAAAGAGGATCCTTTTATTCCCCACACAGCAGTGGGTGATAAATGACTCTAATGTCAGTGCTTACTATTTTCTTCTCTTTTTTTTTCCTGCGGCATATCTCAGATCAGAGACTAATAGCCCCCCAGGAGAAGATATCTTGACACAACCTCTTCCCGTCTGTAATGGTTGCAGTTATCAAACATCTGTCAGTATCTTGAAATGGGGATGATGACGATATTTTGCTGCTTGTCTGCTGGTTTGCCCGTTTTTTTTTTTTTCCAGTTGTTAAAAAGGAGAAAATATCATAATGTGATTTCCTTGGGTAAAGGGGAAATACTTTTTAAAGGTCTGAGCTTAAAAATTCATGTTTGCTCAGAGGCATTTATTACTTGCTGAGAGTTACAGCAGGGTTGCCTATTTCTGTTAATAGCTACTATGGGTAGTTCTGTCTGTGGTGCTAATACTTCCCTTCTAGCAAAAGGGTAATTGGTGGCGCTAAACTACCCATGGGGTCTTCTCTAAGTAGTCTTCCCTGTTTTTTTTCTTTTGAGGGGAAGGAGGGGATGGGTAAAGAAGAGGATGAGGTGAAATCTCTTGATGAAGGAGAGAAGAGGAACATGCCAGGCCAAATACTGGGGCTGTGTGATGGTATTTTTAACATCTTCAGCTAGGGATATCATCCTCAATCGTATTTATTGAGCGCTTACTGTGTGCAGAGCACTGTACTAAGCGCTTGGGAAGTACAAGTTGGCAACATATAGAGACATTCCCTACCCAACAGTGGGCTCACGAAGGAACATCCTGGAAACAGGATCACATTGAACCCAAGAAACCAAGCAACAAAGCAGATCCTTCTGCATGATGGAGATAAACAACTCAGACAGTTGGCTCTAAGGCAAACAGACCAGGATTGCAAGGGCTTCTCTGCAGAAGGAAATAGTGGCCCAAGTTTCCCCAGGTCCCTTTTGTTTCAGCTCTAGTGATAAAGTAATGGAAACATTTATTTTCCAGTCCTTGCATTTTTTTTTTCAGTGGGTTGTTGTTTCTCTCATCTCCTTAACTGCCATCCATACCTGGGAAATTTTGGCAATTTTTTCACTTTTACAGCTTTCTATTTTTCAAGGAAGTAATGGTGTTTCCAACCTTCTTTTAGTACTAAAGCCTCCTTTCTGAAAGTAACTTTCCCACCAGCTGAAGACAGATGGGGTGAAAGGGAAAAGCTGAAGACACAGAGCTACCTATCTAATTCCTTTAATAAGTTAAACCATGGCTCTTTCATAAATTGGAGTCTCTCTAAATCAGAAATGCCAATCCAGGGTTTGTACTAACCCGTGTTTAGGGGTTTATAATGGGAGACTTTAGGTCTTGCAAAAGCACTCTCTCCAAGCATGTTTAAGAAGCAGGAGTCAGATGTCTTCAGGTGAAAGTAATGATTGGCTTCTTGCCATCTGGTATTTAGTTCCTCACCCATCTCTGCCACAAAACTCTGTGTCTTTTTAGAGGACAAACTGAGGTATTTTCCTCACAAAAAAAGGAAACTGAAGAAGGGAAAGTCAAACTTTTCTAGCGAAAGGGAAAAAGGAAGGAATTATTGGATGTGCATTTTAATATGAGAAGAAGGAGGGCACCCCCTCATCCAAGAAGAATTGGTAAGCGGGGGAGAAGAAACAGAATTCTCACTTCTCTTTCTCCATTTTGGGTTCTGTAAAGGTGTTGTTCTATATCTTATGTCTTGACAAAGTAGATCAAAAGTTACTTGTAGCTGTTGAGAATGCTTATCTCATTTGCCTTGGCTACCCTGCGTTTGAGGAAGACTCACCCAGTTTGGCTTTAAAGTTGATAATACTCTCACAGTACTGGAGAAAATCTCAAGAGGTAGTTATGGTTCAATAGCATTTATTAGGTGCTTATTATGCACTGTGTTGAAGTGATTATAACAAAATCCAACTGATGTGATTCCAGGCCTAAGAGTGGCTCACTATTTAGGTGGGAGAAGACGGGCTCCTTGAACATGAAAATAGGCTATTATAAGGAAAATGAACATAACTAAAACTCTCAGAACAGATGGGAACCTATAACTTTTCCTTAAGGAGTTTTCGGGTTGGAGATTCCATGGGCCCTTCGCTATCATGCTTCAGTGTTTGGATCACTCATATAGTTGCTAAATTATTCCCCGAAAAGTTTGAGATGTGACACGGTTTTAGAAGAGAAGGAAAACTTCATTAGCCCACTTAGTTTTTAGTAGGCTTGGGGAAGCAAAACCTTGTATTTTGTAGTATGAGTTATCTGAATTCTCTCTCCCCATTTTAACAGGACTTAAGGTAAAATTAGAACATTATTTTAAGTATAGACATAGGGGTTGATAATATTTCACAAAAGCAAGCTGAATGGAATTTTCTTTTCATTAAGATTCCTTGCAGCTGGCTCCTTGGGAGACCAGAAATTGAACACAGGACCCTAAGGATCAATCTTTTATTTGTTTATTCGATTCACTCTTGACAGCCTTATCAAATAAAAAAAAAATCTTGCTCTAAAAAGGTGGTAGTATGTTGAACACCGGCTGTGAGGGCCATCCCTAGGGACTTCATTTTTATGTTCCGGTTAGATGCCCGCTCTCTAACAATTCAGCACCTCCTAACGAAAAATCAAAGCTTTGATAGGATTATATTTGTCTGAGATGTGTGTTTTCCCACCTCACCTCTTTTCAGTGGTTGAATTACAGACTTAGGAGATCAAACTGGAGCCCTAAACTTTTTTAAAGCCCATTTTTCAAAGGTTTCCTTTTGTAAACACTAATGCTCCAGCTTCAGAAATATGAGGTAAGGACACCTTGTAAATGGAAAATGTCAGCCACCTCCCACCTTTCGAGCTGTTTGAAGTGTTTCAAGTATCTCACTGACACTTGAGTCTTTCTGGCACCCCAATCAACCATAAGAAGACTTCAAGTTGTTTTCATATTGTGGTTTTAATACACATGATCACTTCCATCACCTCTTGTTGTTTATAAATCTGAGCAACTGCTCAGTGCATCAGTGAATTAAAAATAATACAGATTTTGGTTCCATTCTCACACCTCACACTCCATGCATGCTATTGCTATTTTGAACCTGGTAGTAAATATAAAGATCTCATACTTTCGACTACGCGATATATGTGCTTCTCCCTGTTGATGTTGCAGCCAGATTTTATAGTATACCAAGAGCCTCCCTGAAGTCCCTGTGAAATCTGGACAAAATGAGGATTGAAACAGACATGTTCCCTTGGTCTGTTTACACTTGGACTTTACAGGTTTTCCTCTGCAGCCTGCTAGAAAGCATCCTCATGATAATGATCTCAATACCTTTCATTTCTCACCTGAGCACCACGCTGTATGTCACAGATTCCAAAATCAATCATACAGGGAGCCGTTGTAGATTCAGCATCTGTTTTGTATAGCATATGAGAAGAGCTTTATCACATAAAGGCCAACATTCAGTATTTTGCAGTGTGATTTTGTCTATAAACTTGGGTGGTGTAATTCAGTGTTTTCCCAAAATGAGAACTGAATCCATTTAAATCGCAAAGGACGCCAAGAATCCATGAAGTCTTGACGGTGACCTAAGAAAACACTGCAAAACTCTTGTGGCGCACCTTCTTCAAAGCGAGCACTGCTGTAACAGAAAATGAATTTCTCTCTGACACCATCTGGAAATCACCTTCTGCTCAGGAGCATGAAAAATTGTACTCCCTTGTAATAGTTATTCAAGCCTTTGTCAGTGTCCAATTCTAGTCTCATAACAAGCGCAACACCTTAAATTTTTATGGTGGTTCGCTTCTCCCAGGTCCCCAGAATGCTTTGCAAACAGACTTTATGGAGGAATCATTTAATCCGCCACATGTGTCCCACTTCAGTGATAATTTTCTTTCAGAGCCATAGCATCTTAGGCTTCTGGCTAATGACTCTTACTTTGGGAACTTGAGGACTTAAAATCATTTGGGGGTTAGAGTAAGTCTGTGGCTCTTTGGAGTCCAACACAAGGCTGATCTGAACACACAACTTTCTTGTCTGTCTGCTGTGGGTCAGTATAAGGCAAATAAGGAATTCTCATTGATTCACTAGTCTTCTGAACGACTAGCACCTGACTATTATAAGGTTCACTTTCTCAACTAAAATATACTCTGAATTGAATCAAAACTCTCCAAATTGTAATTAGGAAATAGTAGCCAACTGAGTCTACTGGCGTCTGTTAGGTATGACGTGAAAACCTTGTTTGTTCTCGATCAAAGGATAGTTTTTGTTTCTGTAAATTATGTCTCAATTAGAAGAAAGAGGACATTTAGGAAACAGTGAACAAATATTTGCTCATTTTAACTGTACTTTACTCAGGGCACTAAGATGCATTTCTAGAGGAACACTCCCAACAGTGAAGACCAGGACAAGTTTAATTTGGGTGAAAGCTAACGTGGCCATTTTACGTTAGGGCATTTGACCTAAAATGGTGGGATTTCTGCCATCCGTACTCTAACATGGTGCATTTCCAATTGGAATAAAAACCTCCTTGAGCTTTTGTCAACTCTTTTTGTCAACCACTAGTAATAATAATGTTGGTATTTAAGTGCTTACTATTTTCCAAGTACTGTTCTAAGCACTGAGGTAGATACAAGGTGATCAGGTGATTCCCACGTGGGGCTCACAGTCTTCATCCCCATTGTGCAGATGAGGTAACTGAGGCACAGGGAAGTTAAGTGATTTGCCCAAGGTCACACAGCTGACGAGTGGCAGAGTGGGATTAGAACCCATGACCTCCGACTCCCAAGGCCTTGCTCTTTCCACTAAGCCACACTGCTTCTCTAGGTGCGTGAATGGAGAAGGTGATTCATTTTGAAGTGCTTTTCACATTATCTGGTCTGTAGGGTCTCCTCCTGTGGACTCTGGCAGTGAGGGCTCTCCCGTCTTCTTTTAGACTGTGAGCCCACTGTTGGGTAGGGACTGTCTCTATATGTTGCCAACTTGTACTTCCCAACCGCTTAGTACAGTGCTTTGGACACAGTAAGCACTCAATAAATACGATTGATTGCTTGTGGGTGGCCTCCAACATCCTTCCTGCCTAGTAGCCCAGTCTCAGAGCTGGAGGTAGACTATCAGGAGCAGAGATGGAGTTCTGTGACCCCAGGGTAGAGTGCAGGGGCTCTCCTTGAGGACACATATTGACCAGAAAATCCGGAGCAGGCATCCCCCTACCCCAAGGGCCTGGTTTCTGAATGGGAGGCAGGAGGAAATAGTTCCTTCCAGCAGAGATGGGCTGCAGGCATCCTGAAAGCCCCTGGATGTCCACTTGTGACTCTTGAAAGAATCATCCTAGGCTCCAAAGTAAGCTCCCTATTGGATCCAGTAGTCTTTGCTCCTCCACAGGCCTGAATCGAAATGAGAAAGGGACTTAGAGTCCATATCATATTTCCAAGATCACAACTTTTGTGTGTAGGTATGTTTGTTCGTATGTGTCACTGGGCTCACACTCAAAGTAGGAGGTAGAGTGGGTATTGACTCACCATTGTACAGATGAGGTAGCTGAAGCACAGAGAAGTTGTTATTTTATTTTGTTAATATGTTTTGTTAGTATTTTGTAATATGTTTGTACATATTTATTACTCTATTTTACTTGTACATATCTACTCTATTTTACTTTGTTAGTATGTTTGGTTTTGTTCTCTGTCTCCCCCTTTTAGACTGTGAGCCCACTCTTGGGTAGGGACTGTCTCTCTATGTTGCCAACTTGTACTTCCCAAGTGCTTAGTACAGTGCTCTGCACACAGTAAGCGCTCAATAAATACAATTGATTGATTGTTTTGTTGTCAGTCTCCCCCTTCTAGACTGTGAACCCGCTGTTGGGTAGGGACCGTCTCTATAGGTTGCCAACTTGGACTTCCCAAGCGCTTAGTACAGTGCTCTGCACCCAGTAAGTGCTCAATAAATACGATTGAATGAATGAATAAAAGTGACTAGCCCAAGGTCACACGGCAGGCATGTGGTAGAGCCAGAATTAGAACCCAGGTCCTCTGACTCTGAGGCCTGTGCTTTATCCACTAAGCCACACTCTTCTTTAGCATCTATTATCGTTAACTAGCATGAGAGGACATTAATCAGGAAGAGGAGAGAATTCAGAGAATTGCGGAAGGGAGATCTTGGAAACATGAACAAGAAAGCCAGCTACAACAAGAGAGACAGTTTATTGTCGGAATTGTAACGATCAGTACCTTAGTTGTAATCCCAGCTCCACCACTTGCGTGGTGTCAACTTCTCTGTGCCTCGCTTACCTCATCTATAAAATGGGGATTAAGACTGTGAGCCTTAGGTTGGACAGAGACTGTGTCCAACCCGATTATCTGGTATCTACCCCAGTGCTTAGTACAGTGCATGGCACAAAGAAAACACTTAATAAATGCCATTTAAAAAAGAAAATGAGTCTGACTCAGTAGTTGTCCCCAGCTCTGATTGGAAGCAACAAAAAATGTCCAGAGATTTTTTTTTCTTTTAGTATTGTTCACTCACTTTCTTTCCTGTGCTTAGGTGTGAGCCCACTGTTGGGTAGGGACCGTCTCTATATGTTGCCAACTTGTACTTCCCAAGCGCTTAGTACAGTGCTCTGCACACAGTAAGTGCTCAATAAATATGATTGATTAGGTGACCAACTTTTCACACTGAGATGTTTAGACATGCTTTTCTATGGCAAGTGGCTTTAGTCAGGCTGTTTTTTTTCATTCCTAGAATTTTCTAAAATTGTAGTTATTTTAATTATTTGACTTGCTCCATTCTATAGCTCTTCTATGCCTTTATCCCCTCCCTGTACCCCATCTTAAGAGGAAGAATTGTCTAGAAAATCAAGAACACCTCAGTGCAAGGAGGAAGGAATGTCCTTGGAAAAGGGAGAGAGAGAGATAGGCACAGGCGCCTGACTGACTCTTATATTAATACAGCTGGGAGAAATGATAACTTTTTTCCTATGACAAGAAGAGACCATTTGAATACAATTAAAGAAAATTAAATGTAAAATTAAACCTCCAGGGCACTTTGAAAAATTTGATGAGAAAATGTTCTACTGGTTGAGTGAATTCTGATAGAGGTGCAGGACGTTAATTCTGTTGATTTTTAATTTCTCAGGTATTGATTTGGATAACAACTGCGTAGAAAGTAGGAAGTCAAGAAATCGATGAAGCCATAAAATCAGATTTTGTACAGCTGTCCTTTTGGTGTTCGAAGCTGATGCTGCTTGTGGGTATTTTTATTGTTAAATCTACACTTGCGAGTGTTGCTGATTGGTGTGTGGCTGACAGTCCCTTCCGTAGCATGCACATATGAAGATCGACCTTTGTCGTAGTATCACATTTGCTACCTGCAGTGTCGGATGCCATTTCTACCTTTGCCTTTCTGGGTTGCATTTTTCTGGAATCCTCCATCCCTGGAGATTCATCCCCTGGCCACCCAACAGTCTGACTTGTGTGCCACCGCTGCTGTAGCGCAGTGGTCCAGAGCCATGTCATTTTCTGGGAGGGTCACCGCTGTGTGACCTTGGGCAAGTCACTTAACTTCTCTGTGCCTCAGTTACCTCATCTGTAAAATGGGGATTAAGACTGTGAGCCCCCCATGGGACAACCTGATCACTTTGTATCCTCCCCAGTGCTTAGAACAGTGCTTTGCTCGTAGTAAGCACTTAAATGCCATCATCATCATCATCTCTATGTCTTTAAAATGTTGATTTTGGCTTTCCCCCATTTCAGCTCAGAGGACAGTAGTAATGGGGGGATGCTGTTGCCATCCACTTTTCTCTCTTGCCCCACCTAGCAAACATGTGATAGTGAGCTTCATTAGGATGGTTGTGGACTGGTTTCCTGACAGGATTTCATTTTTTTGCGATTCCATCGTGCCATTTGATTGGCATGGCTGGCATGTGGACATTTTTGTTAGAGGTTCAGGGCCCCTGAGACACTAAACTGATACTTGAAATGTGGGATCTTAAAGATCCCCTTACCTAGAAACCTTTAAAGAAGTGGAGAGAGTCCTATCA